>NC_054829.1:30885585-31188615 GCF_018345385.1 Vulpes lagopus
TCCTTAGCTCACTTATCTAAGCCTTATTGTAGCTCAATTTTTAAAAGTGTTGGTTTTCCATACAGGACTGCAATATGAGCACATTGACGTCTTTTCTTTTGGGGCACAATACTTATGTCTTTTCAAAATTTTTATTTGTGCAATTCCACTCCTGGGTATATTTTCAATTCCCACAAGAATTGAAAGCAGGGACTTGAACAGATATTCATTCGTACTCTCATGTTCAGAGTAGCAATATTCACAATAGCCAAAGAGCAGAAACAACCCAAATGTCCATGACAGGTGAATAGATACAATGTGGTCCAGCATTCTCTCTTATCTGCTATTTTGCTTTCCCTGGTTTCAGTTATCTTTGGCCCATTGTCTGGAAACAGATGATCCTCCTGATGTATCTTCAGAAGATCAGTAGAAGCCTAACACTACACCACAAGGCCTTCATCATTCCCCTCACTTCGTCTCATCACGTAGGCGTTTTATCATCTCACATCATCACAAGAAGGGTGAGTGGTATAGTAAGATGCTTTGAGAGAGCGACCACAGTCACATAAATTTTATTAGAGTATACTGTTGTGATTGTTCCATTTTTTTTTTAGTGATTGTTCTATTTTAATTTTAGTTGCTGTTATTAATCTTTTACTATCCTTAATTTATAAATTAAACTTTATCATAGCTATGCATGTATAGGAAAAAACATACTATATATAGGGTTCAATATTATCTGTGGTTTCGAGCATCTGTTGGAAAGTGTCCCCTATGGATAAGGGGAGGTGCACACAAATATATATTATACAGCATATAACATATAATACATAATATATAACATGTAATTCAGTCTTAAAAAGGAATGAAATTATGACATATGCTACAACATGGATAAACCTTGAAGGTATTATGATAAGTGAAATAAGCCAGTATGCACACACACAAACAAATATTGCATGATTCCACTAATAGGAGGTACATAGCATGGGCAAACCCATAGAGACAGGAAGTAGAATGGTGGCTGCCAGGGGCTGGGGAGAGAGAGCATGGAGAGTTAGTGTTTAGTGAGCGCAGAGCTTCAGTGTGAGAAGATGAAAGGTTCTGCAGATGCACGGTGGTGATGGCTGCACAGCAGTGCGAATGTACCTAGTGCCACTGGACCACACACTTAAAAATGGAGAGGATGGTAAATTTAATGTTATGCACATTTTACCACAGTAAAAAAATTGTTTCTTCATGTGGAAACATACCGTGTTATAGACTCAAAGTTCTTTGCAAGCTCTCTCTGTGGGTCCATCCCCTTACTTCAAGGCAACGCTGACCTATCCAGGATTGGAGAGTACTTATCCTATTTCCAGATATTTCCAGGGAAGGGAGCCCATTACATTATTAGGCAATCTTTTCCAGTGTCTCAAAACCCCAGACATTCTTGGTACCAGACCTTTCCTGCTGCACCTGAAGTTAATTTTTTCTTGGTCAGTAAGTGCTTTGTCAGGCCACTGACTCTTCACACACTCGAAGGCTCTTGTTACATCCCCCCAAACCATGTCTGAGCTGAGGGCACCGAGTAACAGGCTTGTGGGTGGACTTCAAGGGCCTTGTGAGACTTCCTCTCGTGCTTGCATCTCATCAGCAATGATGGATGGAAGGAGCCCACCCGTCTCTCACCTCATTTGTGATGCAGTTTGTTGGGTACTAGAGCTTCTCTCTCTCTCTCTCCCGGCTCTGCCCTCTGCACTCTTCTGTTGATGGCCTTTTGCTGATGGGGTGGAGCCCCCTCAAAGGACAAGAGCGGAACTGGTGACTCACCTCAGCAAGCCCCTTAGACTCTCCTCTGACTCGAGACTACATGGCACCTTCACCAGCTGTTGGAAGGTGTACTTGGCAGGCATGTTCTCCACGGCCTGGAAGATGCTGACCTTGTCAGCTTAGAAACATCAAAGGGCTGATGAGGGAAGAACAGGGGCTGAGAAAGGCACCATCACCTGGGTGCCTGTTGACCGCAGGCTTCCGAGGCCTGACACGGCTGAGAAATGTTGTCAGGAACTCAGAGGAAGTGGGAGCCTTCTCTGTTGTGAAGACCTGCCCCCAACCTCCTCCTGGGGCACAGGAAGGGGAGGGGGCAAAGCTAGTTGGTGGCCCCACGCTCAGTGGCTCAGATGTCACTGCTACCACAAAGGGAAATCCGTGTGGGGGTGGTACTTCCAGAGGCCTCATTCACCTGCAATTCAGAGGATCATAACATCACCCCATGTGTTTGTGGGCCAAGCCTGTCAGCCTCGTAACATTAGTCAATGCGCTTGAGTTGGTGCTGACATGTCTGATTTCAGCTCATGGTTTATGTGAAGGACCTGGCCTTGAGAAGAGGCTGAGCCCTCAGGAGACAACAGTCCTCAGGTCTTGCAACAAGAGTAGAGATGAGGAAGGAGAGTCAGTCCAGTAACTGGGTTTTGTAGGAACTAGATCATGGGCACTGACGTTCATGTAGTTTGCGTGTCATCAGCTCGTCTCCATCTTTTACATTTCCTAATAAGCTAGAATGTGCAACAGAGTGAATTTCTGATGCTCTGATAGAATTTCCATTATGTTCAGGTGGTTTGAGGGCTGTCCTGTTTCTACAAGCATTTTGGAACTGCTAGTATTCATATTTGGTTGTTTTCTTTCTTTAGAAATCACACTGTATGTGTCTAGTTAGTTGTTGTATTGATTCCTATCATATCTTCCCACCCCCCAGACTACCCACGCGAAGAGCTGGTTTCAGGAATCACAGTCGTGTGCTCCAGAAGGTTTGAGAAAGATTGCTGGGTCTCATATGAAGAGAAGGCCTATATCTGTTAGTCACCACCAAATTCCCAGGACCTTGCATGTTGCAGGCCGTTAGAGGCTCTGATTCATAGCGGATAAATCTTACAGAGAGGAGAGAGTTCACTTGAGTTGCCGATATTCCCCAGCAAATCAGCAAGGAAGCCAGGAAGAGAAGCTCACAGGCCAGGTCTCTGCAGGAAGCCATGCCTGTCTTTTTATAAGCGTCCTGTGGATGGCTTTAGGTGTCAAGTAGCTCTCCCAGGGGAAGCAGTGGACAGGGCTGAGTCTTGAGCCTCGGGGTGGCTTTGAGACTGTGATTCTGACAGGATGGGCAGGGCTCAAAAGCCTTGAAGAGCTGGAAAGGCTCTTCCTGCAGCAATAGGCAGGGGGAGGAACTTGGTCTTTGGGCTGGAGGCCCCTTGGCCTAGAATTGCCAAATGGCCAAATGTTAGGACCCCGACCCCCAGAGGTACTCCTGGAAAGGGTCTTCTTGCAGCCCTTGGAGCTGAGGCAGGGCTGGGCCTTCTCCCCTAGGACAGGCTCCAGAGAGGCCAGAGCCAAGGGAATAATGCATCCGTCTTGTTTCTCCCCTTAGGGCTCTGTTTTCTTTCTTAAGGAGAAGGCTTCCTATTTTTTTGTCAACTGGGTTCAGAAAGTCTCCTTCCCCATGGTCCAGACATTCTGACTGGACCAGAATGTGAGTAGGAGGGAAATTGTCTTTCCAAGAGTGCTCTGTGTTTGGATTGACCATCCCTTGTGCCCTGGGACTGAGAGCATGGGCCAGAGGCAGTAGTTGAACCAGGCATTAGAGCACCTTTGTCTGCTGTGCTTCACTTTTGGAAAGCCAACCGGGACAACACCTGAGCCTATAGGCAGCTCTGGCCCTTCCCTGGACCCTGTTCTAAAGACTTCCCTAGCGTCATATGTCCTTCCACACAAACTCTCCTTGTTCAGTCTGTGGTCCAAACAGCCTGAGGCCTGAGACAACAGTGGTTTTGCTGAGGCCATCAGAATGTTCAGCCTGTGGCTGGGCTCATTCCACCTCACAGAACTGGTGTGGCTACCACAGGTTCCCTGTGGGACAATTAGCTCACCCACCCACCTCAGGTCCATCAGAGGACTGGTTCATTTGCCCTGCTGTCTTGCCACCCTCTCCCACTGCCCCTCCTCTGTGCCATCTCTCGGCACCATGTCCTGCAGGGACCCTGACACCTGGTACACCTCATGGGGCCAGCTTTCCTCAAGCTCAGCTCCATTGGTGTGAGGAGCTGAAGGTGTTTTCTCTTAAGGATAAGTTGGGAGAGGGTCAGAGAGTGCTGAGAAGTTACGCCTGTTTCTTCTTTCTTTTCCTTTCCCCCTCTGGGGCTGACAGACCAGATTTTTTTCTTTTTTACAGTACATTTTGGCAAGCCCCGTTTTTTTTTCTGAAGAAAAAAAAATAACAGGCATATTTTGGGCGATTACTCAACTGGGGTCCTTTGTGACAGGATATGCAGCTGCGTGACTAATGGAGCTGGCTTTCTCCTGGCTTCCTTCCCCTTTCAGAGCTCTTGTTTACTGCACTATACCAAAAAAAAAAAAAAAAAAAAAAAAAAAAAAGCCATAAGCTACAGATTTTTATATAAAAAAATGCCTGTGAGATACTCAAAGGCAATAAATCCTTTGGATATTCCATTTCTAGGGCTGCAAACTCCTCACCCTCTCCCACTTTTTCTTTTCAAATGCTTAAGCTCTTGACTCACGACATGTGAATCTTCTTCTCCAACCCCCACATCCCTGCTTTCTTCTGAACATATGTCCAGCAGATCGTGTGTGTGAGTGTGTGTGTATGTTTGTTGGGGGGGTGGGGGTGGGGAGCAAGATGGGAACCATATTTTTGGTGCTTAACTCAGCAATTGCTAAAGGAAGGAATAATGACTTCCAGGGGCCTCGGGACCTTTTTTTCCAAGGCCTGTTGTGTTTCCATAATCTATGATAATTTTGTGGTGTAAGCAAAAGTTATTACAAAACATGGAACTAGCCTAATGAGGAAGGGTATGTTCTAAACAGGGAGGGACTGTCTCTTTATAGAGGAAGTCTGAATTTTGGCTGGCTTTGGAATTGAGAATCCTTGGCCTTCCCATGGAACTTTTGGAAGATATTCTCTCCAGCTTGTCATGTTCGACAACTGGAACTGGCCTTTTAGTTCTTCTAGAGATCAAACAGCTTTTTATTTCAGAAAGTGTCTGGCCTGTGGATGGGAAAAATGAACTAGCTAGTCAGGTTTGAAAGAGACAGATCGGTGTAGACGAGGTACACGATTTGTGGCCAGATGATTTGTGGGAGCCTCAGTTGGGATCTGGAGTAAGTCATTTAATATCTGTAGGTCTTAGTTGCTCTCGTGAAAATTAGGAGACTGTCCCCTTCCCCTAGGTGGCAAGAAAGGTGAGATGACAGAAGTCCAAGGCATGGGAAGGAACTGTAAAGAAGTATTCGGTGACGCTGCTTCTCTAAAGGGCCCCTCAAGCTTTAAACAGGGTAGAGAGGCTTGTTCCAGAAGAGACTTCCCGATGGACGGGACAGAGGCTGTTTATACAGTGGCCTTGGGACACCATCTCCAGGGGTATTTCGGAGGCTGGTATTGCCTCCAAGTTTGCCAAGTCCCTGGTCATCTTTCATGTGAGTCTCAGAATCCTAACTTTGATCATGTTCTTTTCCTACTCAGGGGGTTCTTGTCAACCCACATAAAAGCACCACTAACCCCGTCTTGCCTACCTTTTCTGTGTCTGGCTCATCCTTTGCCAACACACTGCCCCAGAGATGTGCACACTGGACGCAGTTTACTCTAACTTCCAGCCCAACATTTTCCCTGATGTCTCTTGGAGACCCCCTCCTTCTTTAGCCTCCTTCTATTCCTCTTGCCACTGCTTTCTGGTAAACCTTGCATATTTGTCATTTCCTAGAAGAGGTCACCTAAAATTTAGCTTTTCCAGGAGACTACACTGATTAAGGACATCACCAGGTTACCCTCCAGCAAACCATAGCAACTATATTTCTTTCTCTCCAGAGTTCAAGTCTAATGTTCTTGCCAAAGGCATTGACTTGATTGCACCACAGGGTAAACTGAGGTACCAGCCGGGGAACCAACTGGCCAGGGATAACATACCAAGTCCTTGACACAGACAGGAATAGAAACCCCACATCCTGATTCCACTTTGCCTGGAGTTTAAAAAGGCACCTTAGCTTGGATATCCCAGAATAGTTTCTCCCAGCCTGACCAGCTGTGAAGTGATATGTTGCAAGGGTTATTTTTTGACTTGGCTTAACTCTTAAAAAAACACCCCAAACTTCCTAAAATCAGCCTAAGAAAATCCATCTCTCACAAAGTCGTTTGCTTGCCAAGTATAAACCTAGTATATTACATCATGGACGCCTTTGGGCCTCACTCTCAACTTACGGCGACACTCAGGTATCTGAAGTAAATTCAGAAATCAGAGTTTATTGAAGGAAACAGATCATTAAGTCACTCCACTGGACTGCAGCCGTCCACATTGCTTATTTGGAGAAGCTGAACGTCGAATACTGTTCTCTTGATTCAAGGGGACTTGGAGTTATTCAACAAAGGGTGTGGCTATCCCATGGCGTGAGGCCTGTGGGGGCTCTTGGAAGAGGGAGGGATGGTGGTGTGCTGGAGCTGCCTTGCATTGGCTGATTGTTAGATTTTCAGGAATTTTGTGAGCCAGTTGTTAAACAAGCCATTCTGAAAATGAAATTATATAAACCTATAATTGAATGCATTATATTAAAAACAACAGCCATAAATACTAAAAACAGATCACATCCTAATTATTTTGCTTCAATTTACTATTATCTATGCTTTTGAGTTACATGTCTCCTCCATCCATATGGTGGGGACACCATATAATAGTAGGCTGCTTACCATCTCTTCCCAACTCCACATTCAGTAATCTTACATTGGGAAGTTTGAAATGGGCCACAGTGAGAATATTTATGTTACAGAAATCGGCAAACTCTACAAGCCAGGGCTTGTTCCATTGTTTTGTTGATTGTGTAGACTTCAGAAAGTGATAGAGAAGTTGCCAACAAGGTAGATTAAATATAAAAGTGTGTCATAGCTGTAGAGTGACATTGTAACACGAGGAATTGCAGTAATATTCTTCCAATATCCAAAAATAATGATCCAATTTAGCAGTTGCTCCTGTCATTGACAAATGAGTGAAGTTCTGAAATTCATCTTTGTTGCTCCGCTGTTGTTTTACTTATTATTGTAAGTGAAATTATCAACCAACATGCACGTCAGTTCTATATGTGGAAAGCTGATTGTTACACATTTACCATCCCCTCTTGGAAAGGTGTGTCTATGGACTGCTTTCTTGGGGTCTCAGAGGAATACCTGAAGCTCAACAGTAAGGAGCATGTCTGAGGGACAGCTGTGGAAGGAGTACTTACTGCTGGGAAGAGACCAAAACAGACAATCCAGTGTGGAGTCAGCAGAGACCAGCCCATCGGAACAGGAATGTGGAAAATACACCAGATTTGCTAAATCGAAATGTACTACTGTGTACCAACAAGGCTAGATGGTAGAAAAGCCATAATGACTTCTACATTCGAGGTGAGGGTTAAATGCTGTATATTCACAGTGCTTTAAAGGCCTTTTTTTCAAGGCCTTTTAATTATTATTATTATTATTTTTATTTTTAAAGATTTTATTTATTTATTCATGAGAGACACACAGAGAGAGAGGCAGAGACACAGGCAGAGGGAGAAGCAGGCTCTATGCAGGGAGCATGATGTGGGACTCGATCCCAGGTCCCCAAGATCAGGCACTGGGTTGAAGGCGGCGCTAAACCGCTGGGCCACCCAGGCTGCCTAAAGCCTTTTTAAAATTAAAAATTTTTTTTTTTATCCATGAGTTCATGTGCCCACCAGAACAGAACCATGAGGTAGATGGGTAAGTTAACTATCAACATCATATCCATTTAACAGATGGGAAACTGAGGCAATGGGTGTCTAAGTGGTTCACCTGAGGTTATTCTCTCCACATAAATGGCTAAGTTGGTATTTGAAGGAAAAATAGAAATAGCACAGACTTTTGGGTCAGACACATCTGGGTTAAAGATCCAACCTGTTATTTATGTAACTTTGTTACTTTACCTTTCAAAATCTTTTCCTTTCTTTTCTTTTCTTTTCTTTTCTTCTTTTCTTTTCTTTTCTTTTCTTTTCTTTTCTTTTCTTTTCTTTTCTTTTCTTTTCTTTTCTTTTCTTTTTTCCTTTCTTTCCTTTTCTTATAACCTACAAAATGAGGACAACAATGCCAGGTCACATGTTTGCAGTGAGGATTGGCTTAAATGAGATAACGGGTATAAAAGAACTGGTACTTAGGATGTCATCAATAAATGTTTATTTCCTTCTCCCTTCTACCATGATGTTTTAAAATTGCTTATGTTTGATTTTTAAATGCAGTATATGACTCTTTTGGCTAATGTATTCATTTTTCTAATTATAATTTTTAGGTTTCAGTAAAATTATTCTACATAGTTTAGGTGAAATTAATTAGAGGAGGTAGGGGCAGGGGCAGGGGTGGGGGGGGTGGGCCTGGAAAGAGCTAGACCAGGATTTAGATTTCATAAAGGGCTTCTTCACTCCCTGGTAATGGGAAAGAATCCATACATGGTATCGAGTTCAGCAAGGCCTTTCCGTGCACCAGGACCGAGAGCTCCAGATGGCCTGCCCCTTTCTGGTCCTAGGCTTCCATGTCACCACTGCCAGCCTCTTAGCCCTCTGTCCCCTGAAACACTCATACCCTCGCCACCATGCTTTGCCTTGGAGCAAAGACCAACCCCATAGGAAGCAGATGCCTCAGGCCATTCCTCATTTCAGTAGAGAGGCAGCCCAGCAAGCCCACCAGGACTCCTGCTCCTTCTGCCCGGATTTATCTTTCTTCTTAGCACTTCTCTCTCTATGCCATGCTGTGTAATTTGTAAAACTGTACCCTCTATGAGGGCGGGGCTTTTTGTTGGTTTTGTTTGGGACCTAGAGCAGTGACAGGGAACATGTAAACCTCTCACTTAAACAGTTACTCAAAGAAAAGAGAAAATGGGCCATCACCCCACTCCCTGTTTTTTTTCTTTCAAATAACCGTCCATTTGTTGATGGAGTTCCGTGGACTCAGATTTGGCTCAGACCTCACGGGCATAGACTGTGGTGGCAGAGGGTGTTGTCAGAGATCTGAGGCAGAACTCCAGGAAGAGGTGGGGGTCCCTGAGGATGGTCTGCTGACTGTCCCTCAGGGACTGAATGAGGCAATGAAGTTCTGTGGTTAGGACGTGTTGGTTAAAATCTGGCCCCTACCACTTATTAGCTATGCAATCTTGGGCAAGTTATTTTCTCTGAGTCTCATTTTTCTTATCTGTAAAGTGTGGATAAAAATATCCATAAGGTTATGATGTGGAATGAGATAAAACATGGTGCGTGCTTAGCACAGAGCCAGGCATGGAGAAAGGGAGCCAGTATCCCTTACATCGCAAAAGAAGGTGGAAGAGGGGGTTTGTGCAGGGTAGATGAGCACAGCTGGGGGAGCCGGGAGAAGCCAAATGTGCTCAGTGCCTTGGCTTCTGCAGACACAGCCAAAGCCCAACCAGCCTAGCATGGGGCACTGCAAAGGGGCTTTGGAACAATGACACTGACCCAGGAGGATCTGGCTGTCACTGGCAGAGTCTAGCCAGACCCAGAGGCTGCTGGCATGACTCCAGTGACTTTGCTGGACTATGTATGGCGTCTAACACAACTTTCTCTCCTGGGGCAAAATAAGCACAAACTCACTTCAGCCCCTGGGAGAGTCTGTAAGGGGGCGGATACCAAGGCTGAAGCCATGCCCATGAATAAAGGACACAGGGGTTTGTGCAAGGAAGGGAGTTGAGGACAATGGGTTTAGAGCAGTAGGAGGAGAAATGGGCCAAATGGGGAGGATGGCCTCGTTTTCCTTGTACAAGACAGTCATGGTTTCATTCTGAAAGGTGGGTGTTTAGAGGGCATTGGGGGCATGGGGCATGGTGAAAGGGCAGGAGAAGACACTTCAAGGACAGGAAGTCACATGTATAGAGGGGTCAAGTTCATGTGAAGAGGATTGGGTGACAGGGGAGAGGGAATCAGGGATTGGGGGGTACACAAGGAAGCTACAAGTCTGTGCAGTGTCTAGGCAAGCCCAGATAGACCTGTCACTAGGCGGACAGTCTGTCCCTGGATGGGCTCCCTGGGGCCAGCTGGATTTAGGCCCGAAAGTCCCTCTTCTGCTTGGCATTTGAAATGCCATGGGTGCTCAAGACCATATGGTCTACGGTAAGATAGAACTGGAAGAGGGTCCCGCAGATTTAGTTTGAGGTTCCTGAAATGTCATTTTCTAGCTTTGACCATGAGCCTCAGTCTCCTCAACTGTGACACATGGAGGACCACTCCTGGCTCCTCCTCCTGGTACTCACTGTCAGAGGTTAGTGAGATGAAGCATTGAAAGTCAGCAGTCCTTCTCCCAGGTCTGTCTATTACTAACCCCTGGGCCTTTGGTTCTGGGTGCTCCTGGGACCACTCATTTCAGCAAGCCCACCTGGCTAATGCCGCCCCACGAAAAGAGCAGAACTGCCCCGTTTGGTTCTGACCTCCCGCTGGCCTGCCTGCAAGCAGAGACAAAGTCCCTGGACGCTGGGCCAAGAGGCTTGTCACTCACTCAATGCAGCTCAGGTGCTAAGCACATGAATGGATGCCTGCAAAGTACTCTGGGCTCTTTTTGGGAAAGCCATTGGAGTGAGACAAAGGATGCCTTCCCTCTCTGCATTCCTTAGCAAAGCTCCCCCCTGGCCTGCCTTGCCCTAGCAGCGCCCGTGCAGGTGTGGACATGTACGCTTTCCTAGATGCTGGCTCAGCCCCTGAAAGTGTGCAACGCAGGTGTACATTCCACTCTCCTGCAGCTACCTTTGCAACGGTGGGCAGGCCACATTTCCCTAATCTCCCAGGTTCTCAGTTTCCAGAGCTGCAAAGTAGGAGCCATAGATATTCTAAACCTGCTTGCTGGGAAATCTTCCAAAAGCTATTATGGAAGTTTTAGATTCTCTGGGACCTCTATGGGCCAGCCCACCAGGATGGGGCTCTAGCTTCTACTTACTAGCTATGTGACCTGGGCAAATCACTTTAGCCTTTCCGTGCCAGTTCTCTCATCTCTAAGAGGAAGAATCATGGTTGTATTTACCTCATAGGTTGTTACAGATGTAGCATGAGCTCATACATTTGAGTTATGAGTTAATGCACGAGTTAACACAAATGTATGAGTTCATACTGTAAATGTGCTTAAACCAGGGCCTGGCACATAGTAAGACTAATTATAAGTGATACATAATAATAACACTTACTATAACCCATTTTCCACCCCAGTTATTATTCTGGTCCCATTTTCCTGACTTGCTCACCATAGCCTGAGGGCCTGGCCCTGTTTACCCTCGGCTTGCTACTACCATGAGCACCCCAAGACTTGTGGAAGCAGTGTGTGGGAGAAAGATTGCATAAAGCAGGATGGGATAGAGGATTGAGAAGAGAATATGAGCTCCAGGGAGGGCCAGGGAGATGAGAAAGGCCTAGAAGATGGGATGAGGGAACAATGCCCAGCTAGGCCAACATCTCAGAGGCTGGGTAGCCTGATGCAGATGCAGAGGGTCTGTGGAATTATTCCCACATCTAAGGTCCTGTAGCACCTGCGCTTTAGGTGAGTGAGGCCTCATCACTGTGTTCCTTTCGTGGGGAGGGAACTCAGTAAATGACTCTTTAATTGAACCACATATGAAAATTAGTGTGCTAACCAGTTAGGGTAGTAACTATGGCCTGGGGTGGTGCAGCAGGGGTGGGGGGGAGGGTTTCCCAACCCTAGGCCTTTTTTTTTTTTTTTTTTTTTAACTTTTATTGGTGTTTAATTTACCAACATACAGAAAAACACCCAGTGCTCATCCCGTCAATTGTCCACCTCAGTACCCTAGGCCTTTTCTTAGCACTCCTATTACTGAGCTGACCCATCAGGGAATTAGGAATCCCCTAGACACTCAAGCCAGCTGGGAGAATAGGAGTGCTGTCTCATGCCCATTTGCCTAGACTCTGTGCCACTTCCCTCTGTTCTTGCTTTCTTTCTCTCTTTTTCTTTTTCTCTTTCTTTCTTTCTTTCTTTCTTTCTTTCTTTCTTTCTTTCTTTTTCTTCTTTCTCTTTCTTCTTTCTTTTCTTTCTTTCCTTTCTTCTTTTTTTCCTTTCTTCTTTCTTTCCTCTTTCTTCTTTCGATTTATATACTTATTTGGGGGGAGGCAAAGGGAGAGGGAGAGAGAATCTCCAAGCACACTCCATGCTTAGCACAGAGCCCAATGTGAGGCTTGATCCCATGACCCTGAGATCAGGACCTGAGCTGAAACCAAGAGTTGTCTGCTTAACCGACTGAGCCACCCACATGCCCCACCTCTTGTCATTTCTAACCCATCCCATGGCACCATGTTAGGTTTGTGCCAGATACACTCCAAAGACTTGAAATCTCCTCAAACTATACCTCAGAAAAGCAGGGCCCCAACTCAGATGTTTTTAGATTCCCCACAGACTCCCTCTAGATGTTAATAACATCTCAATCCTGAAGATAGGATCTTAAGGAAGAGGGCAGGAAAGGCCTGCTTTGTCTAACTGCTGCCTTTCTTCCTCTCTCTCTTCCACTTTCCTTCCTGGCCTGGAAGAGCTTTCTGCATCCCTTCCCACCTGGAGGAAATTTCCTCAGGCTACCTGCTGTCTTTTCTGCACTATGACTTACAGCAAAGTCCCATTATTAGATTTCCTGGCTTTGTTCTTATTATGTAAAAGGAAGATTTTAAAATTTGGGAACCTTCTTTCCAGAAAGCCTCTAGCAACTCAATGAACCTTCAAGGCTGAGCAGTGGCCCATTGTCCCAGATGATGTCCCCTCCACAAGAAGAAGCCATGGCAAGAGATGACTCACAAAGGAGAGGAAGATACAGTGGTCTAAGATATTTACTGGTATTATCCCAGCATATTGAGGAAATAAAATGTATCATGAGGCTATTTCTGTATAATTTGACAATTCATTTTATTCTTACATGTACAAATTTAAATAAATGGAAAGGGCATATGGCAAGTGAAAGTGGTCTTTCCTGCATGGTGGGAATAGACATGATTTTCATCTCTTTCTTTTATTTTTAAGATTTTATTTATCTATTTGACAGAGAGAGAGAGAGAGAGAGAGAGCACAAGCAGGGGGGAACAGCAGAGGGAGAGGGAGCGGGGAGCCTGACGAAGGGCTCCATCCCAGGACCCCTGGGATCATGACCTGAGCTGAAGGCAGATGCTTAGCCAACTGAGCCACCCAGGTGCGCCCCTTTTCATCTCTTTCTTTTGGCTCAAGCATATTTTCTACAATTAATATGCTACCTTCGAGTAAAAATTAAAAGACAAAATGGATGATTTCTGATATTTTATATGAAATTTTATATGAAACATAAATAAATATATAAGAATATATGTGAATGAATGAATGTTTTATGAGTAAAGAATTCTATATATCTCTTCATTTATATAGTTAAATATTATATAATATATAATAATACACATAATATATAATATAATACATACTATGCATTGGTATATAGGTGACTATTCATAGAGATACTGGAAGGAAATACAACAAAAACTATCAAAAGTTTCCAGTTGTGTTTTTTTTGTATTTCCCAAAGTTTTTTTTTTGCTTTGAGCATTGATTACTTTTGTAATTTGAAGGAAAAAACAAAACAAAACCTATGTAAGTGTTTCACTTTGGTGAAAACAAAAATTGTCAAGTTATTTTCAGATCATTATTTTTGCTGGTAAGTTTACCTGTTTAGCATGAAAACAAGCACAACTTTTTTTTTTTTTTCCCTGTTAAGTAGCTTCTAAGAGTTAGGCTTAAACCCTGAAATTACTACGGGATTTGATGTTTTAGTTTGGCCAGCTCTAACTTGTTCATAGAATTGGTCAGCGTGGTCAGGTGGACTGCGGATTAGCATCTATGTTTGTTTACAAACAGCAAAAGCCCACACAGTAGAGAATGTTCTGGACTTAATTTCCATGCAGGAGGTGCCTGTTTTGTAGGTGTTGCCTGTCTGGAGGGGATGTATGGGAGATTAATCAGAAACACTACTCACAGTCCAAAGCAAGCAAAAGGTGAAGGCTGGTCTAGGGGGTGGGGGGGTGGGGGGGTGAGATTGCATGGTGGCTGTCCAGGCCCCTGGGGAGAGCAACATGATGGTCTCATGGTTATTCTCCATCCCTCATGACCTATGGGACTTCCCTGATGCTGGTGTAGCTGTTTGCAATTTGTCCTTTGGCTGATACTTTCTAGATTGCTAGGAGGAGAAAACACTGATTTATCTATTTGTATTCTGGGGAATATAAATAGCAAAGTTTTAGGTTCCCACCCTCTGTTTATGAACTTTTATCCAATACATAAATGGGCTCCAGAGGGAGAAAGAAACATCTTCAGTAGGTGGATCTAGACTGTCTGGAACCTCTGGGCCCAGATGGGTCCATCTGCAAACAAGGACTTAGTGTATCTCCTCCCAGTCCCGTCTCCCATGGAGTTTTCTGAGGGAACTTCCTCTCTGCCCAGAATTTTGAAATTCTCTGATGGAAGCTTGGTGTAATGGCAAATGTCCTTTTGAAGCCTCAGAATGTTTTCCACTCTTCACCAATCAACCTTCCACAAAGCAACTTTTAAATCCTTCCCTAACACTAATAAGGATTGAGAAACAATAGAGGTTTCATGCTCTTGTCCAAATTGCATGGAAAGTTCCAGGGGCTACGGGAGGGAAGGATGGGGAGGAGAATAAAAACAGAACATCACGGTCTCAGGATGTCCAGCTTAAAATATTAGCCTCTGAAACTCACTGCTTCAAACATGTCACCGAGTCTGTAAATACCATCCTCCTCACCCGGGGTCGTAAAGCTAACATTGTTTAGCTCTCTGGCTTTGCGTTTATGGTCTTGTTTGATTGCAGGACACTGTTCACCCGACCACTACCTTCCATGCACCTCTGTGGGATTCTAGGACCACCAGGGACTGCCTAGAAAGGGATTCCAACTTGTTACACCACTGCCTCCAAGAAGGGACCACCTGGGCACATGCTCATAGCTCACTGAACATTTCTATACTTTTTCCAGGTTATGCATCTTTCTGATCCTTAACTATCTTTTTGCATAACCGATCAAATCTGTAAGTATTGTCTAAGGCTCTATAGTGCTCAGAGCACTGGGGAGGCATCCTTGGAGCCCACATTCTGGGATAAGGCTGGGGGACACACAGACTCAAGGAGACAAAGGCCAATACATCTGAAATGGAGAATATGTGATAATCTTCAGTAAAGAGATAAACTTTATTTGTGCGTGTGGTAGACAAAAAGAGTCATGAGTGGAGAAGGAGAGGACATGGGGGCTCCAGGCTTCCCAGAAGTTTGGCTGAGGGTCAGGGGAGAGGGGAGGGCAGGGCTGGAGCTGGATCTCTGGAGATGGGCAAAGTCTAGATAGATATTGTAAGCAAAGGGAATGGAAGGAGCAAGGACAGAGAGCAGGGATGGAGCAGGATACGGGGTAGATTTGTAGGTCTGGCCAAGGTGGAGTTCTTGGGGGAAGGCCTGGGGTGGAACTGGCTGGAGCAATGGTAGCATAGGGCTACATCACGGAGGGCTTTCAAAACTTCTTTTTCATTATAAGTTCCCATGCACTCGTCTCCAGATAAAGACATGTTGCCAGCAATGACTTGTCCAAAAATCTGACATTTGCTCCAGATCTCTTCCTCTCGTCTTCTCCCTCATACTGACCCACTAGTAAGCCCCCAGGCACTGACCAACCCTGGACAGGTGGTTTGCCCGGTTATCATGGGTGCCTCATGGACAGTCCAGGCAGCTTTCCCTCGGCAGGGAGCTTCATTCTGCCAACAGAGCTGGACCGGGAAGAGCCTGGATCGAGGGTTTGGGCTGTGTCTCCACAGGCTACCATCTTGGGAGGGCCGATAGCAGACGCCAGGAGCTGGCTGGCGGCAGAGTGCAATCTGGTAGCCACTGAAGAGACCCCCATCCTCAGAGGGTCTGTGAGCCCATAGACACCTGCTTGGCTTGGCTCGCCTTCGCCGGGAGCATTTCCGGCAGAGAAGAGCGGGAAATGAACCGGCAGCTGAGAGCTGACAGTGAGAGGGAAGAAAGGGTCTTCAGTGCTGAAATGGGATATTTGTGAGCCCCTTTCTACAAACAGAGATGTGTCTCAAGGGTCACTGTTGCCTGAAGCACTGCAGTGGGAGGTGAGGGTGGAATGGACCTGTCAGTGCAGCTCTGCGCGTGAAAAGGAAGAGTAAAAGGAGCAACTGGCTGGGAAGGTGAGGTGGGCCATAGATTGAGACAGGATGTGAGGGGTCAGGATGGGAGAGGGTAAGGCATTGCTGGGGTTTGCTGGGGATGGGGCGCTCCCAGGGATGGGAGCCATGGCAGCAGTTCCATATGGACCCTTTCCATCTCTGCACTCACGGCCTACTGCCTTCTACATGGGTTCATGAGGCCAAGAAGCAAAAGTAACACACAAGAAGGCTTTTCAGCAGAAATGCCCTGCAAACAAAGACTTACTGCCACCAGCAGAGCTGCAGCAGGGGAGGGGGGCACACTTGCCACTCCTCCCAGCCTCATAATCATGACTTTCTCACTCAAAGACTGTCCATCTGTCCATCCATTCGGCCAAGCCCCACAGCCCCATGCTGATTTCCTTTGGAAGAGCCCCAGCTCCTGGAGAGGCCTCAGCAACAGCAGGGCCCACGGACCGCTCCAACCCCAAACTTCCCATCACAGGCAAGAGTCAGCCTGGTCCGTGAAAGTTAAAATAACACACTGGCTGTTTATGAGCAAGAGTCCTCAATAAAGTCATCGGTTGGTTCTCTAGGCAGCGTGTCTAATCTCCTCTGGCTGCCTTTCTGGGCCTGCAGCTCCTGATCTATTTTGGTCTTTCTCTTCTTTGACTCATTCTAGGACTTCCGTGCCATAAATCTGAGCCCCCTCCAGTGCCTGGTCTCACCAGCAGGCAGACAATTCAGAATTAGCGGTGGTCATGGTTGTCCAAACTGACAGGCAGGGAAACTGAGGCACAGCAGGCTACAGGGCCTTGTCTTGTCTCCCACAGTGATCCAGCAGCACAGCTGCCAGCGAGGCCCAGGGTTCTGGCTGGGACTTTTAACACTGGAGCTTGTAGGGAAGGCTGGGGGCCATGTGAACTGCCATAAAGCTCTTACTGGGCCACACTTGGTACAAATCCCAGGGCTGGGTGGCAAATGGGGCGGCAGTGTGTGTGTGTGTGTGTGTGTGTGTGTGTGTGTGTGTCTACCAGGCTTGATGGTGGTGTTTGTAATCTTCTCCATTCCTGGAATTTGACAAGCACAGAATAGAGAAGGACCAGAAAACCCAAAATAGTGGAGATGAGAGAACAAAGAGCCTTCCCAAAGCCATGGTTCAAGCTGTGGGTAAAATGTCTTCCTGTTTCTCATGCAAAGCCCCTACCGCTGGGCCCAAGGGGCTGGATGGGCTGGTTTGGCCAGTCCAAGGTCAAGACTAAACTCCTGATTCCAATTCCTCCCGCTGCCCCAGACCTCTCTGGGTGCAGGCTGACGTGCTCTAGAGAGGGGAGCAGGGGTGGGGGTAGGGGAGGTGGGCAGGCTGTTAGGGTTTCAGACACTTTCTAGGTGCCTCAGGGGACCTACATATTTCCTATGTAAAGTTCAGTCTGTTTGCAATTAGGCCTCTCTTCTTTGCTTATTTCCGGAGAGATTAAAAATAGCGAAATCAGCTTAATCTGGGACTCTCTGAGATCAACAAGGCCACTGTTTCCAACAGTATGAAAATACCAAGCAGTCCCACCCACATTCATGGGTCACACCGCATGGCAGGCCTGGTAGGCTTTCTGTAATGAAGGAACTTGAAGTTGCATGAATTCTCAACAGATAAGGCTCTGTTTTTGGACCCCAGCAAGGATATTTTCAACTAAAATGGAAGGGATTCCACCCTGTTTCGGGCTTGGAATCCTCTCTTTCCTTCTAAATGAGCTCAAAGCTGTAACTTTTCGAGAAAAATCACTTTGATTCAAATACTTCACCGGTTTTAGTCTTTTCTTAGGGGTTTGGGCACAGAGTGGATCCTGGGCAGCTTTAGATACAAGGGTGCTGCTCCCAACCTGTCATGGCCAATGCAACAAATGTCTGAGGCTATTTCCTCAGACTGGGAGCCATGTCACTTATCCTCGGTAGCCCTGGGGAGGAACAGCCCCCATCTGTGAGCTGGCTCTGGGCTGAGGAGGGCCATAGGCCAGAGGAATGCTCCCTTCAATGCTCTACATCAGTCAGAATGGGGATGCTAGACTGCTATAACAAAGAACCCCACATGTCTTTGGTTATGCCATCTGGGACTGTGACGTCAAGATCACTGTAATCAGGGGAGACAGGACTGGATGGTTGCTGATATGCTTTTGAGGGCCAGCCCTGTAAGTGCCCTACATCACTTTGGTCCACATCCCTTTGGCCAGAAGCCAGTCACATGCAAAGGAGGCTGGGAAACGTGGGATTTGGGGTGAGCAGGCCTCATCAGAGGCTTTGACCTGCCATCATCAGCCCTAAGAGTGCCAAAGCCTAAAGAACACCATTGGAGAAACCTCTCAAGGGGCTGCTGGCAGAGCAGTACCATGAGTTGATAGGGCCTGCCTATCGTCCACCCACCATTTCCTCTCGGCCTAGAGGACCACAGGAATGTGGCCGCCTCAGGGAGGCGTTCTGGAGCCTAGCCCCAGGCTGGATGCCAAGACGAAGCCTATAGGAGCTAACTGGATTGAATAAAATTAAGTACCTCGGTTATTGGTGGGTGTAGATGTCTTCCAGACCATCAGAAGGCAGGATGAGGCCCTTTGGTTGACAGCACAGGGATTTGTAATAACTTGTCCTTATTGGGGCCACAAGTCAGACTTCCTAACAGATCAGCCAGGTGGAAACAACTTCCTGTGTGCTTCCGATGAGGCTCTCCCACAGGCAGCACTGGCAGGGTGAACGCACCCTCCTGCAGCAGGTGCCTGACTCACCACCGAAGGCTGGTCTGCTTTTAGCTAAGACACGGGGAATATATCTTCAGCCACTGGGGGACCATGGGACAGGGCTCAAGTGCTTTTCTGGGATGGTGTTGGGAGGGGAATTCTGCAAATAGTGAAAAATAAACCAATAGAGATTTAATAAATAAGAGCAGATTCACACATTTTATTTTTTTTTATTTTTTTTTATTTTTTATTTTTTATTTATTTATTTTTTTTTTAGATTCACACATTTTAACATCAACAGAATTAATAAAACATTTCATGCAGACTGAATTAAGTCACTATCATTGATTTTCTTCTCTGGTGGGGACTGATAGAGTTTTGTCAAAGGGATGCTCTTTGTAGTGTCCATTTTGGCCTTGTTTTGAGAATCTAAGGCTGAATCCTCACTACCATGTGGACAAGCAGGTGGGAATAGTGGTTCATGCTGGGTGGAATGGTTCATTTTATGTGTCAACTTGGCTAGGCTTTGGTGCCAGTTATCTGGTCAAACACTAGCCCAGATGTTTCTGTGAAGGTATTTTTTAGATGTGATTGACTTTTACAAATACTTGATTTTACGTAAAGCCAATAACCTTCCACAACGTTGGTGGACCTCGCTCAATCAGTTGACGGACTTAAGAACGAAGGCTGAGAATTCCCAGAGAAGGAGTTCTGCCTCCAGACCGCAGCACAGAAAATCTGCCTGAGATTCTAGCCCTTGGACTCAAGACTGAAACATCCCTTCTGACCTGAATCCAGCCCGCCTGCTGCCCTGCAAGAACCCAGGAGCCAATTCCTTTACGTCTCTCTCAATCTCTGTCTCGTGAAATATATATATATATATATTTCAGAGAACAGAGGACAGTGTAGGTTTCCCCAGGAAGAAAATGGAGCATGGGTACCAGAAGAAAGTGGACGAATGCTGGATAGTAAAAAGAACAAATGAGAAAGCTTAAAAAAAAAAAAATATATATATATATATATATATATATATATATATATATATATATATAAAATTGCCCTGCAGGAGCAAACAGTTTCACATTCTTTTAAAAATGGCTTAAAATTTTTGCCATAGGTCTCTAAATAAATGGGTTAACGTTTCTATTGGCGCAGATTGGCAAGTTGCCTTTGCTCTGGACTTGAACTTATTGTATGAAATGAGTTGGAAGCCATGTAAGAAAATAACATAGAAATGCATAAGCGTAATAAAATCATGCTTAAGTGGTGATTCCCCCCAAAAATGTGTATATATATATATCTTATTGTTCTGTTTTTCTGAAGGACTGTAACTCTATACCACTAGAGGGAAAGCAGATTAAATTAGAAGTCATTTCATGATTAATAGTTATTTGTATATTCATAGGGAAAGGGAGTAAACTATAGGGAACTACAAGTCATGATGGTGTAAATAAGAGGTTTCACTACAGTAGTATTCACATTAAATGTACAAACTTGATGGAAATGGTTTGATGTTTTAGTAATTTCAATTCCCCCTGTTTGCAGGGGAACTTCCTGTCTGGGGCTCAACTTTTTCCTTTCTGGGTACATCCTGGTACTGCTCTCCTCACATTAGAGTGCGTGAGAAGCCTCTATCTGTGCACTGAGCCACAGCCTGTGCTTGCAAATTACATGCCTATGGCTGGCCCTGGCTCCTTTCTCTTCATTCCATTTCAACTATGTATGTACCTTGAAATAACGACTGTCAACTAGGGCTCATTGGTTGCCAAACAGAAAATCATCTCAAAGCGCTTTAGCAAGAGAAATCTAATGGTCCATAAAACTGTAAGGTCCAGAATTAGGGTTAGCATCAGACATAACGGGATTCAGGGCTAAGATAAAACACTATTAGGACTTGACTACTTTTCATCTCTCAGCTCAGCTCTCTGCTATGCTGGCTCAAGACTCAGTTTTCACATGACCAGAGACAACAGCAGTTCCAGGCCTCTCAAATTTGAGGTTCTAGGGAAAAGAGTGTCTTTTTCCCAGAAGTGGTAGGGAAAACCTCAAGGTATTTTATTGGCTCTGATGGATCAGATGCCTCTTCCTAAACTAATCACCGTGCCCAGGAGAATGGGCTGCACTGATTGGCTTAGACCTAGGCCATGTGCTTCATCCTGCATTGGTGGTGGTATTGGCTGTGCTGGAATCTCATGGAGGGAGAACAGAGGACAGTGTAGGGTTCCCCAGGAAGAAAATGGAGCATGGGTACCAGAAAAAAGTAGATGAATGCTGGATAGCAAAAGAACAAATGAGAAAGCTTAAACAATCATAATCTATTTTATTTATAGAAAAGCACCTCTGGGGGCAGTGTCGATGTGAAGTTGGTTCATCTCTTTTTTTTTTTTTTTTTTTTTTTTGAGGTCCTGCGGATCCCTTTCCATATGTGTTGGTACAATTGTGACTGCCAGAGTGATGCAAGTGCTCTTCCCTTAAGTCCCTTTCCCAACACCCAGCTCTATTTCCAGAACCTGATATAGACAGAGTTGGGGAGGAGGTGGGGGGACTATATTTCTGACAAAGTAATGTTTCCATTTCACACATATGACTAATAAGGAACTTGGCCAGGAATAGCTCTTTTGCAGTTTTGGAAATCCTGGCCTAGACCATAAATCACTGAATGAAACTCTAGCCACATCCCTTAACTTAAAACTCAATTTCCATCTGCCTAGGATTCTGCTTGAGGAGTGGAGCAACAGAAGAACTGACCTTGAGTGTCTTAGTGGTGTCATCCCATTGGGACAGGCCCCACGCCTGTGGGGAGGTCACCTTCCCATGGCATTGCCCTCAGCAGCAATCTAGGGTCAGGCTGAAACCCTGAGCTTGGTCCCTCACTCCCTTCTCCTGCTGCCTTGCCAATACAAGCCTTAAAAGTCATGGAAACATCTCTGGTTTTCTAACTCAAGGGATTCCAGCAACAGAGGTCGGAGAGTGGAAGGTCACATGGGAGTATGTGGAAGGGCAGATATCTCTGGGCAGAGAGATGCTTGTCCTTGGTGCATCTGTGTGGGTAAGGGGGGAAAGGGGCAGTGAGCATGGAAGGAGCCTGACTTGGGCCTCTCAAGAGAGAGAAATCAAGAGTGAAGGGCATGGGCGAGGAAAAGAAGCATGTCTAGGCTGAGAATCAGGACAGTTGGTCAGGCATTTCCATTAGGACAGACATCCAGAAAACCTCAAAGCTTCTAACAAAGAGGATGACATGGCCCACAGGATGAGTGAGCGTGTTGATGGTTCAATAGGAATGGTTCAGTAGCAAAACTTGGGTTGGAATGGCAAAAAAGCAGAACAACTCAATGTGACCAAATACAAGGAAGACACAGTAGGTGGAAGATTCTGTGGCAACGAATAGATATCATGGGGCCTAAGGAGAGAATTGCTTTCCCCTAACGGGGAGAGCTGTATTCCTTCATCTCGGCAGAATCTTCAACTTTCACAGAGCCCAGATCTTGGGGGAACCTTGTTTTGCCCTTTACTAGCTAAGAATAGTAGGGTGAAATGTGACTGACTGAAGAACCTTTGACCTCTTTTGGGTTTAGCTTTTGGACAGAGTTAAGAGACTCTTCTCTGAGTCTTATTTTGGTAAGAACATCATTTGGGGGAAGGATGGGGTGGGAAGAAGCTCTGTAAGGGCAGGCTGAAGGGCACCACATTTCTTTAGCTTAAACATGTAGCAATCATACTTCATGGTTGGGGAACTTTAAGATCATGCCAAAAAGGGATAGAAAAGGGGGTATCAGATAGAATGTAAAAAACAGCCTCCTAGAATATTCTTTGCTTAGGATTTCTCTTGAAAATAAGTAATAGAACTGAGAGCTTCTCAAGCTATTAATATAACAACAGTACTTACATTTTCTTTCTCCTGTAGTATATGGGCGGACTACCTGAGGTCCAAATTCCTTGGAGTCATAAAGAGTAAAACCTTGCATCACATTGCTACCTTATCCTAGCACCAAAGCAACACCTTCAATGGTGAGATTTTCTCTTAATGATAATCTTTTTTTTTTCTTAATGATAATCTTTGATAATTCTCATTTCTTAAGGGTTTGCAATTTGTCTTAGTGTTTCACAAATATAATCTCATCAGGTCCCTACAATGAAGTTGTTAGGAGGGATTACTGCTCCCACTTTACAGAAGAGAAACCAGGGGCTGATAAAATTAATTATATAGCTGCAAAACTAGAAAATGGTGCAGATATAATTTAATCCTGGTCAGACAGACCATAGGTTCTGTGACTTAACTACTGTGCTGTTCTCTTCAATGCCTATACCCTCTGCCCCCCATACATGAGCACTGTTAACCTAACTCTTTAGGTTAACATGATTCAAAATTTGAGTATATTGGTCAGTGTCCTGGCAGGAGAGAGATGGCACACTTCGATGGGGTCATTGTGAGGATTTAGAAATGGGACAACTCTCAAGACATAAGCAAAGTTAAAAGAAAGCTAACAAGGCATGGTGAAGCCCTTCAGGGCTAACAGGAGTGGGAGCCTGAAGAACACATGGAGAAAGGCATGAGAGAAGGTGCTCAGGAGAGAGATACCCAACAGGAGTTATGGCCTCAGGTAGAGGGACAGAGAGACACAGTGGAGCCAGGGCCAGTAGTGAGGAACCAGGGGAGTACACACTGTGGCCTTGCTCTACCAACCTCTTTCTTCTTGGTGGAACCCAACTGAAGCCAGAGGGCAAGTGCCCCCAGTGGTGCAGTCCTCAAGGTCAGCCTCCGGGGGCACAGAGTAGGGAGAGAAGGATGGAGAGGGGTCCTGGAGGAGCAAATGGACATGCTCAGCATAATGAGTTGACAAGTTGGGCTGATAACAAGCTGAGGGCAGCTTCTGCTTTGGGGTTCAAGGATCATCTCTTTCATATATAGGCAAAGGGATGGTTTCTGAAGATTGAAGAAAGAAAACGCTGAATGTTAGGAATCAGCATGGATTCACCAAGAACAGAGATGGGCACCAGTTGTATTTTTTTGGTGGGGGGGTGTGGGATTCCTAAGTTTGCTTATAGCATTGCAGTGAAAGCAGAGCAGGAACATTATGTGCTCTTGAGGGCAACGAGAAATGGAAGACAGTATAAACACAGTGGCTGGAGATGTGCTGAGTGACTCGTAAGCAGACAAATGTCAGCCTGGATGGGTGGTCTCCTGCATCCCAGAGCACCCCCCTTAACGCTTACCCTTCAAAAGTCTCACTAGACACTAGGAAGAAGAGGGCAAACTCACCCAATCATGACTGGAAGGAGTAGCTTATACCTTGGGTAACAGAATTAGAATCCTCAAATGACAACAGTTTGGATTAATTCTGGTGACAAGTGACAGATAAAACATAATAGAGTTAAATGTATATCTGGAATCTTGGGCGGGGGGGACAAAAGGAACTATACACATCTAGGATGGGAGAGATGTGAAAACCTTGGGGGTTTGTGTTGATGGGACACTTGACATGAGTCAACATGCATGATTACCAAGAAAATTGGTGTGATCTTAGGTGACATTAATTGAAGAAGAGTTTGAGGATTAGGGGAGTATTTCTTTTGCTAGACTCTTTTCTGGTCCATCCTATCTGGGATGCCACACTGTGGGTGTCACTTTTAAGGGAGAAACACGAAGAAACTGTACTGCATTTGGGGAGGGGCAGGGAGATGGATGAAGGGGGCACCATGTGGCAGAAAAGCAGAGGAGATAATTAAGAGGAAGGGCAAACAAGAGAGAGATCTTCGAGGTGGTCATGCTGAAGAGCTGTGTCCGTGTCACGCAGGAAGCCAGCACCATGGCCAGTGGGCGAAGGCTAAGGAAGTGGATGGAGGCTCTAGCTGCTGGCAGTCAGGGTGGGGTGTGAGGTAGTGAGTGTGAATCTGCCCTCTCTGGAGGTGCTCTGGCCAAGGGCTGCTGGAGAGCACACCCAGGCACTGGACGAAAAGGATCTCTGTCGAATCTGAATGCCTGGCCACATGAGTAATGTTTGCATGCTACACTGCTACACTTCCTTCACATGGACAATCCATCAGCCGTGGTGACTGATGATAAGCACACCCTGTCACTATTCGAGAACATTTGTGAATGTAGGTTTCCCCAGCGGAATGGAAAAACCCTGGGCTTTGGGGTCAGGCCAACCTGAGTTTGGGTCTCGTCTTGGCCACTTCTGTCTATGAGATGTCAGACAAGTCCCTTGGTGTACAGCGTCACTGAGCTCCTGGGGACAGGCCCTGTGCGGGGAGGAGGGCTTCTGAGCAGCAAACTGAGGACCTTCCTGTCCTGGGGAGCTTGTTGCACTGTGTCTGTTGCTTCCTCCTGAAAATGGGAGTGATTGCTGCTGCTCTCCGGGGTGTGGTGAGGGACAGGGGACGCATGTGTGAGGAGCCTGGGGTCAACCAGAATTGGTTTCCTTTCATTCTCTCCCTTGCAAGTAGCTCAAAGCTGTGGGCAGTGGCAGGAAATTGTGGGCGTCCAGAAATGTTCGTGGGCACTCGTGTGAGATCTGTCTCCCTCCGTCCTTCTGAAGGTTGCAGAGTGTCAGGCCTGCCCATGGCTCCCTCCTCCACGGCAGCCCTTCATCAGAGGGCTGCGCTCAGTTCACACTTCCCCAGCCCCCAACTTGTCCCTTGGAGATCCTACCCACAATTTGCTGGCAGTGGGGGTGGGCACATGGGATGGGGAGGCTGGTGGCCGTTTAGGGTGGCCACCCTTTCTTAGCAGGTGGGGGCTGTCTGTTCCTGTGCTCCTGGGTCCTGATGGTCATGTTCTTAGCGTCCTAGGTGGGGTGAGAAGCCTTTCAGTGTCCGGAGTCTCCTTCAGCCCAAACCTTTTTCAAGGTTTAACTCAAACACTGCCTCCTCTGGGAAACATTGTCTGGTTTCTCCCCATCACAAAACATTTTCTTTTCTTTTTTTTTGTAAATAATATATTTTAAAGATTTTATTTCTGAGAGAGAGAGAGAGTGCACACAAGAGAGCATAAATAGTGGAAATGGAGAAGCAGGCTGTCCATCGAGCAGGGAGCTCAACGTGGGGTTCGATCCCAGGACTCTGGGATCATAACCTGAGCCAAAGGTAGACGCTTAACCGACTGAGCCACCCAGCCGGCCCCCTCCCCATTTTCTACCACATAACCAGCCTCTGTCAAGAGCTCGTTGCATTTCCCACGTCACTCTGTCTCCCCAACCACAGTGTAAACCCTTGAGGGCTGGGACAGGGTGTTCTTATTTTCTGAACCCATACAAACGTTTAGCTCCATGAAGACACAAGAGGCTCCCAATAAATCTTGCTGTTTGATTCCTTTTCAGCCTTCCTCTCACAAATCCCTTTGTTAAGCCGAGAGCAGAGGGAGTAAACAGCAAGTTAGCATTCACTCATCCAACCAACATTTTACAAATGTCTCAAAACCTGTGATTCACACACTAACACCAGCCCACAGGCACGCCTCAAGAAGAGGACATGTGTTTTTTGTTGTTGTTTGTTTGTTTTCAAATTATTGCAAATGTTTTAAAAAAAAAGACCTGGAGATTTTATACAGAACTCTTGAGATTTTAGGCTCTCTTAAATATTGAGCTGAGTTGTGGCTGTCCCCTTTAGATAGATACTCTCTGGTTCATGGCAGTCTCCGACCAGCTTCATTCCTTTGGGTTACAGCCACTCCCCATAGGCATCTGAGTTTAGTTTGAGAGCTACTCACATCAACAGGAATCCTATGAAATTTTGAGCTTAACAATAATCTGACTTCCTGATCCACTGTTGGATGTACTGCTCCAACCCAATTCAGGGCAAGATTCTTTCTTGGCGCAGCCAAATCCTAATCCTCTTGTGGTTGTCAACACCTCCCATAGCTTTTGCTGCCAGGTCTCCTGGCCCAGGACCCTGCGTGGCTTTTGGGGAGCTCTAGGTGGGCAGGTGTGTGCCCCAGCAAGGCATGGCTCCAGGTTGAGCCCAGCGAGCCCCAGCAGCTGCTCTCCATGTGTCAGGTCCCAGGCAGAGAAAGCTGGTTGGGGAGACCACCCACTCCAAGGCTGGGCCACATCTCTAGAACCTCCTTTCAAAGACACCCCTGAAAGTGACTCTCTGCTTGACCAGTGCAGTGACCTGAGGTTGCCCACACTCTGGGGGCAGGAGGGACCCTGCTAGGGTCCTGTTTCCTGCCCTCTGCAGGCCCAGATTTCAAAGCTGACCATTTACTCTTCCTTCTCCTCCTGCCTGCCTCCCACCCTCTTCTCCTCCCCAACATTCTTTGCTTCTTGTTTATATTGCAGAAAACATCTGTGAGAGTAAATGACTGAGATGAAAGATCTTGGCAAAGGGCTATTTTTCTTTGCGTGGCTTAAAGGGGACAGATGAAGTCTTCAGCCTTACCCTTGCCTTCCTCCATGTAACTCCCTCCCCCACCTCCCGGAGAGGAGAGAAATGGGATCTGAATGAAGACAGACCAGAAGGTGGCCCAGCCGGCCCCAAGTCCCCAGGCAGGGGAGATTGTTTTTCCAGTGGAACAGGCTGGCCCAGAGGAAAAGGCTACTCAGAGGGCGGAGGGTGGAGGGCGGAGGGAGGAAGATGGGTGCGCTTCTGCAGCCGGCTCAGCACTCTCTGCCCATCCTGCAGAGAGCAGAGCCACCTGCCTCTGTTTGTAACAGGGTGCTTGTTGCAAGGGCCTTGGCACTTTATGGAGGAGGAGAGACCACCCCCCACCATCACCCACCAGCTCTCCTCCCCCTTGCTCTTCTCTCCTGAGTGGCTGTGTACTTTTACAGGAGTAAAGCCCTGGGCATCACATCCTCTCTCACCTCAAAGGAATTCTGTGGTTTTGGATAAGTTAGTAACTTCTCTGATCCTCTGTTTCTCCATCAGCTGTCCTGCCTAGCCATTGTCACTAGTGGAGGGAGGTCATTGGTCTTGTTCATTTAAATGAGCCCTGGTACATGCACCTTGAGGACGGGCCTATCAGTATAGACTGGGGCTGAGTGTCCCGGGTGCCCAGATTCTCTATCCGGGTAATCCCCACTGTTACAGCGTGGTAGCACCAGGGTTTCCAGGATGCAGGCTCAGGGGATCCCACAGCAAAAGGCAAAAGATGTGGCTGCCCTCAGAGAGCTGCTTGGAGAGCTCTTCCCACCCCATCTCATCTGCCCACCTGGCCCAGAACCTCCCCTCTTTCCTATGTGGCTCTTCTTGGTATCCTGCAAAAAAAAAAAAAAAAAAAAAAAAAAAACCTTGGGAAGGGCAAGGCCAGAATTTCGGAGGACATTGGCATGGCAAGGCAGTTTTCATTTGGGAAAATAATGAGCAGATTCTTACCAGGATGGGATATGGGGCAGGTAACTTTTGACTCAGGTATAGGAAGAAGAAAGTTTGGCACAGGGTCCTGGCTTAAGAAGAAGGTAGTTAGTGTTTGAGGACAGCGGGAAACTTTTTTCCTGGCCACAGCATCGTCCATCCTGGGCCTACTAGGCTCCCCAAATGAATCCAGGGACAGTTGTTCATGGAGGATGAAGCCAGAAGACACAGAGCAGAAGGCCCAAGCCTGGAGACCTATCCCAAGGCTCCTGGATCTGCCCTGTCTCTAACTTCCATGGAGACATAACCTTTTCCTGTGCACAGGCCTCCCTCAGTGGGGAAGTGCACACCTAGGAAGGGAAAGGCTGGGTCTGTCTCCTCCTTCAAAGGCAGAAGCACGAAGCCCCCCAGATTAGTCTCCACTGGGGGTGGTGAGGGGATACACCTCGGCCACTAGCTCATTTCTGCTCCTATGAGCTGGACGCCTAGCACCTGGTGCCATGGTGTGCAGAAGCCTGGCTCCCATCAGGCCCACTGGGTAATGTTATTCAGCCATGCATTTAAAAATGAGGAAATCTGGAGCACCTGGGTGGCTCAGTCAGTTGAGCGTCCGACTCTTGATTTCAGCTCAGGTCACAATCTTGGGTCATGAGATCAAGCTCAGGGTCAGGCTCCATGTTCAGTGGGGAGTCTACTTGGGATTCTCTCTCACTCTCCTTCTGCCCATCCCCACCCCCCTCACTTGCAGGTGTGTGCTCTCTCTTTCCAAAATAAATAAATAAAAATTTTCAAAAAAAACTTGGGGGCATCCTGGGTGGCTCAGTGGTTTAGCGCTGGTCTTTGGCCCAGGGTGTGATCCTAGAATCCTGGGATAGAGTCCCACATCAGGCTCCCTGTATGGAGTCTGCGTCTCCCTCTGCCTGTGTCTCTGCCTCTCTCTGTGTGTCTCTCATGAATAAATAAATAAAGTATTAAAAAAAAAAAAAACTTGGGAAACTGAGTTCTGAGAAGTCAAGCAACACAGGGCAGCCACACAGTGGTAAGTGTAAGTTACAGCCAGCGTGTGAGCCTGGGTCTTGATGCCCCTCCCTGGGAGACCAGCACTGTGCTATAGGAGTATTAATGGCCACAGGTATCACCCACAGGTGCTTTAATTGATGAACTGACACAAAAAGCCCAGTTTCTCAGTCGCACCATGCACACTTCACTGTTCAATAGCCATGCATGGCTAGTGGCTCTCATGTGGATGGAAACTTCCATCTTTGAGGAAAGTTCTCAGTGTGGCAACTAGACTGAACTTTCTATCCTTTTTCAGCCATGCTGTTTAAGCTATTTTATTCAGTTATAAATTCATCTCTTCTCCTAACACCTATACCCCCTGCCCCTACCCAGTCTGTCCCCAAGGGGAGGGTAATTATTTACCCACTCTGGGGATGAATGGGAACACTACAGAGCAGAGAGGCTCCATGAGGGCAAGGGCCAGGAACTCAGCCCCATCCTCCCTGCCACTCTGATCCTTCCTTGCTGTGTCCGTGCAGAATCAGGACCCGGCTGGTCCCCTCAGGGCTGGGAGGCCGGGTGGGGGTGGGGGGGTTGGGGCATGGAGCCTGACTCTTTCACCCATTGAGGCAGGCCCAAAGGTCACAGTGCTGCCTGCAGTCGCCCTTTCAATCACCCATCTCTCTGAATGGGACCCTGTGAGTGAGCTTTGTGCAAGTGCAGGAGAAAGGGGCTCTGTTTGGGAGTCTGGGAGCTGCTCTGAGCCCCGCACAGAGGCCAGCCCTGTGTAGCGCCGTCCGGAGAGGTCCAGCCTGGGAGGGGCAATGACCTCCAGCATCACACATGGGCCGCCAACTGTTCCCACACTGGCTTGTGTGTGATGTACCCAAATCCTTTGCTACCCCATGAGGTAGCAGGGCAGAATCAGACAAAGCTTCTAGACCCTGCCGAAGGGTTTGTGCAGGCTCACTGGAGGCCCCAACTTCCCTGGGAGATAGGCAGGGCCCCTCTCATCCTCCCCTTTGGCAGATTGAGATGACTGATGCGCACAGAAACTTGCCCCAGGTCACCCAGCTAGATGGTGGCAGAGGAAGAGACTGCCTGGAGCCAGGTGAGCTGGTCACCAGGTCTCTGTGAGGAACGGAGGGGGTTCAGCTCTGGATTTGCCTGAGCCCCTTTGACTTGTGCTTTAAATACGGGTCAATCCATTTGGCTTTTCCATTTGCTGGGGGCGCTCAGAAGGCAGGAACCTTGTTCTATCCGTTGCTGAAAGCCAGTACCTGAATCATGCCTCAGAAGGCCCTGAACAGACCTCAGATGGAGGGACAAATGGCTGGGGCTGAATGCAGGTGAATGAGTGGGACAGCAGAGTTGTCTGGCTCATGCCAAATGGAGGTCAGGGCCCCCGGAAAGTACTATTACCTCCTTGACAAGGCTCCGGGACAGAGAGAAGAGACCCCAGGAATTCGTAAAGCCAAGCCTTTTGGAACATTTGGTGCTCCCCCAGGTCCCCAGATCTTAGGGACAGACTCTGGTTCCTCTCCTGCCCCTTGGCCCGGGTTGTGGGCAGCCTGAGGCTCACCCCGGGGCTGGCTTCCAGTGCCCATGGCTCCCCACCAGGCCCCCAGGGCTGGGCGGAGACTGTGTAACCGAGCAGGAGCTGCGTGTCAGAGGGGATGGGGGATGCACAAGAAGGCCTCAGCCAGGATGAAATAAATCTGCCCATCTCTCCCCCCACAATTGCCTGCCCTCTCCCTCGACCTGCACAGGTTTGCAATTCATCCGCCGTGCTCAGATGCTGTTCCTGCTATCAGATGATGAAAATGGAGATTCGTCTTGAAGAAAGAAAGAAGTAGCTCGCTCTCCCCCCTTCTGAGTCTATTTGAGCCCCCCTCCTCCCCCCTCACCATGTGTTCCCGAAACCTGGGGCTGTTCCAAGTCCTAAATGTGCTGGAAAGTATATCCCTGAGCAGCTGCGAACCTGCTCAGGCTGCAGTGGCCTGGGGTGAATCAGAAACCAAGAGAGAGGCAGGCTAACAATGCAGCCCCTTGTTCCTGCGTGGAGAGAGATCCCCATCAGCGCTGGGGCTTCTGGGAGTGAGGGCCAGTGAGCTCACACACACACACACACACACACACACACACACACACACACACACCATCTACCTCTGGACACCATCCATCCCACCCTGGCCCCCAGAGAAACACTGGGGAGAGGGCTTACGTAGCCAGCCAGAGAGCATCATGACCGGCCAGCTGGGCTAGCCTCTGTGGAGGCTGCCTCTAACTCAGCCTCCTGATCTTTCCTTTCACTCTAATGTAATTGGGAGGGCAGGGTGGGGAGCCAGAGGGGAGGGTTTGCATGAAACCAAGCAGGATTGTCTCAAAGTCTCCCACTGAGCTGGAGGACCACGAAGGAGAGTGGGATGCACAGCCAGAGGGGTTTCTTGGAGCCTGAGAAGGTTTGGGGAAGCCAGTTTGCAGGAACCAGACACCCTGAAAAAAAAGAATTTGCAGGCAAGTCTCAAAACCCGGTCACAGAGTTGGCAGGCGCTCAAGGCCGCGATGGAGTCAGGGGGCCTCTCCATCAGGGGGCCTGATTACAACCACTCATGAGCCTGGCCAACTGCAGGCATTAAGTGCCAAGTACCTACAGGGGTCTGAACCACCCACAGAAACTGCTCTATTCATGCTCACCACATCCTGGAGAGGTGGGGGTGTTCTCCTCTGGTCACAAAGAGACAAACTGAGGCTCAGAGCCATCTCACTGCCAGGCCTGGTGGTGACAAAGCTAGATGCTCAGTTCCTTGACCCAATTCCTCATAGTTGGGTTCTTTGCACCAGATGCCCCCCACGAGCCTGGTGTAAGGGCAGGTGAGGAAGAAGGATTAATGTCTACACTCCCCAGTGTAGATATACCCCCCAAAGCCCCATCTTCCCATGAGAGGCAGGCTAGTGCAAGAGTGCCAGGAGTGTTTCCAGGACAGAAAAAGGCCTCAACTCCACAACTGATACTGAAGGGCTCCATCCACTCTGAAGCACCAGGGTCACCTCCAACTCTCCTCCCTCTCTTTGTTCCTTAGCCACTATGTCTGAGCCCTGCATGTTCTGTCTCAGAGTGAGTTCTCAAATCCCGCTCTTCCTTCTCTTCCCAATCACCACTGTCTTAACCCAAGCTCACATCACCTCCTCCTGCATTGCCAACATAGCTTCTCTCCCTTCATCATCTCGTCATGCATTGGTTTATCCTGCTCCTCAGCTTAAAAATCTCCTGTTTCCCCTTATCCTCAGGACCAAGTACAAGCATCTTAGTCACACATAGCCCTTTATAAACAGGGGCCAATGCCAATTTGTCCTCATCTTTTGTTTTTCCTCCCTGAGCACCTGCCATGCCAGGCACATTGAACTGGTGCCCCTGTGCCTTTGCACATGCTATTCCACCTGCCTACAATATTCTTTCTCTCACATTGTCTCTACCCAGAAAACTTGTGTCCATCCTTCAGAACACAGCTCAAATGCCTTCTAACTTCACGCATGGCCCTGCATTCACACACTCTATGGCCTTCTTTGGACTTCTTCTTTGGATGATTATAATAATCATTTATATATTTGTCCAAACCATTAGACCAGTGGTTTCCAACCCTGGGGAGACTTTGCCTCCAGGGGACATTTGACCATTTCTAGAGACATATTTAGTTGTCACTACTTTGGGGAGGAGTGCTATTGATATCTAGTGAGTAGAGGCCAGTGATGCACCCTATGATGTACAGGACAGCCCCAACAGCAAACCCTTTCCTGCCCCAAATGTTAATAGGTTGAGCCATTGTGCATTAGAATGTATGTCTCTTTAAGGGACTTCTTATTTGTATCTTTATATCTCCAGTAGTTGGCCTAAAGGAGTGTCCAATAACTGTTTTGAGAATAAATGAGTGAACAGACTGACCAATTGTTTCATATACTCTCTATCTGCAGCATGTGGCTCACTTTGAAACTAACTTAGAACTTAAGAAAGTTGACAAATAGAGAGCGAATGTATGGAAAAGGATGGGATAAAATATGTACTTGAACCAAAATTTGCTTCCAGTGCAGAAAAGGACTGATGTTACACCATCATGTGGATCTCCAGTTAGGTGTGGACACATCTCTCCACTGTAATGGTTTGTTTTTTTCTGAGCCAGGGGCCTGTGCTTGAGAAACATCAGGTGGATTCCTTCAATCCTCTCACCCAGCCAGAGTCAAACCCGATTAAGGCAGAGGACTCAAGGCCTGGCTCTACATCCTTTACGGGTTATGGCCAACTTGGAGCCAGTACAGAAAGAATCCATGAAAATGATTAAAGCTCTGGACATCTAGGCCTAACGAAGAAAGGCAAAAGGAATTGGTATTACTTAACCTCAAAGAAATGAAGCCTGGGGTAGTAGGTATTTTCCAATAACACAGGAGGTTGCTAAATGGGGAGAGTGACCAGCCACTCGTTGGCACCTAGGACACCAGGAGAAGAAGCCAATGGGAGTGAGATGGAGATTAAATGGATTCTAGACAAAGCAAGTAAGTGAAGGGATGCCAAGAACTCAGGGGAGCTCATTGTTGAAGGTCCTAGAGGAGGCTGTGTTTCTCGACTCTTTCTTAGATAATAACCCTACTCCACCACTAGTACTGATGGAGAGCTGGGGAAAGGTCTGTCCCGACTTCGGGTCTTGCTTCTAGAATTTTCTTAGAAGAAAAGGCGGGAAAGACAATAGGAGCCTGGGAGGCAGAGGGAAGAATATCGGGGAGACCAAAAAAAAAAAAAAAAAGGTGAGAAAGCAGGAGAAATGAAAGAGAGAGAGCAAAGAGGCAGCTGGAAAGACATCAGGAAAATGTCGAGGCCTCCGCATCTGGAAAACAGACCGGGGGCTATATTTAGACTGTCATGACTTGCAACAATTTGTGTGAGGGGGAAAAAAAGGAAAATGTGGAGTTGGCGTCATTTTGGAGAGGGAATGAGTTATAAGAAAAGGATGGCTTGATAGGGGAGAGCCTCAGCCCTTGGCCCTTAGGAAAGGGCATCTGAACAGGGCAGGCTGTCAAGAGTGAGCGATGGTGTTTACCGAGTCTCGTCCAGCTTATGCCCCTGTCCCCAGCTGGACCCTGTGCTCCCCACCAACAACTTGGGTGCACTATTGGGCATACCAGGTGGCCTGGCTGCCACAGCACCAAGACGTGTCCGTGATGATGCAGGGTGCTTTCTGGAGAAGTAAGGGACGAGGCAGGGGCTCAGCAAGGGGGCTCAGGAATACATGCGCGGCACTCTGTAAATCCTAGGAATTTGTATATATTGCTGAGGCCTTTCTCCAGCTGGATTATAAATAGAGGATTAGTTCAAAGGCAGGCAGCCTTTTGAAGAGATGGTGCCAAGCGAAGCCTGCAAACCAAATACAGTAAAACCTCCTTAAGCCCCTGTTGGTTTATTCCAAATAGCATCCAAGTCAAAGTAACAGCATTTCCCTGGCTGACTAGGTGCCCTGATGTCCTTTAGAGAAAAATCTAGAGGGTTCAAATGGAGCTATAGTGAAACCGCACCTAACCCAAAAGAAAACTGCCGTTGTGGATGGTAGAGCTTGCCAGCTAGCTACGGGGCTTCCCTTGGAAACATCACATGTAAAAATTCAAACATTTTGGATGGAAATCTTTCTTTAAAAAAAAAAAGTTACATACTTCCCGGTTTTTAAGACAGAATATACTTATTTTAACTGAATTTTTGTTCCGCCTTGGGTCATGTTTATAAACTTTAGTCACTGTGCTGTTATTCCAGTAGTGCCAAAACCTTTGAGATATGTGTGGTCGCTTGTTTTTCATTCCAAGTAGGTTCACATTGCTGTGCTTTTGGGGTTCCTCGGTCTACTTTTTATCAGGGAACATGCCACTTTACCTTCAGTGACTTCACAACCCAACTTATTTTAGCCTATTCTGGGTTGAGAAACCAGATATGCAACTTGTTAAAATTCTGTGTAGAGAAAAAGTAAGTAGATCATGAGTGAGGAAGTTAGCCTTTTCTCTTCCACTTGGATTCATCCAGTCTTTCTTAGGGGGGGTAATAGTTCATCTAGCTCTCTGGGGACAGTTGCTTTGAATTATATGCTACTTTAAATAAACCAATATGAGCCTATGAAGATAATTTTGGCTGCTTAGACGTCACTTGGCTTATCTCCAAGTTCTGGGCTGATTTTAGACCGTGAGGTGTTTGGGGATTTGCGTTTTGGGTTGATGAAGTCTTACTCTGCTTGCAGTCTACATTCCCAAGGCCTCTGCATTTGAGATAAGTGTGGGGTGGGGGTGGGGGGTTGCCTACCTATATGTGAGGTTGGTAGACTGATTAAATCCAGTGCAAAAAAGAGAGTGTAAACAATGCCCTTGGCCACTTTGTTCATTAATGTCTCATGCTCTATGTCCTGGAAGTTGATGGGGATTTCTGAGCAGGATGCTAGGCAGAAGAGCCATATTAAAGAATGGGAGGATAGAGGTGCCCGGGTGGCTCAGTGGATTAAGTGTCTGACTCTATTTCAGCTTGGGTCACGATCTTGGCCCCGGGTCACGATCTTGGCCCCGGGTCAGGCTCTGAGTCTGCTAGAGATTCTCTCCTTCTCTCTCTCTTTCTCTCTGTGTCCCTCTCTCCATCCCTGCCCATGTGGCATGCACTCTCTCTCTGGAGGAAAGAAAAAAAGAAAAAGAAAGAAAGAAAGATAAAGAAAGAAAGAAAGAAAAAGAAAGAAAGAAGAAAGAAAGAGAAAGAAAGAAAAAGAAAGAAAGATAGAAAGAAAGAAAGAAAAAGAAAGAAAGAAAGATAGAAAGAATGAAAGAAAGAAGAAAGAAAGAAGGAAAGAAAAAAAGAGAATAGAAGGAAGACACAAAGGTATTAGGCTATGCATTGGTTCAGGGAAGCAAGAAGAAACTGGGTAATCAAAATGGACAAAAACAGGCCAAGCCAGCCTGGGAGGGCCTAAAGGTCCTTGGGTTGTTTTGGGTATCTTCTGGTTAAGCAGTGAAACTCTTTCTGTGGTTAATTAAATTTGGTGCTTTATAAAGTCCTCAGATTGCTGATTTCCCGTCAGCAAAGACTGGACATTCCTGCGAGACATTATGCTCCAGCAGGGAAAGTGACTTTATATTCTCATAGGCCAACAGGCCAAGAGGTGACTCTCAGAGGCCCTGCAGCCAGGCCACTGCCTCAAGACAACATTGTCAGTGCGCCTAAGGAGGAGGAGTCTCACATTCTTTCAACAGTGTCCGGAGAAGTGCTATTACTGACTCCTGCATAAGAGCTCAGGGTCAGGCTTCTTTTGCTCTCATATTAGCAGCAGATTAAAAGACAATCTGCCTTTTTGCTCAAGACCTTAATGCGTTCTCCTCAAACCTGAGGAATTCCGTATCTAGCTTTTCCCCAGAGGACGCATTTTCCAAGGTTTTAATCCTTTTTTTTTTTTTTTTAAGATTATTTATTTATTTATTCACAAAAGACGCAGAGAGAGGCGAGACATAGGCAGAGAGAGAAGCAGGTTCCCTGCAGGGAGCCCGATGTGGGACTCGATCCCAGGACCCCAGGATCACACCCTGAGCAGAAGGCAGACACTCAACCACTGAGCCACCTGGGTGCCCCCCAAGGCTTTAATCCTTATGCTTTCTCTCATCCCTTCTAAAGATTTCCAAATCCCTCATGTTCCACTCTTTTGACTGGTGCCGCGGTCGCCCCTGGGGATGGCCAGAATTGATTTTAGTGCACACTGTGCTGCTGGCCATCCGCCCTAGGACTGCACTCTGCTTGATTTCCTAATAACAAGGCTGTCCTGCCGGCTGACTCCCAGAGCTGCTTCTCCCTAACCCAATACCTCCCCAGGGTCATCACTGTTACAAGATGTCAGGCAGGAAGGGACTTGGCGGTCATCTAGACCAACCCTGTCATTTTAGTAATGAGGAAACTGAGTCCCAAAGAGGCTACATAACTTGCCCAAGGTCAGGCAAAGTTGAAAAACTTGTTTTTCTCCCATTGTGTATGTGCGCGTGCGCATGCGCCTGTGTGTATTTTTGACATTTTTGAGTTTGATCTCAATAGTTTAAAAATTCTTCTTCAAGCTTCAGAGGCCATTTTGAAGTGTGCATATTCAAATTCAAATACATTATTTGTAATCCTTGGTGACTGATAGAAATCAGCATACAGATGTGCCACAGAACTCTATATGCCCCAGGGTAGAATGAACCCACAAATATCCTATTAATACTCATCTTTTTTATGACTGGTCTCTGAAGTAGGATATGTGCAAGCTGATTTATTGGGGTAAGTGAGAAAGATTAGAAAGTCTATTTAAAAATTGTTTTTTTTACTATAATATGTACATTGTAAAACACAACACATACACATATATATTTGGGGGTCCACAATTTTTTTAATAGGCATATGCAATCAGACTTTAACACACAGTTCAAGTTCACAGTTGCTGTTTACAAAATATATGATATAATGTGATGGGGCTTGTGTAAATTCACCCTAATTCTGCTTTATGCAATACCACAGGGTGAGGAGTACTAATATTTCACATTTGAAAACTCACAAAGAAAAAAATGATGCAATGGTTATTTCTTTCTTTCTAAGGATTTTATTTTTTAAAGTAACCTCCACACCCAATGTCTACAACCCTGAGATCAAGAGAGCCAGGCACCCCTACAAAATACTTTTAATAAAATTAATCACTCCTAATTTTTCCTTTTTTCAACAAACAAACAAATCTCAGGAAAATAAGAAGAGACAAGTACTTTGTTAACATGAAAATACTTTTTTTATCTTAAATAAAAAGCCAAAGCTATTCTTTTTTTTTTTTTCTTGTTTTTTTATTTATTTGAGAGAGGGGGTGGGGGGAGTAAGCACGATCTGGTCCAGGGGAGGAAGGAAAGGGAGAAGCAGACTCCCTTCCGAGCAGGGAGCCCAACATAGGGCTTGGTCCTAGGACCCCGGGATCATGACCTGAGCTGAAAGGCAGACAGATGCTCAACCACTGAGCCACCCAGGTGCCCCACCAAAACTATTCTTAATTGCACAACATTAGATGCATTCTCATTAAATCCTCATTAAAATAAGGATGCCAGCTATTATTTTTACTATGTAGTTTTATTCTGTAATCATTTTTGAAGTTTCTTCTGATGCAGTAACACATGATAAGGCAATAGGAGGTAAAACTCTTGGAAGTGAGAGAAATAAAATTAAGCTACAGTAAAATACATTAATGTAAGATACGTGAGTAATTACCAACAAGGAAAGCAAATTATGTCAAAATCCTCCAATGATCTGAGAATAGATAGAAGTTCCTTTATATTTAGAATTTTAATGTTGAAAGAAATCCTAAATATACATCTGACCTACAGAAGATGCTCAATAAATATTTGTTGAATGCATGAATGATTAAATGACATAAATAAGGTCACTTTTAAGAAAAATGGATTTTGCTTTATGTATGAAATTAAGAGTTGCCACAAATCACTGGGGAGGGAAGTATATTATTTTTTTTTTTAATTGGAGTTCGATTTGCCAATATATAGCATAACACCCAGTGCTCATCCCATTAAGTGCCCCCCTCACTCCCCGTCATCCAGTGAAGGGAAGAATTTTATTCAGCAAATAGAGCTGAGACAAATTAAAGATTTGAGAGAAAAATTAATTTAGAAACTCATTGCACAACATTTCCAAATAAACTCCACATGGTTTAGAGAGTTATTATTTTTTAAAGATTTTATTTATTCATTTGTGAGAGACACAGAGAAAGAGGCAGAGACATAGGCAGAGGGAGAAGCAGGCTCCCCTTGGGGACCTCCATGTGGGACTTGATCCCAAGACCCCAGGATCATGACCTGAGCTGAAGGCAGATGCTCAACCACTGAGACACCAAGGCGTCCTGGTTTAGAGAGTTAAATGCAAAAAAACAAAATAAAACAAAACAAAACAATAAAAAGAACCCATACAGATACATAGATGGAAATATAGGTGAATAGATAGATACATCTAATCTCTCAATGAGGAGAGACTGTAGACCAAGAGAAAGTAAGACTGATGAAAGAATTGGAAATTTGATTAGATGTAATGTTTAATGCCTTTACTTTGGAAAGTAATAGAAACTTAATTTAAAAAGCAAACAACATGCCGAGAGTAATATTTGCAACAAAATGGGAAACACATAAGGTTATTATCTTAGAAGAGTCCATGTAGTCTGATAAGAAAAACAAAAATATAAACCAAGTCAAGAGCACGTAGTTAACATAAAAGGAAATGTTAAAAACTAGCCTCTGGAAAGGAAGGGTGAATTTCATTGATAATCAAACCTTTTTGAATGATCATTTTTTATCTATCAAAAAAGCAAAGTTTTATTTTTTCCTTTAAATGTTATTTAAATAAATGTTTTTTATTACTATTAAATAGTAATAATAAATGTTATTTTATTACTATTTTATTTTTTATTTAAATTCAAATTAGTTAACATATAGTGTAGTATTGGTTTCGGGAGTAGAATTTAGTGATATAACCTCCAGTGCTCACTACAAGTGCCCTCCTTAATGTCCATCATCCAGTTCCTCCATCCCCCACCCTCCTCCCCTCCAGCAACCCTATTTCTTCTCTATAGTTGAGTCATTTATAGTTTGCCTCTCTTTCTGTTTTAATCTTATTTTTCCTTCCCTTCTCCTATGTTCATCTGTTTTGTTTCTTAAATTCCACATATGAGTGAAATCATATATTTGTCTTTCTCTAACTTATTTCGCTTAGCATGATATACTCTAGTTCTATCCACATTGTTGAAATAACTCAAAGCTGCCACTTTTGTAAGGAAACAGGAATTTTCATTCACTCTTGGGGGAGAGGAAGCTGGCAGTGTTTTACTGAAAAGATTTTAGGCCATCGGCATCCAAAACCTTGAAAATTCTCATCAACTTTGATCCATTAATCCCACTCCTGGGAATTCTACCTATGGTAAGGTTGCAAGATTTAGTAAATAAAAATATTTAGGACACCCAGTTAAATTTGAATTCCAGGCATACAGTGAATACTTTTTAAGGATATGTTTGCTCCTGACAATATTTAGGGCAACTTACACTATAAAATTATCCATTGTTTATCTGAAATTCAAATTTAACTGGGCATCCTGTATTTTACCTGTCAATCTTTGCTTATGAAAATCATTTAAAATGCAGCAAAGAATTATGCACAAATCTTTGTTGTAATTTTATTTTTAACAGCAAAAATACTGAGAGAAAAGAATCCTAAATTTTCAACAATAGGAGAATGGGAGAGGGGTCTGTGTCCGAAGTTTTTAATGATAATACTTACAATAGAAGGTAAACTTAAAAAAACAAAACAAAACAAAACAGGCACCCACACTCTTTAGGATGCTACTATCAAAAAACTCCAGAAAATAATAAGCACTGGGAAGGATGTGGAGAAGAAATTGGAACCCTGTGCATGGTTGGTAGGAATGTAAATCAGTACAGCCAATGTAAGAGACAGTATAGCAGCTCCATAAAAAATCAAAAATAGAATTACAGTGTGATCCAGCAACTTCACTTCTGGGTATATCCCCAAAAGAACTGAAAGCAGAATCTCGAGGAGATTATTTGTACACCCATGTTGTTGCAGCATTATTCACAAGAGTGAAAACATGAAAGCAGCCCAAGCACCTATTGATGGATGAATGGATAAGCAAAATGTGGTATCTACCTACAATGGAATATCATTCAGGCGTAGAAAGGAAGGCAATTCCGACACACACTACAACACGAATGAACCATGAGGACATGATGCTAAATGAAATAAGGCAGTCACAAAAAGACAAGTACTGTATGATTCTACTTACAGGAGATACTGAGAGTAGAATCCTGTGATGGACCTCAGAAGGGCAGCTGCCAGGGTCTGGGGCAGGAGGGATAGAGTTCAACAGGGATAGAGTCCCAGTTTTGCCAGATGACAAAGAGGTCTGGAGCTGGATGGTGGCGACGGTTGCACAATGTGAATACACTTAATGTCACTCAACTGCACACTTAAACATAGTTTAGATGGTAAATTTTAGTGTATTTTACCACAGTAAAAAAAAAAAAATTAAAAACTAAACAAGTGAGGCCAAAGCTAATGATCCCAAACAATAAAACAATATGCTCAGGAGAGGAACACAAGATGTCAACAGTGGCCCTCCCTAAGTGCTGACATTATGGGTTATTTTTATTCTCTTCTCTGTGCAGTTCTGTTTTCCCTAATTCTGCACCATTAACACATAATTTTTTTTTTTTTAAGCTGGTGACGGGTGGCAGGGGATTGGTAAAACCAATTAAGAAAAGTAAAATAAAATAAAACCAATTCAGGGTCTGATCAGAGCCTACACTGCCAAGCTTGAGGACACATCTATGAGCAGATTCCTGCAGTGAGCTGGGAAATACCCTGGAGGCAACCTATTCTCCCTCTTTGGAGAGTGATTCCTGAAGCAAGCCAACTCTTAGGGTGGTCTGTGGGCTTCAGAAAGTAGTAGGGAAACCTGTTTCCAGGCAGGGCCTCAGGAGGGCCTCCAGACCTCAGAGATGGGCTGTAGATGGCTCTTAGACGGTCTCACAGAGAAAGATTCTGGGGGTTCCTCATGGAGGGGGGCATGCAGAGAAGTGGTAGAGAGAGGTAGGTCTTGTAGACATGTGACCAGGGATGAGCCCCATAGCAAGTGTCCTGGGCCACAGCACCCCCTCCCGAAGACTATAGGGGCAACCCCCATGTTTAAGCATCCAGCTGATGCTCATTGCATGAATTATGATGGGCAGGTAAATGCTTGTTGCATGAATTAAGATGCCACAATGCCCAGGGCAAGCCTGAAGCAAGGCCCAGGAAAAGGAAGGGAGAAGGGGAGGTATGGGACACAGGAGGAGGGAACAGGTGACCGAGTGCCCCCATAACAAAGAGTAGGCACCCCTGGGGAGAGGCTGGGGACCAACCCTGGGAGAGGCAGAGTCCAAAATGGAAGCTGAGAGATGCTGGCTTACTGATTCCAGCACCTTCTCCCATCCCAAGAGGCTTTGCCTCCCTTCCATCTCAGTTGTTCTCCTCTGGGAGCCTGTGGCTCTGCAGGGAGTCGGGCAGCTGCAACCTGAGGCTGTTGTGTTTGAGGCACAGCCTTCGAGGAGGGGTGGGTGACCCTCCCAGACCTTCCCGAAAAGGGGAAGACACAGGACTGGTCTGGTTTCTTTCCTGGCATGTGTTTAGCGTTAATGGTATTTTCCGTGAGTTATGTGTTCTGAACACGTCTGCCCCTTCCGCAGAGGAGCAGGATAAAAGGAAGTGATACAGGCAGACCTCATTTTATTGCGCTTCACTTTATCGTGCTTTGCAGATACCGTGTTTTTTTACAGACTGAAGTTTCGAGACTTCAGTGGAGGAAGTAACTGCAGATGTGGTGGAAATAGCAGGAGAGTTAGAACGAGAAGTGGGGCCTGAAGGTGGGACTGGACGGCTGTGATCTCATGATCAAACTTTAACTGATGAGGAGCTGCTTCCTACGGGGGAGCAAAGACAGTGGTTTCTTGATGTGGGATCGACTCCCGGTGACGATGCTGTCAAGACTGTTGAACTGACCGCAGAGGATTTAGAATATGATATAAAGCTAGTTGATAAAGCAGGGTTTGAGAGCATTGACTCCAATTTTGGAAGAAGTAAAATGCCATCAAACAGCATCGCACGTCACAGAGAAATCATTCAGTGGGGGTGGCGGGTGGGACAGCATGGGGGGGGACGTCAACTGATGGGGTGAACTCCATCTCTGTCTTATTTTAAGAAACTGTCACAGCCACCCTAACAGTCAGCAGCCATCAACATGGAGGCAGGACCTTCCACCTGTAAAAAGATTCAGAACCCTGAAAGTTCAGATGATGCTTAGCATTTTTTAGCCACAAAGCATTTTTAAATTAAGGTATATACATTTTTTATAAAGACATGATACTATTGCACATCTAATAGACTACAGGATAGTGTAAACATAACTTTCATATGCTCTGGGAAACCGAGAAACATTTGATTTGCTTTATGGCAACATTTACTTTATTGCAGTGGTCTGGAAGGGACCCGAGGTGTGCCTGTGAAGGGCAGAGGAGGAGAGCCATTCCACCTGCAACCACGTCTTCACTTCCCTCTTCTAATGAGGAAATAGAATGGCTTGACTCAAGTACTTGCTTATTTTTTTATTTTTTTATTTTTTTTATTTTTTTATTTTTTGTACTTGCTTATTTTATAAGGATCTGGTTTAGGCTTTATTCCCTTGCTGTTTCTGTCCTCCGCTGGGACCCACCTCCCTTCTCCCTGTAGCACCTGAAGCAGAGTTGACAATGAAGGTGGCAATCATTCATAGCCACGGCAGCCACATACACCCAACTGACTTCTGCTGGACACTTCTCTCTGGTGCCCCCCGAGGAGCCTCGGACCCATCATTTCCCAAACAGAACTCCTCATCTCCCCCTCAGCCTTGCAACGCTTTGGCCTCAGTGGCCGGAGGAGGCATTGCCCCCCGGCCAAGGGGAGGGAGGCAGGAATCCTCATCCCCTCAATATTTCTGGATTGGTGACATGGTCAGGGCCTCTGGCTTTGTGTGAGATCACCAGCATACACACAAGACCATTATCCACTTCCTGCTTAAAGCTCTCTCGGGTCCCCACTGGCCAGTCCCCACGCTCACGGTCCTGCCGACACTTCCCAACACTTCCCGTCACATCGCCCACCCGTTCTACTACAATGTTATGGTCAGAGACACTAAACTCGGAGATGCCCGCCTTACCGGCATCTCAGCCCCTGCTCCGACACACACACACGTGGGGGTGGTGTTCCCCACTGCTCCTTTGCTCCTAGGAATGCCTCGGTCTCTGCACTTACCACACTGTCGGAGGATCTGCTGGTGTGTCTGTCAGCCCTATCTACAGTTTAAGCTTCCCTTCTAGGGAGCAGTCATTTTGTCTGGGTCCTTTGACTATCCAACACCCCCATGAGGTGCCTGACCCTCAGTAAATGAGCAATAAATGTTTGCTGCACAAAATACCGAGTATCGACACCAAGTGGATTACTGCTCACTCTTATAACACAGGTGGCAAGTAGGTCCCGGTATGCCCATTTCACAGATGGGGAAACTGAAGCTCAGAGAGGTTACATTTGCTCAAGGTTAAGGTGGCTTTTCTGGATTTGAACCCAGATCTTCTGACTCCAAACCCATATTCCCCCCCCCGCCGCACCACAGAGAGGTTACCAGGCAGTCATGGGATGTGCTTATGGAAGGTGCTAGGGAATCATTGCTGGCTGCTTCCCAAAGCCTTGAAAGCTGGCTCAGCCCCACTTCTCCTTAGGCCTTGTGGGATTTAAACTGAAGGGCTCCTTCTCAGTCCCCCTTCCTTGTAGTCTTTGTAGGACTGATGGATTCTTTCTCTTTTCTAAGCTGCCTCTTTTTGCTTTCCTTCCTTGGCTCCTCCTCTTCCTCCCTCCTAAATGTGGATGGACACTCTCCCTGCTCCCCATTTGCACTTCTGTTGCCAACACACTCCATCAGATTTTGGTCCCTGTCCATGTTTTGGGGCAGAGATGACCACCAGATTGTCATGCCCCCCAGAGACAGACGGCCAGCAGGGGGGCTACCAGAGGGCCGGGTCCCCTGCATGTGGGTGAGGCCAAGTGGCTGAGGTCTGGCCAATGGAATGTCTGGCTCACAAAAACCACCTATGAGATCCTCTACCTTCTCCTAGCCAGATGGATATCCATCTATTGAAGGGTGAGCCTCCCTCAGTCAGGATCCTTGAAATACTGTAGGGGCAGAGCTCCACAAGTCGGGCTTATGTGAGCAAGAAAAAAACTTCTAGTATGTATCTCAGGTTGGGGAGTGTGTTGCAGTAGCTAGCAAGGCTCTACTAAGATCCCTAACTGAACTTCGTGTTCCTGGGCTCTCCCCATCCCGGGAGCCTCCTCATTCCACTCTGCCCTATACCCCATTGCTAATCTAATCTTCCTTCAATCCATCTGGGTTGTGTCCCTACCTTGCCCTCGAATGTTCAGTGACTGCCCCTCACCCACAGACACAAGGACAAGCTTCTGGAAATGGCCTGGAGAACTCAAGCCACCTGCTCCCTCTCACATCCTTACATTCATGTGAAATCAGAATGCCCAGAGCTGCCCAAATGTATCCTGCCCACGCTCATGTTTTCTCTCCATCTTTGTCAAGATCCCTCATCGCGAATCCTTCCTTCTCCAAGACGAACTTTTTGGGCTGTCCATCCATACAGACCGAGGAACACCCACCATCCTCCACCTGCGTGTCACCCAGGGCCCTCTGTCACTGTGCTGCCCTAGAGGTGTGTGTGCCCCCTCCCGCTGGACTGTCAGCTCCCTGAACACAAGCCTGGGTCCCCCATTATTACCACCGGGGCCCCCTCCCTCTCCTCCAACAAGCCTCCATAGTTCTTCCTTGAGGGTGAGGCCAGGGGATTGCAGAGTGTCCATGGCCAGCTCATCCATCTCCCTCCTCCCAACACACTCACGGGGCTAGCTGTGTGACCTTTTGCATCTGTGGATTCCTCTCTCTCTCTTTCTCTCTCTCTCTTTCTTTCTTTCTTTTTTTTTTTCAAACACAGGGTCTTGGAGCTCGCCTGGAGGCCCAGCCCGGGGAAGGAGTTGTCTGTTCAGTTATATTTAGGCTAGCAGAGACATCGATCTAAGGCTCTTTAAAAATAAAGTCTTATTTCAGCTGGATCCCCGAGCACGTCCCCACCCTCTCCTAACGAGAAGCCGGTCACCTCCTCTGGGTCCCCATGTCAATCCCAGACCTTTCACGTGGCCCACACATGTGTGAATGTGTGGGAGACGTCAGTGAGCCCTTGCCATCCCTGGCCACGCTCAGAGGAGGATTTCTCTCCTCTTCTGGGTCTTCTTTTGCTGGGGCCTTTCTCTCCTCCTGGTCCTGGGGATCTTGTGACCCTCTTCAAGCCCTCTTCCCTCCTCAGGTAGCCACAAGCAAACCTCATGAATGGAGGAAATCCTGCCTCATCCAGAGCTCCTCCGTCCCTCCTTGCCCACGGGGCCGCTGCCTTGGCGGCCATGGGAAGAAGCAAACAGAAGACCAGAGACTGAAGCAGAAAGTGGGGTTTGCAGTTAGTCAGAATGTGGGAGGGGGGCCTCGGAACGAACACTCCCTGGGGGTGGCCTGTGTGTGTGTGCACGTGTGTGAGTGTGCACACGTGTGGGGAGCATACCGGCGGTGCATGTGAGGCCGCGCATGGGAATGCTGGGGCCGACCCTTCCTACTCCTTGACTTGGCTACCGCAGCCCTGGTCCTTTTCCATCCCCACTGATGAAACACTTCTTTATGTCTTATTCACATCCTGTCTTGACTACCACAATTGTCTCCTTGCCGGGCCCACATGTCTCTCATCACCAATGGGATCCAAATGTTGCTGACAAAATAATCTCCCTGCCTTTGTGCTGCAATCACATTCCTCCACTTTTCCAAAGTTTTCTCTGTCTCCCATTACTGGGCGAATCGCACACACAGACCACCACCTCTCTCTGCCTCTTCGTTCCTTCGCCCTGCACCCCACCCCTCTGGGCGCGCCTCCACTCCCATGCCTCTCTCTGCCTTTCCACAGGCTCCTTTTCATCTTCTTGCCATTCCTGAGCTCATGGCTCTTTGGAGCCCTGTGCCGTGTTCCTGGCACAAGCTCCATCACTGTATTCAGTCAGCAAATGTTTATTAAGAGTGACAGGCACTCTTCTAGGCACTGGAGTGAAGCAAGAAACAAAACTGAGGACAGCAGTCGGCAGAGAAAAATCGAATGGCCTGTCAGGAACTGTAAGCACTAGGAAGGAAACAAGAGCAGAGAGGGCCAGCGAGCTGTTTTGGCCCAGGGTGGTTGGGAAGGCCTCCCCCAGGAAACCTGGATCCTGCTCCCCACCTTTCTTCCATTTGGGGCTGAGGACTGGCCTAACATCCTCCTGCTTGGCCAGACGCCTCCCCTCCCATCCTTCTCTTTGTTTGGAACGTGTTTATCTTGATCTTGAGAGTAGGGGAGGCACCGGGCATAACTGCGGCAGCAGGAGACCTGCCGCATCACTGACTCACGGAAGACTCACCATGGGGAGAAGGAACCAAGCACACACACAAATCACTAACACAGACCCAGTCCTCTTCCATTGCCCTGTCCAGAACGCACAGACATGTAAATCTGGTGTCTGAATGACTAGCGGGAGATCTGTCCGAGTGTCCCACACTGTCCGAGCGGTTCCTCCCCTTTCCTGGAATCAGGGAGCATCACTGGCATCGATGGCCCGAATCTGGCTCTGTCTACTGCAGCCAGGCCTTCCCCTCTTCAGAGAGCCCACAACACGGCTGCTCGATGCTCATCGGGTACCACCTTCAGCTTTAAACAGCCTATGGGAAAAGCTTCAAGGAACAATTTTATTAGCAAGTGAAATGACTAACACAATTGCTAGCAGTTTTTAAAATTTTATTTTTCATTTTTTAAAAAAGATTTTATTATTTATTCATGAGAGACACAGAGGGGGTGGGCAGAGACAGACAGAGGGAGAAGCAGGGTCCCCAGGGGGAGCCCGATGTGGGACTCGATCCCAGGACCCTGGGATCCCTCCCTGAGCCAAAGGCAGACGCTCAACCACTAAGCTACCCAGGCATCCCTGCTAGAAGTTTTTAACAAAATTGTCATCTATGTGTGTTTTCCTTCCTGGGAGTGGAAAGGCTGGGAGGGGTAGGAGATGAAATCTGGCTCTCTATTTAGACTGGGAACAAAGTTATGGATTGCTCATCTTTTCACAGAGGCTCTAGGGCAGCCAACTCGCTAGTGGTAGTCATGCTGCCCATAACATTCATCCCGGCCCCAGGTTTCTTAGCATGATCTAGCTGGATCCTAGCATGATCTAGCTGGATCCTCCCCAAGCAATACCTCAGCCACCAGCCTCAGCAGGCTATGCACAACTGGGATGTGGCTAGTCTGAATGGATGCATGTTGCAAGCTGTAAAACACCTACCAGATTTTGAAGATTAAGTACAAAAAAGCAAACACGAAATACCTCACAAATAATTTTTATGTTGATTACATGTTGAAATGATATTTTGAGGCTAAATAAAAAATATCATTATAGTAAATAAATATTGTCTAATTAATAATACTTATGAATGAAATGTACTGTTAAAATTAATTTCACCTGTTCATTTTTACCTTTTTTTTTTAAGGATTTTATTTTTAAGTCATCTCTAGACCTGACGTGGGACTCAAACTTACAACCCCAAGATCAAGAGTCATATGCTCCACTGATTGAGCAGCTAGGCACCCCCATTTTTATCTTTTCAATGTGGCTATTACAAAATATAAAATTGCAGATGGACTTGTCTTTGTGGCCTGCATTACTTTTGTATCGAAAAGCGCTGCTCTTGTATCAGATCTTTGCTTTTTAGAACACTGTTTATGGCAGTTATGCTTTGTTCTACAGCAATCCTACACAGAACTCCACTCTGCAAAGCACCTAACAGTGGAGCTGCCCAGGTGGAAGAGAGGGATATTTGCGGGGAGAGGAGGTTGGGGTTGCAGGGAGGGGGCTGAGAGTGTGGGAGGAGCCCTATCCATTCTCAGAACCTGGTCTGGCTCATTTATTATTGGTTTGGGTTCTCTGTTCATTTGCAAAGGGGAGTGGGGTAAAATACTCACTTGGAGGAGGCCCCCATTCAATCACCCTAAGTGGAATCTGATCGTTATCTTGGGATAAACATTCCAAATGGAAGGTGAGTGCTGGGAGATTAGGAAGATAAGGAAACCATATGGCCCTGTCAGGAGGCTCCCAAGACCTTATTCTTGAAAGGATTAATGAATCCAAGGTGGGGGTGGTCATCTCAGTGCTGTTTTTTGAGAAGGGAGAAGTCCCAAAGCTCCAAACAGGGATGTGGACTGTCTGGAGGAGGAGGACTAGAACTCAGGACCCATTCTTGCCTTTCCTGGGTGCTCTGCCCCTCTGCGCTCTGTCCCACCCCTTTACAACACAGCCTTTCTAAACCACATTTAGAACTCAGGCCTGCAGGTGTTGGCTTTTGGGATCTGGATCCCTCACTGCCTTGTCTAGCAGAATTTCCAGAGATTCTACTTCTGTCCCCCTAGCCCCCAGCTGCCCCCACCGGCCATTGGCGGATGTCAGGGTGGGTACAGAGGGGGAGAGGGTCTCTCTGGGCAGGCCTTGGGGTTGCCCGGGGCCACATGGTCGGGCAGAGAATCACCAGCTGTGGGGGAGGGCAGGTAATATGAGCCCCAGAGAAAGGGATCTGGGGCTGAGGGGAGGGGGAGGTGGAGGCTACGGGCTTTTGAGCACGTTCTCTCCTCCCCTATGTCACAAGGCACTTCATCCTTCATTCCTCTGGCACTGCCTGTCTTGCACAGCTGTTCTCAGACCCACAACTGGAGACTGTCAAAGGTATCGGATTAGGTGCAAAAGTGGGTGCTCAAAGCAGAGAGGGTGGCTTCAGGATGGTGTGATAGAGTCACCAGTGGATCAATAAGAATAATACAAAAAAATAACCAATATTTACTGAGGGCTCATTTTATGCCACTGCCTATCTCGATTACCTTGTTAAAATCACAAAGGCTCTACAAGGCGGGTGTCATTCTGCCAAGAAGGAAACGGAGGCTCAGAGAGGCTGAGTCACTTGCCCAAGGTTGCACAGCTATTAAGAGCTGGAGCCAGGAGTCAAACCCGAGAGGCCCCAAGTTCTTGATGCAGCCAGGGGCCCAGCACACAATTATTCCCATCAGACCCCATCAGCCTTGGTCAGTGACAAGCATTTAGGAGAGAGACTCCTGCTCAGATCTTGGACAGCCCCAAGGTAACCAGCATGGGCCGTGGTGTCTGGTTGCCAAGCCAGTGAGCCTGGGTGGTCACACTTTGCTTGGGAGGGGGGGGGGACCCAAGCCCACTGTTGTCCAAATAGCCCTGGCCAGGAAGAGGTCACCCCATCACCCCCTACCCCCAGCACGGTCACATCTTAGGGAGAGGTGGGAACAACAGAGGGCAGCAGGGGTCCCACAGAGTTCCAGCCATAGGCTTCCCTGCTTCAGGCTGGCCCTGGCCGATGGCCTGGTTTTGGGGCTTTTCTGTGCTCCGAGCACAACTAAACATTTGGAGCAAAACAAGAAAGCGAACAATAGACGTTTGTGGGTTAGAGGACAGGACCGACTTCCCCCTGGGACTCAGCACTGTTCATAAACCGCCCCAGCTGCACTCTCACGCTGGGGATGTCACTGGAGCGTCCTTGAATCACAGCCTTGTCTTCACTGGGGGCCGGCCACTGGCTCCTTTTATATATCTTTAGGGGATGCAAATGCTGGTGGGGCAGCCGGCTGCTCTGGGGGAAGGCATGTTTTCCTGCCTGAATTTTGGGAAATCACACAGAAAAGAGGCATCCGAGCCTGGCATTGTGGCCCTGCCAAGTCATCCCCTGACAGACGTGTTCTGATCAGAGCTGTTTGCCCCACAGGAAAAGAATCAGCTTTCTATCAAGTGGACTCTGGGCACCACCCCAGAGAGCTCAAGCTCCAGAGGACCTGGAGAGTAAGTGGAACTCACTAGTGCTGAGAGCAGTTCAGCCAGCCAACGGTGGTGGCGGCGCCCTCAGGAAGGGGCCGGTGGGGCATCGAGCTGGGTGGGGTGGGAGGCTGGCCAGTGGTGGTGGGCTTCTTTGAGCTGATCCTCCTTAGGCAGCTCAGACCATTGTCATAGTCAAGGGCAGCAGGGCAGGGTGTGTTAGGCCAAGAAAAAGCCAGTGGGTGGAAGGGCACAAACCTGAGCTGGGACCCCTTCTCGTTCAGAGCTGACCCAGTGATGCCTCTGAGGCCCAACCAGGCTAAATCCCCGGATCGAGTGCTCCCACATCTGTCCCCAGGACCCCCAGACAACAGAGAGGGCCTGACATGGAGTGTCCCCGCCCGGATGGCATCCCTGGAAAAGGCTGGAGTGTTTCTAAAGAGGCTGTTCAGACATCACATCACAGTCCCAGACGGCCGAGAGGTTCTTGCACTCACTTGGCTGCCCTCCCTGGGAAATGCTTTGGATCAGACAGCACTTCTGGGTTGTTTTTGCCTGAGGAAAGTGGTAAGAATTCAGCAAGAATCCCATGGTTGAAGGAAAAGTCAGTGGATTTACTTAGCAAAAGCATGCGTCGAGAACCGTCCAGGAGGTAAGCAGGGTGGCGCTGCAGGCCTGGAACTGCAGACACTAGTGTGGGCAGGAAGGCCTCCAGATGAGGGCACCTTGGGAGCAGACCAAGAGGAATCCAGAGACAAATGGTTTGGCTTCTGGAGCATAAAGAAAGGGTTTTTCAGTGTCTAAGAAGTTTAAAATGCCAGTGCCAGGTCACCCCGGTGAGCTTTGATAGACCATCTTGTCCTACACAGTTCTTCCCGTGGGCCTCGCGCTCTCTGTGACACTTGGTCATTTGGCAGACACCTACTGAGGGCACCGGGCATGCGTGCTGAGGATTTGAGAGACGCACAAGAAATCTCCTTGCCCTCAAAGCTCTTGCAGGCAAGCCAGCTGTGGTTACATGGTGTGGAAAGAGCACAGGTGGAGGGTGGGCAGAGAGTGCACAGTGGCAGTGCAGAAGCGTGGGCCTGGGGATGCAGAAGCTAGAGCTGAGTCTTCCAGAATGAGCCAGGAGTTGGCCAGGCAGTCTGAGAGGAAGGACAGCTAATCCAGGCAGAGGGCACAGACTGTGCAAAGGCCGAGAGGGAAGCATGCCCCCTCCCCACCCCTAGAGACAGCTGGAACAATGGCTCTGAAGGGAGCGGGTGCCCAAGAAGAAAAGACCAGCCCCACATTCTTTGCTTTGACACTCATGATTTTCTGTCAGCTGGGTACAGGCGAGCTGTGAAAACTCCCTGGCACAAGGGCCTCAGCTGAGTTCAGTTCGGTCCCTTTTAGCACATTGATTAAAGGCCTTATCCCAGGCTTTGGTGCTGGAGTGACCCCCACAGAGAATGTGTCTATGGGACACTCTTTCCTTTCAAACCTAATGCTTTCCTGAAAATTCACTGGTCTCATGTGTAAGAGGCAAAGAGTGCACTTGAAAGCTATAAGGCAGGGTTCCCTTCCCGGGGGCTGAACAATATTATTACTGTATTTTCTTGATTTCTTGTCTTGTCTTGATTTCTTGACTTCCCAACTCACAACATCGCCCTCACCCCTGCCCTGAAAACTGTCATTAAGTCAATACAGCTGTAGAACTGAAGGAATGTGGTAAGGTCCCAATCACATCTCACCTTAGGTACAATCTTTGACCATGTTAGGTCCAGAATATCATATATGCTCTCTAACGTATTCTTCTTCACAATCGAACGCACAGGCGACTGGCTTAAATCCAGGGAGCATCTGACTGAGGCCATGTATTCCCCAACTTTCGGCGGACCTAATGATTTCCATCTTTGTCTCAATCACATTAAGTTTATGAGGCCTGCCCTTCTTATCACCAGCATCAGCACTTTATTTTCCCATTTTCCACTCATTCTTATAAAATAACAAGGTCCAAATGCAATAACATATGCAAATACTTGCACAAACACTGCTGAACAGTCAAAAGGTGATGCTGCTGAAACCAAACACTTGGCCACCAGGCAGCATTCCCATGTGATGGCTTGAAATGTGAGTTCATCTGCCAACCCTGGAGAGCTTCAAATCAGTGGATGGCTGGTGCAAGGAAGGGGTCGCAGTGGTGGTGGTGCTGTAGGTCAAGGTGGGATATATGGTAAAGGAGGGTGGGCCAAAGTGAAAGGTACAAGCTAGAGGTCATCTACAGTGATCCCACCCTCTGAAGCTCACTGGGATATAAATCCTGCCACAGCCTCCCCAGACACAGGGGCACTGCCATGTAATGGCACTGTTGGTGATGGCTTTTCTCCAAGCAGGCTGTATTGTATCACAGAAATGCTCCAGTATCCCTTCTAACATCTCCGAGTCTGCAGGGGTGTGTGTGAGGGAAGAGGGGTTGTAGGGACCACCACCTTATTTTCCTATTCTGCACACTCATCGCAGACAGAAGTCAGTTCTAGGGAACACTTTCCCAAACAACTCAGCTGCAGGTTGATCTGCAGGCAGGGGGCCTGGGGGGCCGTTATCATTTCCAGAGATAGGGGGCTCACTGGCCAACAGAGTGGTGAAAGGACACTTAATGCTGCTTGAAGAAATTCCTAAGAAGACCAAAGAGTGCCTGGAAACAGACAGCCAGGATTTCTCTGACACTCAGCAACCCTGGCAGCCAATGGTGACTGGGTCTCTAAGCTTGTAGCTAGTGTGTATCTGAGGGATATACTGAGCAGAGGCTCTTCATCTCTCCACAGGGCTGTGTGAATACCAAGAACCTTTCCTCAAAGCTTTAGGCTCTTGACTCAGAATCCTCTACGTGGGACGGATTTGTGAGGAAGCTGTGGGTGAAAACCTGGTCTTTATTCCACGCCTAAGTAGCAAGCACATCAGAAGAGAAAGAATCCAACTGTGGACATGGGAGACCTGGTCTCCAGGCCCACCTCAGCCCTGTCTTTCTGAGTGGTTGTGGCCAGGCTTCCTCATTTGCAAAATAAGAAGGTTGGTCTGTATGAGCTCTCAGCTCCAATGCTTACAGCATTGGTGAGTTGAGACAACATGTGACATGTGCCTCAAAGTGTGACTTAAAAAAGAATACATCTCTGAAAATATTTCTGGTCTTCATGACTAGAAATGTGACCAAGGCAATGTAAGTCAACCTTCAGATTTATAACAAATCATGAGGGAGGATTTAGGGGCTCTCAGTCCGGCCTAGAACAACCACAACAAAACTACCAAATCCTTTACTTCTGAATCAAATCCTCCCAAGCCAGTTCTTCCTCTTTCACCTGCCCTGGGTGGAAGGGTCACAATTTCCCTTCAAGATTCTAAGAGGTATGGGGGCTTTGGTCACAAGTGAAAGTAAAGAAAAAGAAAGAAAGAAAGAAAGAAAGAAAGAAAGAAAGAAAGAAAGAAAGAAAGAAATTCCTTTTGATGAAACTGAAGACCAAACACACTTTCCCCGAGTTGCTAAGGCCCACATTTCGTGTTTTGCTCAGATTCCAAGGCCCAGTCTGAGGGGCAGGGTTCCCCTACTCTTAAAGAAGAAAATGGGACCGAGAGGAGGGCCCCATTTGTGCTGTGCCCGTTGCACACCTTCCCGGTGCGAGGACGCCCCCTCCGCCGCGCAGGTCCACACGCACCTGCACCTGCGCAGGAAGGAAAGCCACGCGCTAGTCCGCAGGGGCGGCACAGGCCCGGGGAGGGAGGGCCGCTCTCCGCCAGCTGAAAGCCTACTTTTGTTCGACTCTCGTCCCAGTCCTCACCCACCGGCCCTCGACAGGGAGGGGCCGAGCCCGCGAAGGTGTGATTTCCCTGAGGGCGCGCTCCCACCAGCCGGCAGCGAGAAGCCCGCAAAGCCCGGGGTGATGGCCTTTGTGCAGCGCCCCCGGGGCCGCGAGCTTGCGGGGAGGAAGGGTCCGCCGCCCCCCGTCCCCTTCCCCCGTTAGGGTAGGTTTGCGCCGCAGCGCCCAGTGACCCGCACTTTGTCAGCGCACAGTTTCGGACTGAACCCAAGCGGCTGACTCCGCGGGTTCGCGCCCCGCTGGCGGCCTCTGCACCCCCTTCCGGGCGGGCTTTGGAAACGCTTCTGTCCACTCCCCGTTTTCAGACTCTTACTGTGGGGACGAGCCCCCCCCCGCCCCCGCCCCCCTAGACGCGCAGCCCCGGTGACCGAAATGGCTGAGTCAACTCGGCGAAACACGAGCGTCCCCAGCGGGCCGGCGCCCCCAGCCCCCTTCGGCCCTCGCTCGGCCCCACAATGCGCCCTTGTGCCGCGCCTGCAGCCAGGCCCGGGGAGCTGGCGCAGGGATGGGGGGGAACAGTCGTCAGATATTTAAAACAGAACCGGGGGAACAAAGCAGGCCTTTGTGCAGCGGGAGCGGGGAGCGGGGAGCGGGAGCGGGAGCGGGAGCGGGGAGCGGCGGCGCGCGGGCTGCTGGGCGCATGCGCGCGGCGGGCCGGGCCGCGCTCGGGTTCCCGAGAGGGTTCCTCCCGGGTCCGCCGCGCCCGCCTTAACCCCTTGCCCGCCGCTCCCCGGGGCAGGCGGACGGACGCGGTGCCTTCCCTCTGCCGGCCGCTACATGAGAAAAAGAAATAGTCGTTCTCCATGTTTCTATAGGGAGCACAGATCATTAAAAGAAAATGATACACCGATTGGGAACCCAGATCTTAAATGAGCGGGGATTTAATGGGACACTTGGGCCGCGTGAACATGGAGGCATTTCGAAAGGACGCCGCCTTCGGACGCCAGTGAAACCTTTTGAAAGGACCAGCTGCTCTGTTCTGGCCTATGCAGGCTGACCGGCCGCTGTCTTCCTGTTTACAGTCGCTGGGAGCTGGAAGATATGTTGGTTATGGTCAAGGTTCTGACTCCTGTCTGGGGTGGTGGGCTGGACGATGTTGAGTTTATTTTTTTAAATAAATAGAGGTAGAGTGTGCATGGTACAAAGGCGAGATTGGGTCACGAACTAAGGAATGTCATTAACTTCATCTGTGCGCTAGAGGTTTTTTTCTAGAAAGAGAGGGAGGGAAGGAGGAAGGAAAAAAGGAAGGAAGGAAGGAAGGAAGGAAGGAAGGAAGGAAGGGAGGGAGGGAGGGAGGAAGGGAGTTGTTGAGCACATTTTGTTGGGTTGGGGGAGGTCTCTCCAGCAGCATAGACTGGGAGTGACTGGCGGATGGGACGTGCAAACTACTCCATTCTGCTTTGCACTAGCAGTGATCACCTTTCCTTGGTACGTAATGAGGAGTGACAGGCAGAGGCTGCGAGGTTAACTGCAGATTTATTATGCTTGACTTATCCAGATGAATGGGAAGGGCGGTCTCAAACCACCAGGTGATTCTATAGCCTTGCAAACAAAGCTCCTAGGCCCAAGTCCAGCAAGGTTAGATGGACAGCCCCCAACAGAGCAAGTCAGGGGAGTGGAAGGAATCCAAGGGACACCTCATGACATGTACACTAGGACTCTGCATTAGCTTACTCTGCTCTGCCTGTGTACATACATCTGAGGAATTTATGGCTCTCTCTCTCCTTCATAGCTTCGTTACCAGTGGTCACAAGAAAGCAAAGAGATATCTCTGTGAGGTCATCTTGGCAAGAAGCTCCCTTACCGTCCTTGACTTCCAGGTCTCCAGGGCAACCGCTGCTGGGATGTCATAGGCACCAGATCCTGTCCCTTAGAGTCCACATCACAGGAAGGACAGATAAGCAATTTCTTGGCAACTGTCAGGTAGCAGATTCATTCTCCAGTGAGAATGATGTATGTGGTTTTTTTCCACTCTCTTCCATATTCTGGCCCAGAATTCTTCTGGGCCTAGGATATAGTCTAAGAATGTATCTTGGGATCTGAGTTAAGAGAATCGTGTGAGGAGGGACTTGGAGAAAGAAGTACCTTGTTCTAGACACAGGGTTAAAGTAGTTTTTCCTTCTGGCCTCCCAAGCCCATAGCTCATTTCCTCTCCCTCTTCAAGCTCAATAAAGGAAGTGGTGGGGGACAGTCTCCAAAGCCCCCAGCCTTTCCCTCCTGATGTTTGTGTGCTGTTTCCCACCTCTTGAATCTGGGATAGCCATAGTGACTTGCTGGACCAACAGAATACAGTGGGCCACATTCTAGAACTTCCAAGCCTTGATTATAAGAAGCTTTCTGATATCTGTCTGAGTCTTTTAGAAGCTTTAGTCCTGGGACACTTGCTCTAATAACTGGCTACCATCCAGTAAGAAGTCCAGGCCCCACAGAGAGGCTGGAAATAGGTTCTGTCATCAAGAACCTAGCTGAGCTCTCCTCCAAGATTCACATGACTGCCAGCCTTGTGAATGAGTGATACCCATGTGGCTGTGCAGCTCAGCAGAACCTTGGGATGAGTCCAGCCCTAGCTACCTTTTGGCTGTCACTGCAAGAGGTCCTGAGTGAGAACCAGCTGGCTGAGCCCAGCCAGCACAGCTATAAGAGAGAATAATGAGTTGTTTTTAAGGTACTACGTTTTAGGGTGTTCTGTTATGTAGCAATAGGTAACTGAACAGGAATGAAATGCTGGGTGGAGAGTGAAAAGAGAGGAACTCCTGACAGTGTGGTCACTTTGAGGGGTTCTGTTTCTCTTTTTGTCCCCCTAGGTACCCTAACAGCACCTGTTCTTTCTGAGCCGTGCCTTTCTGAGCTGGCACACAACACACCAACCTTGTACTGCTGCTGATTGTCGCACATGTACTCAGCTCTCCCATGTGATGGTGGACACCCTGATGGTGGACTCCCCTGAGGGTAGGGTCTGTCTTATTTGATTCCTACCCTCCCTGGTACTGACAGATTCACCAAGCTGCACTAGGTGATACACACGGAGAGTAACTGCTGGAACAGTATCTCCAGGTGCATAAATGGCTTGGCCTCTGATCTTTGACATTTAATACCTGGTATCTCAAGTCCCTGCTGCCTGGGCCCACCTAGGAGCCAGCCACACCATGGGGGAGTCTGAACCCCCCCAGTACTCTGGCCACTTAAGGGAAGGAGATCAGGGCCAAGGGGACAGTTGCAAATCTCCTGATTGGATTTGTCCCTCTGGAGGCTTTAGAACCAGTGAGAGGACACAGCAACAGCTCTGGGAGCCAGAGGAGGTTTGTAACTGTGACCCCAGGACTCATTAGTGGAGCTCCCAGGAACAGCTGAGAGCCCGTTGTATGAAGGACGCTTCCACATGTTCAAGGCCTCCCCAACTGTCCATTGTAGGACATGAGTGTTTAAGCCACACCAGGGTCAGTGGTGTGAAGAACCTGGTGCCTGCTCAGGGGCCCTGCTGAGCCCAGTGCACTCTCAGAGTTTGTGAGAGAGGAAGGGGAAAGGCAGTGCAAGGGCAGCTCTGGAGAAATTCCTTCATCCTTTCAATAAACATTCAGCTGTGAGCCCCACTTGGCTCCAGACACTGGGCATGCAATAGGAGGCAGTCCCTGCTTCCGGGTGAAACATCTGGGGGAATTGTATCTCAGGAATTGTATCAATGTCACCTGTGTCAGCAGAGCTTGGCTGGCACTGAGGATCAGGGGAACTGTGTCTTCCCTCTTCATTATAGCTTAGGCTCCGGACTTCATTTAAAGACCCGGAAATTCCTGTCCTGTGAAGGTGGTAATAGGTGTGGGCACTAATGCCATATGATCTGAGTTCAAGTCCTGACTTCACCAGGACTTATTGGCTATATAATCTTGGCCAAGTTGCTTAACCTCTCTGAACCCCATCTCATCTCAGCAATGTATGGAGAGTTGATGAGACCCTGCTGGCAAAGCAAGCACTTAGCTCCATTCCCATAGCTTGTTTTCTAACCTCCGGGAAGACTGGGCAGATGGGTAAATATCACAGGATATCATGCTGGGAAAGCATTTCTGAGACAGGGTAGCTGCCCCTGCCCACAGGTATGAGTTGCCTTTGCAACACATCCGTGCACTGTAAAGAAATCCGTGAGGGACCACGGCCCATCTGCACCCACCAAGCATTTGCTCAAACCGCAATCCTCCTCTCAAGCAGCACACCTATGTTATGCCACCATTCAGACAACACTGTCAGCTAATCATTCTGAGTATGGAGTATGTTCTCTGGTGAGAAGCTGGGCCCTCCATTTCCTCTCGTTTTTCTGAAAAATGCCCACTTTACCTCATCTTTCGGGGCCTCCTTCCTGACCAACAGGCTCAAAGTAAGTGAAGCTAGAGCCCGGTGTCTGGGAAAGATTCCAAACCCCTGGTGTTTCCAACACAGAGAGGATATACTTACTGTAAATCTTTACTCTCCTTAAAGTAGTTTAACAGAAATAAGGCATTTGATCCTTCCTTAGTACATCTCAATAGTTCAATTTGCACTGTCATCTGAACTCAGGACATAGAAAAATAAAACATAAAGCCTTCCTGGGCCTACTGGTTTATCCATCATATTCTATTACCTTCTAAGAAGTCTGTCCAATTAGCATATCTGATTGCTTGAGGAACACCTGGCTGGACTATTTAGGTGGTAGCAAGGGATGGATTGGCTTATTTTTCTCCCCAGATGTAATTCTTTGGGCTCTCCACCCAGGGTCACCACTAGCTCACATGGCATGTACGTGCAAGTGAGAAAAAGACGCCCCTTCCTTTGTGTGGATGCAGCCATGCCAGGGGGCACAGCGTGGCAAGCAGAGGGAGGGCAATGAACAGCCTACATGGCTACATATGGTAGCCCTGCCTCTACGCATACCAGCAGGGTCACTAGCTCCACTTTCTCTTCTTGGAGCTGTGTTTGCTAGAGGGGGACTGGGAAGGGGGTCCTCACTGCTGTGTGTTAGAGACAGGTTTCCCAAGACCCAAGAGCAATACCTTAATGCAGGCAAGTTTTGAGGTCTGAGAGACTTTCAGGGCGTTGGTAGTAGGGGCACTTTTTCAGGGATAGAGAGCCCAGTCTTTGAAGTTAAGACAGTTCTGGGGGGGGGGGGGGGGCTGGGACAGCTGGTCAGTCTGCCCACAATCCTGCTGGGAAACCTGACAGCAAATGGCCTTGGATTTGCTCATTTGGATGCTTTATGGTAATTTCCAAGAACTCTTTCCCCTCTTCTGAGAAAGAGAGGGTAGATTCATGGCGCTAGTCTCCCCTTGTCTGTGGTTAGGACATCTGGGCACAGGAGTCTAACCCATCTCTGCTTTCATATCTAAATCCAATCACCTGTCAAGAGGCTGGCCTTTCCTGCTTTAATGAGTCCATTTATGGAGTTCTCCACGGTGTGATCTGTGTGGGGGGAGGGGATGAGTCCGGCAGACTCCCTGTGGGATCTCAGGGGTATCATCTTTCCTACTTGTGACCCGGCAAACTCACCTCTAAAATGGAAGGACCCGCAAGCAACACTTCCATATCATGAATAGACTGAGGATTCATGACTTTAAGTTTAGTTAGATTTTTTGGTGTATGAGTACATTAACAGACCCAGCACCAAATCCCATTAGTAACCAAGGGTTCTCAGGGAATGTGGAGATATTTTTTCATTTCCTAGTTTATTCATTCAACAAATATTTACTGCATACTACCATGTGCTGGCTCTGTACTAGGCTCTGGGTGATGATGTAAATGAGAAAAATATTCTCTTGTTTTCTGTTTCAATCCCATTTCCTTGGGAAGGCTCCTCCCAAGAAGGAGGACCCCTCCCTGACTATACCCTCCCTCGGCTCGGGACCCCTGTGTATATTCCCTTTTGGTAGACAGCAGTGTACTTTAGTTACTCCATCCATTTCTATTTTCACCACTAGATAGCTTGAGGAGCAAAAGGACCGTGTCTGCATTCATCAAAATGCATCTGCACTAAATTCTGGTGCCATGTGGCCCCCCAAAATATGGGTTGACTGAATCCATTTGTTCCCCACCTTGTATACTAGATCAGAATGGCTCTTCCTCCTGTGATACTACTGTGTTTAGGAAATCTGACTTCTGTGGAGGATTGGATCCCAAGCAAGGATTCATTTGTTCCTAGAGGGTCAGGGCCAGATGATTGTCAAGGCCCCTCGAGCTTAAAGCCAGCAATTCTAGGACAGATGGGGCACTAGAAGCCTGGACAGTAAATGGATAATAGAGCATGAAGATGGGCCACGTTAAAGGCATGCTTGTGAAAACATTGCAGGTGCCAAGGCTCCAGACCTAATAATCCCTTCTTTACGAAAGGAATAAAGATGTGAACTGGGAATGTGGCTCTGAAGAGGAGCCTCCTGAAGGTCTGAGGCTGACCACCCTCCACTTCTAGCACATGTGCTCCAGTTAGGGGAGACTGACCTTCAGTGGGTCTGCCAGAGGCAAGAGGAGAGAGGGGAGTGGAGTTATGGCTGTTGGCCTGTCTCCTACACCTGAGAGCGCTGTGTCTGGTTACAATCATTGTCACTGTGCACAGAACCGAGGTCACCATTGGAAGAAGATTAGCTGGGCCCTGGTTGCTGACAGCACTGTTTTAGTCTTGCCTGACCATTAAATCCTGGCTTTGTTGTTTTGTTGTCAGTAGCAACAGGAGGCAAGGCAGTTTTCTCCATGTTGGGAGCTTATTTTTCTCTTCTTTTGGATGGGCTACAACCAGCCCAGGGTCCTTGCATGAAGGCTGGGTGCCCTGGGCTCCCCATCAAGACCCTAAAATCCACACCCTTTTGGCCGGGGAAGGCAAGGTCAGGTTATTCCACCCAGGCACACTGGGAGTGGCAAGATAAAGGGGGACCTGTGAGTGAGGAGTTAACAGCTTTTCTTTCTTTCTTTTAAAATTTAGATTTTATTTATTTATTCATGACAGACACAGAGACAAAGGCAGACTCCCTGTGAGGAGCCCGATGTGGAACTCGATCCCAGGACCCAGGACCACGACCTGAGCAAAAGGCAGACGCTCAACCACTGAGCCACTCAGTTGCCCCGAGTTACCAGCTTTTCTAAGATTGGGCTCAGTTGCCTCACTTTAGTTTTAATGGCTACAAAATATCCCTGGTGGCTGCCTTGGGTATGCTTAAAGGGTGAGGATTAGAGGAAGAAAAAGGAGAGGAAAAAAGGAGAGAAAACAGAAAGGGGATTTAAGAGTAGAAGAGAAAGAGATGGGGAGGGAATGAGAAGAGGAGAAAGGTGTCTGTGGAGAAGTGTGGTAACCCCATTGGCAGCCTCTGGCATCACTTGGGATTTGAAGCCAAAGTGTGTTGACCCCACAGACCTGAATGAAAAAAAATAGGGATTCTTTCTGAAAGGGGCTTTTGCTTCCCATTGGGAAGGAGCTGCCATCCTGGATGAGTGGATAGATGGATGGATGGATGGACAGGTGAATAGGACAAAGACCAGTGGGATAGGATTTGCCAGGGATTGAGTGAGTGAAAGGGGAAGAAATAAAGTGAGAAGTGAGAGAATCCAGTGATGGGGTGAATCATTTTAGAGACTATCAACTATGATATTGGTGCCAAGTGGTGGTTGTGGGAAAGGCGGCAGGGGAGGGGCTTCTATCTGCCCTATCTCTGTCTTAGATAAACATATGACCTAACAGAAATTTAGTAGTTACTATACAAATAGCCTGAAGAAAAATCCCCTGTATCACCCAGTTCTCCATCTCTAGGTCCCTCTTTCGGGAACTCCAGAGCCAACACTGGTCAACTGCAAGGCATCGTGTTGACTTTAACTAAATCCCTTCCAAGACCAAGTGAATTTGGCTTGCATGGACCGGCAAGGGCCTGAAACGTAATTAGAGGAAGCAGGGAAAACACACTTCAGATTAGTTTGAGGATAGGAAGAGTTAAAGGCCTCAAAACTGTCAGTCACTCCTCTTCAGGCATTTAGAGTATTAATTACTCCGACAATAGCAAATCATTGAGTACATGGTCTCTTTTCTCCCTTCAGTAAAAAATGTTAAGTATGAACCTATTCCCAGGGAAGGCCCAGTGGGAATTAGGGTCAGGGTCAAGGGTTAGGGGTCAGAGGGTTATACTTTCCAAGCCTTGGATCAGTAGTGTGGGTAGCTGGCACAGGGGTGAGCAAAACGTTTTTCATGGAGGTTCCTTATCAGAAACCAGACTGCACAGAGGGATGCCATGAGTCAGGTTATAACAGCTAGTGGTAGGATAAGGTCACAAGGGGCATTATGTAGAGGCTGCAGGGTAAGGGTGCCATTCTTTGGGCCCTGCTACTATAGGAGCCTGCTGACTCACTTGGAAATCCCAGAGCTCCTAGGTAGACCCAGTCCAACAACCTGCCTGGGTGCATTCTCAGGTAAGTTTGGGTTGCATTTAATGTCAACAAAATAATAGGAAAATACTGGCCTTTTCTGCAAAGAAAATGCACGATCATGTTCAGGCCTCTGTAAGAGTTGAAGAGTGAGGAGGTCTGGTTCCCAGAGAGGTGTAAACCTTCCCCAAAATCTTGGAAGGGGCCCTAGAGAGAGAGGGAAAGAGAGGGGTTAATTCGGACATAGTGGCTCCAGAGGTGTTGGCACTGAGTTCCAATATGGGCAGAGGAAAGGTATATTATATTTAGAGCAAGGGTCAAGTGAAACTCTAGGAAAAACATCAACCATGTAGAGTGAATAGGCTGTCATGTTAGAAGTCTCTAAGGGGCCTTAAGTGTTCCTTTGATCAAGGGGAAGACACAAAAGGTGCACTATGCAGAAATAACTTCCCCAGGAAGGCAAGTAGGTTTAATGGGTTTTCATAGAAGGGTGGAAGACCATCTTTCCCCTCTCAGGACAGGGAGATGGGGACGCTGGACCCAAAGGTTATGTGTTCACTTTTATGGTTTTCATTGTGGCCTAATGTCTATCAGGATAGACAGCCACTAACTCTTTGGTTCTTGTTGCTTGTGGATTTTTTCCACTCTTCCTTTGGCTTCCATTTCTAAATCTCCTGTAGCCTGAGGGAGGCTATAGTACACAGCCCTGTCTAACTTTCTTGACCTCAGGAATACCTTTATATAAAACTAACCTTTTAAACCTTTAAAACCTTCCTCATGACTTTTCCTTCTTTATTATTTAATTATAATCTAAATTATTTTCGATTTTTAAAAATATTTTTCTTTATTCATGCTATTTGTCTTTCTAGTTAGAAGATAAAAATGCCTTCTCTAGGGTGTATATCTCAGGAGGGAAAATTTTTTTCCTTGTGTATTGAGCCCTACTGGCCAGGGCCAAATGCTCAGTAGCTTGTATGAACTTGACCTTGATCTCAAAATGATGCTCATCCTCATTAAGTGGTCTACATTTGGTCTGCTACTTTCTTAGCCCTCAGCCGGTTGTATCTGTTGCTAAGATCTGGAGGGAGGCATGTGGATTACCCTATGAGGCACAGCAGCTAAACCAGGAATTCCAGTGTGGGAATAGGAGACAATAAAGAAAAGGTAGGTTTGGGGAGGGGGCACTAATTATCTTAGGGCTGCTGCTGTGGGGTAGTCTGCTGAAATTGAGTTTCTGATTTATACGGCCCTACATAGTCAAAGCTAGGCCATGGGCAAACTAAGGAGATATCGGAAAGTGGTCTGCCTAAAGTCATAAAATTAGTGGGCAGTACGTTGTTCAGTTAGGGACAACATCAATAATTCTATAATATCAGGGTCTTTGTGGGAAAAAGGGAAGAATTTAACAAAAGGATTATTTAGCAAGGTTTGATCAGGCTCAAGGGAACTAACAAAAGTGGTGTGATACTTAAGGTTTAATAACATTGAGAAGACATTACCATTCCCTAAATCTGAAGAGTCAAAAGAAAAAATAGTCACTAGAACCTAGAAAGAGTACCTGACAAAACCTATAACCTATGATCTCTGGTGGAATAACAAAACCAATCCACAGTCACAGTGATTTGGCAGGTAAGGAATTAGGGGAATAAATAATCTTCCTGCCTTCCAGTTTCCCACTTGTACCTCTCTTTGGATGAGCACAACTAGAAACCAGAGCCCTATTGATGCAGTATAGAAGGTTAATCCTCTAAGGTACGGGGCAGGATGAAGGGTGGAGAGTAGATCTGGAGAAACAAATAGAAACTATCTAGGCACCTGGGAACACAAGTGAGATTTGTTTTAATAGCCTCCACCTTTTCTTCCTTTCTCTATTGTCCTACTTGTTCCTGCATGGCTTGTAGATGCTAGAATCTTCCTGCTGCCTCCATATACCCTGGGATCCCCAGCTAAGTCATTAGTGTCTGACTTTTGGGCATGACTTTTCTCACCACTATTTCTTTATCAAAATCAGGCCTTAAGATTTCTGCTTCTGGCCATGACAGAGCAACAGGATCCCGATTTACTTTCCCACCATACACAACTAGTAAACTAAACAAAATGGATACATTGATGGCTTTAGATACTGCATAACAGGCAGTACAAGACTGTGATCTCCGAGAAAAAGGAAATAAATGAGATGGGTCCAGTGATTGCCTCAGTTTCTGATTAGAGACATATTCTGGTATAGAGCAGGAAAAGGAATACCAAACTGTCTGGTGGTCTTGCTGAGTTAAAAGACAGAACCTGAAGATCAATGAAACTTTGGATGGAAGGTGTGGGGCAGAGTTCTAGAAAAGTGGGGTGTATGTGGAAACAAACTCCAGAAATCTGAATAAAGTTCTCTTGAGTATTTGCTTAATACTAAGATGTACACAGAGTGAAGCTCCATAAGACTGGGCAAAAAATGATCAGAAGCTATCAGCTGAATAAGAGTTCACATGGGACTGATAAATGTTCAAATATCAACCAGTTGGATCACTCAGGGCATGTAGTAGAGACCCTGTAAGGGTAATGCCAACTAGTATTTTCAAGCAATTTTCTCTAAGGACAATTTAGACCAACTCTAAAAAACTTAAAACATGCCCCTAAAGGATTGATCTTATCCATAAATAGCCTAACTGCCTTCCAGATAAAAAGCTCGACATTCTTTATTTTATTTTATTTTTTAAGATTCTATTTATTCATGAGATGCAGAGAGAGAGAGAAGCACAGGGAAACAGGCAGAGGGAGAAGCAGGCTCCGTGCAGGGAGCCCGATGTGGGACTCGATCCTGGGTCCCCAGGATCACGACCTGAACGGGAGGCAGATGCTCAACCACTGAGCCACCCAGGCGCCCTCAACATTCTTTAAAGAGAAATAACAAAACAAGACAATAATGTAACATAAAATATCTGACATCCAATGAAAAATCAATAGAATTATCAGGCAGCAGGAAAATGTGACCCATGACTAAGGAATAAAAAAATACCAGTCAATAGAAATAGACTTTAAAATGACAGAACTGGTAGAATGAGTAGACAGGCACATGAAAACAGCTATAATAAATATGTAAAATATGCTTGAGGATTTCAAGAAAATCATGAATAGAATGAGGAACGAATGAGATATGTATACTTAAAAAAGAACCAAATGGAACTTCTGGCAATGAAAAAAAAAATACAATATCTGAAATGAAAAGTCAGTGGATGGAATTTAAGACAAACTGGACACTACAGAAGAAAAATAAATGAAATTAAAAACATAGCCACAGAAACTATCCAGAATGAAGTGCAGAAAGGAAAAACACAAATGTCCAAAAATCTTTCAAATTTGATAAAAACTATAAGCACTTACAGACCCAAGAATCACAATGAAGCCCAGCAGAATGAACAAACAAAACCAACAAAGAAAGTCAAATTGCTAAAAATTACTGAGAAAGAGAAAATCTTTATTTTTATTTTTTTTTTTTAAGAGAAAATCTTTAAAGCAGCCTGATGTAGATATATCTTATGGAGGCACAAAGATAATGGCAAACTTCTGATCCAAACTATGCAAGCCAGAAGACAATGGAATGACATCTTTAATGTGCTGAAAGAAAAACTGATCAACCTGGAATTCTGCATCCAGCAAAAATACCCTTTAAAAATGAAGGCATAATACTTTTAGAGATACATGAAATCTTAGAGAAATGTTAAAGGAAGTTCTTTAGGCAGACAGAAAATAATACTTGGATCTACATAAAAGAATGAAGAGTGACTGAAATGGTAAAGAAGAGGGTAAATATAAAACTTATTTTCCATTTTAAAAAATTTCTTTGAAATATTAGAGCAAAAGTGATAACAAAGTACTATGGAGTTGATAATGTAGAGACAAAATGTCTAACAACAATAGCACATAGGACATGAGAGTATAGTTAATAACTCAATATAGATAAAATGAAGTCATAAAGAAGACCCCTCCACCCAAAAGAAGACAGTGAGAGATGAAAAAGAGAAGAGCAAATGGAACAAATAGAAAACAAATAGTAGGATGCTATACCTAAGCCAAACAGATTGTAAGTACATTGTATGTACTTGTAATTAAATGCAAATGACCAAATTAAAAAGCAGAGATCATTAAAATGGGTAAAAAACATATTAAATGAAACCCACTTTTAATGTGAAAACATAAATAGTTTAAAAGAAAAAGAACAATAAAAGATGCACCATCCAACCTTTATCATAAGAAAGCTAGACTATATTAATAGAAAAAGACTTGAGGACAAAGAATACTATCAGGGATATATATGGATAATTTCATAATGATAAAAAGAAAAGTTTTTTAAGAAGGTGAAGAAGGTGTAGTAATCCTAAATGTGTGTTCACCCACAAACAGAGCTTCACAATACATGAAACAAAAACTGACCAAATTGAAAGGAGAAATAGACAAGTCCACAATACTTTGATATTTCATCATTTCTCTTTCAGGAGCTGATGGAACAAATAGGCACAATAATTAGAAGACTTGAACACTTGTTTGCCATCCTAAGGGGACATTTTTAGCACACTCCATGCCACTTAACAGCAGAATACATATTTCTTTTTAAGTCCCATGGAATATTCATCAAGATAGACTACAATTTGGGACACATGCACACACACACACACACACACACACACACACCTCATAATTTTTAAAGTGTAAAATTTTATTGCAAAATAATTAAATTAGAATAAAAGCCAGGAAGATGTTTGGAAAATGCTCACACATTTAGAAGTAAAATATCACATTTTAAATAGCCTATGGGTCAAAGAAAACAATGCAAAGATATTTTAAAATGATTTTAAATTGAATAAAAACAAAAGCATAATGCATCAAAATTTATGGGATTAAGCTAAAGCAGAGTTTAAATGAAGTTTTCAAAAAAATCTTATTAAAAATATTTACTGAAGTATAAATTCCATATTATAAAACTCACCTGTTTTAGGTGTACAATTCAATGATTTTAAGTTAATTCACAGAGTCATGCAACCATTACCATAATTTGTATTATCTTCTGGTCCCTCAAGAAACTACTGTTAAATTCCAGTTGCAATAAAGTAACAGTTGTTAGCTTTTCTGCATACCCATGTACCTAACCTAACATTTTAAAATTGAGATACAATTCAGATAACATAAAATTCATCATTTTAAAGTGTGCAGTTTGGTGCTTTTCACTACATTCACTATGTAATAAAGTAATAATCACTACTATCTAATTTCAGAATATTCCTGTTATCCCCAAAAGAAATTGCATACCTATTATCAGTCAGTTCTAACTCCTTTGTCCCTTATCCCCTGGAAATCATTAATCAACATTCTGTTTCTATGGATTTGCCTATTCTGGACATTTCATATAAGAGAATTTTACATTATGTAGCCTTTTGTGTATGATTCCTTTCACTTATCTTTTGTATGGAATTTTAAAGCTTTAAATGCTTATCTTAGAAAAGAAGAAAGACCCATTTTTGACATTGTTATCAAGACAATTCAATAGGAATAGAATAGTCCTTTCAACTTATGGTCCTGAGACAAATGGATATTTGTATGCAAAAAAAAAAAAAAAAGTTGGATCCCTACCCCACACCATATACAAAACTAAAAAATGTATCAAAGAGCTAAACATAAAATTCTCAGAATAAAGAATAACAAATCTTTGCGACATTGGATTAGGCAATGGTTTCTTGGCTATGATATGAAAAATATGGCAACAAAAGAAAAAGTAAACTGGACTTCATAAAAATGAAAAACAATTGTGCAAAAATGCTATCAAGAAAGTGAAAAGATAAAAAACAACAACAACAACAAAAAAAAGAAAGTGAAAAGACAACCCAATGGAATGGGAAGAATATTTATTTATTTATTTTTAAATATTTTATTTATTAATGAGAGACACTGAGAGAGGCAGAGACATAGGCAGAGGGAGAAGCAGGCTCCCTGTGGGGAGCCTGATGTGAGACTCGATCCCAGGGCCCCAGGATCACAACCTGAGCCAAAGGCAGACGCTCAACCTCCAAGCCACCCAGGTGCCCCAGGAAGAATATTTACAAATCACATATATGATAAGAGATTTATATCCAGAATATGTAAAGAACTTTTACAATGGAACAATAAAAAGACAAACATTCTAAATTTTGAAAATAGGCAAAGGATTTGAATAGACATATCTCCAAAGAAGATATACAAATGGCCAATATGCACATGAAGAGATGCACAACATTTTTAGTCATAAGGAAAATGCAAATCAAAATCACAATGAGATACTACTTCACACCTACTAGTATGGCAGTAATAAAAAAGACAATTTCAAGTGTTGCAAGAATGTGAAGAAATTCACTCGATATTACTGGTGGGAAAGTAAAATGATACAGCTGATTTGGAAAACAATTTGATAGTTCCTCCAAAAGTTAAACATAGAGTTACCATATGACCCAGCAATTCCACTCTTGGTAATGTACTCAAGAGAATTAAAAATACACGTTCACCACAGTAATACATAAGTGTCCGTATCAGCATTATTCACATTAGCTAAAGAGTAGAAACAATCAAAATGTGCAACCAATGAATGGAATATTGTTCAATCATAAAAAAGGAGGAGATTCTGATTCATGTTACAACATAGATGAATCTTGAAAACATTATGCTAAGTGAAAGAAGCCAGACACAAAAGACCATATATTTATAATTCCATTTGTATGAAATGTCCAAAAGATGCAAATCTGTAGAGACAGGCAGTAAATTACTGGTTGCTTGGGGGTGGGAGGAGGGAGGAACAAGGAGTGACTACTAATGGGATTTGTTTCTGGGATGATGAAAATATTCTGAATTAGATAGTAATTGATGATTGATTACATGACCTTGCGAATATACTAAAAACAAAACAAAACAAAACACTGAATTAGGCACTTTAAATGATGGGTTTTATGGCATGTGAATTAAAAAAAAATAAGAATCTGGGGTCCCTGGGTGGCTCAGTCAGCAAAGAGTCTGCTCAACTCTTTGTTTCGGCTCAGGTCATGATCTCAGAGTCCTGAGATTGAGCCCCATGGCAGACTTTGCACTCAGCAGGGAGTCTGCTTGAGATTCTTTCTCTCCCTCTCCTTCTGCCCCTCCTTGCCCATGCTCTTTCTTTCTCTCTCAAATAAATAAATAAATAAATAAATAAATAAATCTTTTTTAAAATAAATAAATCTTAAAAAAAAGTAAGGATCCGATAGAAATGACTATATGCCTCAATATTGATAAATGATAAAGTTTTAATGAGCCACTCTTTACAGGAATACCTGATTTAACTTGGGCCAACCCTTCCTGCCAAAGGCTATGGAATTTATTTTCTCAGAAAATCTGGCTCCTAGGACTTTTGATTTTATTCTCAGCTGTGATTGCTACTGGGCTGCCTCCAAAGCCTGAAGAATCCTAAAACAGGTCATGCAGATTGAATTTGTTTTTTTAGGATCTATGCTAACTTTCCTGCTGTATGAATTCTTTAAAATCCATTGTTATCTTGTTCCCATAGCCAGGCTCAATTGGAAGGATAAAAGACGACAGTGAGGCACTTTACAGTTTACAGAAAGCATTTTCACATTCACCGCTCTTTTGATCTTAGGCATTTACATTTAAACGTGCATTATGACTGGCTACACAGTGGCTGGCCCTGAACTTTAGCCCCGATTTCTCGGACTCCAAAAATCTAGTCTTTCATAGAACAAGCCAAATGCGTTTGTGAACAGGTCATGGAGAAAAGGCCTCCCATTCAGCCCTCCAAGGATATTACACAGGCTCTTTGGCATTTAAACAACAGCTTCCGCTGAGAACCCTCGATTGGTCTGCATTATGCAGAATGACCCCCGAACTAGTCATGGGGAGCACCCAGAGATTAAATGGCTTGGTCCAGTATGCTCACCTCCTTCATCATGCTATTTATGGACTCATTTTCACTCCTGTGGGGTCACAGACTCCCCCAGCATGCTTGGGCATGTGTGTGTGCGTGTAAAGACACACACACACACACACACACACACACCTCTCTTAAGGGCTGAGAACTGAGTCACCTGGCTGCCTCCTCCCAGCAGTGATGTGATCTGGGCTGAGTCCCCCCTTTTATTTCTTCCCCCCTCTTTTTTTATTATGGTAAAACATGCATAACATAAAATATACCATTTTAACCAATTTTAAGTGCAGTGTCCTGTGACATTGTTCACCATCTGTCGTTTTCATCTTCCCAAACTGAAACTCTGTATCAGTTCAACATGAACTCCCCATTCTTTCTCCCCTCCCTCCCATGCCTCTGACCCCCCAACCACTGCTCTACTTTCTGTGTCTATGAATTTGAATACTCTAGGTGCCTCATATAAGCAGAATCATACACTATTTCACCTTTTGCAACTTGTCTTCTCGCTATCAAGGGGTCATCTGATTCCTGAGCTGGCCCAGGGGACCGATGTCTGATGGGGTGACCAGCCCAGGAGGAGTGACAGCAGAGTCCTGAGCACAGAAACAGCTCTGGTCAGAGTCATGGGGGCTCTCTCATCCCAACAACAGCTGGAAATTCTTTCGGCTCTTCTGCAGGCTGGGTGTTACAAACAGGAGACTTTGCAAACTCAATCCCAAACACAGGAATTCTCCCCTCGTCTGTCTGTCTCCTGGGCCCCAGCGAGACAGCTGTACTTCCCACGCAAGCAAGCGAAAGCATTCAACTGTGAGAGCCCTTTCCTGGGTCAGCTTGCTCTAGCTTAGCCTTGAAAGATAACACAAGCACCTCCCGAGAAAGGACTATTTTTCTGCTCCAGGTTGTGTGGATGTGGGGTAGAGGACTTTGGAAATGTCCCTTGCTGCTACCAGCAGCAACGGCGCCATCTATGCAATCCCAGGTTAGAGTGGCGATGGGGTTTACACAGCCAGTTCTTTGAAATTTACCAAAAGGATTGGAGTCTTACACGCCTGATCCTTCCACTGGCTTTTGTGAAGGTAAATGAACCAATTCCTTCTGAAACTGAAAAACAGAATCCTTCACTGGATTTGAGGTAAGGCCACAGCTAGATTGGAAGCAAGGAGAGCTGAAAAATGCATCTAACAGATTCTGGGTTGTCCCAGGCCAAACCAGGTGATAGGGGCTGGGTGCATACTGTGCCGTGGGTGCCCAAGCACAAAGATCTGCGTAAACTCTTGCCGAATGAGAAAGCTTGGCTTTCTCTGAATTCCCACAAATGACCTATGTGACTACCCAGTGTGGACAGGGGGGTGGTGTCCTATTTGACTTTGACAAAACACATTTATTTGTTTACTTTTATATGGTGCATTTCCTTATAGGAGCTACAAGCCTTAACAAGCTCCCAAAATCTTCCTGCAATGAAGATAGTGCAGGAGGGAGTGCAGGAGATGGGAAGTCCTCTTCCCACCCCTGCAGAAGACCTAGCTGGAGGAAAGATTTACCGTGGGTGTTGAGGGTTAGAGGGGTGGGAAATTTCAAGAAGAACAAAGAGAGAGATTTTTCACTGGAGATGGTGGGGGTGATGGCATCCTTTGCTAAAAAAAGGCGAGGAAGCAGTTTCCCTAGAGGTTCAAAAAACAGGACTGTACTCACTGTTGGCTATTTGATGTGGGCCTGGGGGTGGTTGTGATGGAAAAATGGGCTGCATGACCCCTGACTCCTCATCCAAGGTCTCTCTGTCCTGATTCTATTCCACTCAGTCTGTGGGAGAAGGGAAAGAGTTGAGGACAGTTGAGCACATCTGTGGAGGACATGTGCTGTCAGACGATGTGCAACTAAGCCTGGGATTCCTTGTCTCCCTAGAACCTTATCAGGAACCAGGAGCCCAAGGCTGGGATGTAATGCTGCTGCTGACTGGCAGCAAAGTCTGGGGTCACTCTGGCCACAGTTTTATCATTTATGAAATCAAGGGAAAGGACCTAATTCACATGTGTAGTTTCAAGTTGCATAAGAACTAGCTGTTCTTTGGCCTGCAGGGCCACATAACCAAGGAGATCACACACACACACACACACACACACACACACACACACACACACACTGGGATGCAGTTGTAATAGGAAACAAACACTACTTTAAGAGTGAATGGGGAAGGGGAGAGATGGATTTTACCTTTGGAATCTTGCAGGTTTCTTCAAGAGGTGGGCTATGGACTAGACCTTGAGTATGGTTGGTTGAAATGCTGACAGGTGGGTATGGAAGCAAAGAAGAGGAGGTATCTCTGGCAGATAAGACAAATGAACAAAAAGAGAAACCAGAAAACTGGGTGAGTGCAGGGTAGAAAAATCTGGGGAGTGGAAAGTAGGGAGCTATGGTCTGGGCACAGGAATACATCATATGACAAGTCAGTATCTGCGAGGGATGATGGCAGTGACAAGGACCAGGCTGGAAGGACAGGAGGGGTCTCCCTGTCTGGGGAGCCAGGAGCAGCGCCAAGTTCAAATGGGCTTCTGAAAGGGAGACAGCCACCTTGATGGGTGATGGGCTCTGTGTCCAAGGGCAGATGGACATGGGAGGGGGGGCCCACAGGCAGAGGGGAAAGGTCCAGGGGAGAGATGACAGGCGTTTGAATTTAGATAACAACATTTGGACAGAGAGGTAGGTATATACAAAATAATGCAAAAGAAGATTCTGCAGGCTTCTGGAGGCTGATTGGATGTGCGAGGAGGGGAAGAAGGAGATGGTGACAATTCTGAGGGTTTTGAGCCCGGGGGGTGGGGAGGATGGAGATTCCTGAACAGAGATGGGCAAGGCAGGAAGAGAGATGGGTCGAGAGAGGAGGTGATCAATGTAATGGGAGAGACTCTGGGACGTCCACAGGGTTTGTGTGTAGAGAAGGCCATCGGTTAGACAAAAATGTGGACATTTCAGTGGCTCTTTGGGCTCATAGCAGTAATGGTTGAAGAAGCAGATGCAGGTAAGATGGATAGGTGTGCGGGGAGGAGAAGCCAGGTGGAGGGACAGGTAAGGAGCACCTGCCCAGGGAGGAAAACGGAAGCCTGGCAGAAGGTTGTCAGGACAGCCTGAGGGAGGGAATCTGAATGGTCAGTGGGGCTGAGCCATGTGAGGAGGAGGTCATAGAGGTGGCTCCTGGGCCACTGTTTGGAGAAAGGTGTGTGGCAATGGCCCCAGGTAGCAGCCAGTGGCCAAAACCTGAGGAGAGGAAATAGAGGCAGAAGGTATGGGATGCCTGGGTGGTTCAGTGGTTGAGTGCTTCCTTTACACCTAGGGTGTGATCCTGGAGACCAGGGATGGAGTCCTGCATCCGGCTCCCTGCATGGAGCCTGCTTCTCCCTCTGCCTGTGTCTCTTCCCCTCTCTTTCTCTGTGTCTCTCACGAATAAATAAATAAAATCTTAAAAAAAAAAAAAGAAGGTGTAAGGGATCCTATAAAGAAGTTCACAAGTAATGGAATGAGAACAAAACAATGGTGAACTATGTATACAATGGAATATTACTCAGCCATTAGAAACGACAAATACCCACCATTTGCTTCAACGTGGATGGAACTGGAGGGTATTATGCTGAGTGAAGTAAGTCAATCGGAGAAGGACAAACAGTGTATGTTCTCATTCATTTGGGGAATATAAATAATAGTGAAAGGGAATATAAGGGAAGGGAGAAGAAATGTGTGGGAAATATCAGAAAGGGAGACAGAACATGAAGACTCCTAACTCTGGGAAATGAACTAGGGGTGGTGGAAGGGGAGGAGGGCGGGGTGTGGGGGTGAATGGGTGACGGGCGCTGAGGGAGACATTTGATGGGATGAGCACTGGGTGTTATTCTGTATGTTGGTAAATTGAACACCAATAAAAAATTAATTTATTAAAAAAAAAAAAAAACAATGGTGAACTGAGAGAAAGTGGGACCAAAGGAAGCCATTTTAGGATCAGGACAATGTGGCCAGGCTTTGGGGCAGTGCTTCTCAAATGTGGTTGTACATTTGCATCACCAGGAATCCCATTAAGTGCAGCTTCTGATCCAGGAATGAGGGCAGGGGACCACATGTCACAGAAGACACAGGAGCCCATGATGCCACCTTGGGCCAGGTAAGTAAGTTGGTTTTGCAGAGGAGGATGGGGTGTCGGCTGCGCTCAGCCCAAGGGAAGGAAGACAAAAGTGTGATGTGAAGGAGCCATGAGGTGGGGAGAAAGAGGCATGAGGAAGCCCCTGTGGGGATGCCTGGACCCTCTCCGTTTTGTATGCAGTGAGATTCTGCAGATGGAAGGCAGAGGTGGGGCCCAGGTGGGGGGCGGGGGTCCCAGGGGGATGGAAGCCTCAGGGACAGTGGTCTGGCTGACTCTCTGGCCAGCAAGGAGCATGGGCCTCGGGTGAGCTGTGCAGATAGTGGGGTGGCTGTGCCCCTGCTGCAGACTGGAACCTGCAGGGAGAATGGGTGATGGGCCCTCTGGAGTTCCCGAGCCCCAGGGTGCAGATGAGCCCTTGGTAGAAAAGGAAGCTTCCAAAGGGACATGGGTGGGGCGGGGGGGGGGGCCAGGAGAGGGTTGGGAGAGAAAGCAGGAGAAAGGAAGGGGTGAGGGGGGAGCTGCTGGCTGCAAGGTCTGGGAGGTGAGCATCGGAGGCGGTGCAGGGGCCCAGGCAGCGGGGCGCAGCAGGCTGGAGGCTGGAGACACGAGGGCATGCAGGCGAGGGCCCGCGGCGCGGAGGGCGAGGCAGGTCTTGTGGCAGAGTGATGGGTGACACAAAGAACCAGGGCCCGGCAGCTCCAGGAGGGTGGGAGCCAGGCGTGGCCTGCGAAACTGCTGTCGAGAGCCCTTCCGCGGGCGGGCGAGCAACAGCACCTGTGTGGAGGCCAGAATGGCTCCCCAAGGCAGAGGGGCCTGCCCTGTTCCGGTTCACTCAGCCCCCACTTCCTGAGGCTCCCGGGGTGGGGCGCTGGGCTGGGTGGACTGCTGAGGGCTGAGTCTCATGCCTTCAGACCATGATGTGGAGGGAGGATGTGAGAAGTGACTCCTGCTGTGAGGACACACAGTGGTCACCCCAGCTTCGGGTGGCTGCTCCCTAGGGCCAGGGAAGGCTAGCACCCTACTCTGAGGCTAAGCCCTTGGGCACTGAGATGCCAGCAGTCCAGGGTCCCAGCCCCTGGGAGCACCCCTCACCTCTCCCACACTGCCAGACCTGTCTGGAAGCCCGTGAGTGCTCCTGGCACAACCCTGAGCCGGGGAGTCCTGCTGGGGAAGCAGGACAGGCCGTTGGCACTTCCTGCCCAGGGAGGACAAGCCAACAGCACGGCTGGACACCCCACTCTCAGTTTGTTCGGCTCAGTTTGATTCTCTTTCTCCCCCTGGTGAGCTTCAGCCTGTAGTTGTTTGCTCTTCATCAGCAGTTTATGGAAACTGTGGTGTGAGGGGAGGAAGAGGAGGGACGGGAACTCTCTGGAGCGCACTGGTGTGCAGTTGTGCCTTGAGTCTTCCCATTAGGCCTCCCTGGCATGGGGAGGGCCTCCGTGGGCCTGACCCTCGGACCCACAGTCTTGTCAGACAGCCCCTCGTGGTGTACTTTTTAAAAGGCCCTTTGGAACTGGACCAACGCCTGCCAGAAACCGCCTGGGCTCCTTCCCTCCAGATCAGAATTTCTTTTCTTGATTCCCTGAGTTAAGGCCTGGAGTTTCTTTGCCTCTCAGCCCAGCTCTCCCTCCCTATGGAGGCCTTTGCAAGAAGGGGGCAGGAGGTTGGGCGCCTGGCCTTCCTTTGGCCTTGTCCCCCCTGGGTGATCTATGGCTGCTCTTGCGTTGCCAGACCCGCTCCATCCTCCTGCACCACAAGGGGATGGCCTCCCGCCCTTCCTGGTGTGTGTCTTCTCCACCTCTGTTGGTCATTCTATCCACCCGTCCCTGTGTTCCTCTTCCCCCCTCCCCACCCCACCCCGTGCTCCTGCTTATCTGTCCAGAGAGGAGGAGGGAAGCTCTGAAGGATTTGTGCAAAGACCCTGGACCGAAGAAGATAAATGGAATTTGCAATAAATCTAGGAGCAAAGTTGTAACTTGACTTAAAAACAAACAGAACGGCCAGGACTGCACTTAAGCTCCGCAGAAGCTCATCTCCCAGTGTAAACAGAAAAGGGCGGACGTGGGCCGAGGAGCTGAGCAGGCCTGGGACAGCCAGGGAGGGGTCTGGAGTGCCTGGCGGCCACCCACTTCCTGGAAAAGACCAGTGGTGGGGAAAGGTCTCTGCGGCCTTGTGAGAGGAGAAAGAAGATGCTGGCACTGCTGCTGTTTGCCACTCGTTTTTCCATGACTTATCCTTTTTAATGACACTCTCAGGATTGGGACAAGAAGGTTGTTTGGGGGGAAATGCCTTCTCAGTCTGTTATGGTGGCTGGAGCCTGGCAGATAAAAGCTGGGAGCCATAGAGAGCAGACAGGGGCGGGTGTGAGCTCCGGAGGCCTCAGCCTCCCCCCCCCCCCCCCCCCCCCCCCCCCCCCGCCCCACGCTGGAACATTAGGGAGTTCACTTGGACCTCTCTGCTGGCTCCAAGGCACAGAGCCCACCACACTGGTCTTCCCTCAGACTGTGGCTTGCTCACTATGACCCTGGAGGGGTCGCTTTGGTGGGAATCACTGGTCTCTCCTGGAAGTGTCAGGCTGCAACCCCCACAGTTACAGCACCATGCCTTTCCATATAATTTTTAAGTGCTTCTACACAGATCCTCTGAGGTGGAACAGATATCAGCAGCATTTTACAGGCAGGAAAACTAACACAGAGAGGTTAACTCTCTTATCCAAGGTCACACAGCAAATCAGCAGTTGACCTCAGTCAATGCAGAGGAGAAGTTGGACTTTGAGATACAGTCAGCTGATAATGAACCGTGTGGCCTTAGGTGAGTTACTTAATCTCTCTGGACACAGGCTTTCCTCCGTAAGATGCAGTTCTTTCCAAAGTTTAAGCAGATCGGCTGCCCCTCTAACTCTGTGCCTACATTTATCAACCTCAGAGGAAGCTCAGGGGAACATAATGGTGTGCCAAAGAATATGCAAAGGCACCATTTAAACATGGCACATCTTTCTGGAGCCTCATTTCTACACTTGGATATTTAAGGAGGAAGAAAATAATCTTTTTTTTTAAATTGTAAAACAAGATGGCTGTGTCATAGAAGGGAATGCAAAATTGAAACTTTCAAAGTAAAACAGGAAACTAAGGCCATCTTGTGCTTGCTGCTGTCTGTTTCGGGTCCTCCCAGTACACATCCTCTCTTACACAGCTTGTGGACTAGGTGGGGAGTTTTCAAACGGGTATTTAGGACCTGCCAGGCAGTGAAGTGCAGAAACTCATATTCCTGGTGAATGTGTGTATGTGTATGTGTATGTGTGGGGGTGCTGCATCCCCTTTCCTAAGGAGAGACCTGTTTTCCCAGCATCTGATACAGTTATTTTTACCCCAGGCTTCACCTGCTGAGGTTGAAACACACCCATGTCAGGTTCCCTCTGACCTGGCAAAGCAGCGTGCTGGGAGAGTGGTTAGTGTCCCATGGATTCTAAGAGCTTCCCAGGGGATCCTAATGTGCAGCGTGGGCAGTCACGGTTCCGACTTGGCAGTTCAGGGAGCCCCAGACTGTCCATGTCCATGGAGGGAAACGGTGACAGACAAGACAAGCTCCCTACCCTCTACCTCTCAACTGCTGTTCAGACTGGTGAGCAGAAGAGACCGCATTCTGGAAGCCTGTGCCCCTGCTAAAGGAAAGGGCAGTGAGTTTGGACGGAGGTGGAGAATAACACAGACACTTGTCAGGTCAGTGCAGGAAGGCTGTTCTGGGTTGGATAGCATTGCCCTAAAATCCATGTCTTTCCTGGACTCTTAGAATGTGGCCTTATTTCTTATTGAAGTAGGGTCACTGCAGATGTGATTCATTAAGATGAGGTCATACTGGAATTGGGTAAGCTCTTAATTCCTTGCAAAGTTGAAGCAGGAAAACTGACAGAGGTAAAGACACCTATCTGAGGTCACACAGCACTTTGGCAGTTGGCGTAGGTCAGTGCAGCGGAAAAGGTGGGTCCTGGGATAAAGTTCCTTACAAGAAGAGGAGAGACACACAGGGAGAGCACCGCGTGAAGGTGGAGGCAGGGATTGGGCTGATGACGGACCCGAATGTCAGGGAAGCCTGAGGAGAGCCGGCAACCATCAGAAGCTGGAGAGAGGCCTGGAACAGAGGCTCCGAGAGCCCTCAGCAGGAGCTAACCCTGCCGACACCTCGATTTCAGACTCCCAGCCTCTTGAATTGTGGGGAAGGTTCCGTTATAAGCTGAGCTTTACCAAGTTTGTGGTCCTCTGTTGCAGCAGCCCTTGGAAGCTAATGCAGAGGCTGATGTCAGGAATCCTGACTGTCGTGCCAGGACCACGGTGGGCTTGGGGCCGAGGATCCTGTGAGCTGGGAAGGGAACAGCGTGGGGCTCATTCTACTGAGAAGCTGAGGGGGACAGAGTCAAGTGTGACCCGTTGGAAGTGTGAGTCTGTGAAGATAAGAAGAGAACAAAGGAGTGGGTTCTTTCGAGCCTTCCCTCACTCGTTCACCTTCTATGTGAGGTGCCCAGCTCTGTGCCAGGCTCCGGGAAACAAAGATACAGAGACCAGAGCCAGCCCTGCCCTGCCTTCAGGGAGCTTGCATCTGAGGAGTCCCCTGCTCATCGATAAGGAGGCTGGGTCAATGAGCACTGAGATTTCTTCTACCTCTGACATTTGGTGGCTGAAAGGGAGCAAGGATGGTGGCCTGGCTGGGGGCCACTGGGCTGCCACCGGGGCATTTTGCACGGAGAGAGTGGGAGACACTGCTTTCTCTCTGCCTGCAGGGGACACATGCCTGTGAGGACATGGGACTGGACCCCTGCTTTCCTCTGCAGTCACAGATGGTGAAGCACGCCTTACTGGAGGGCCGCGGTGGTCTGGAACAAAGGCTGGCCTTGGCCTGGCCGCTGTAACCACTGGCGGGACACTACAGTCGGTGAGATGGGCCTCAGTAGTCACCGCTAATTGCACGAAACCAAAAAATCTTGAGAATATTTTCAGCCCATTTGCACTTATCAAATATCACACTGGAAACCCCAGAAATTTGCGTAGGATCCTTTCCAGAATGAGGGGGATTTCACCAATTTGGCCTGGTGCAGCATGAGTTTCTTGGAATTTCAGCCTGGGAATGAGCCTGGCCTCATTGTTCTGTTCACCCCACCTGGGTCCACATGGCTCCAGCCACTCGCTGGCCCACCTGCCACGTTCCAAGGTGACTCGAGACATGCTCTCCAGCCACGAGATGTCTGCGTTTGTCTGGCTCTTTGGCTTCCCCTTCACAGTTCTGGGAGTTCCATGGCACTCAGCAGCTGGTGATTCTGGCAGTCTAAGAACTACAAAGTTCAGGGCCTGAGGTCACTGTGGCCTCTGCTGTGGTTTTCTGAAGCTCCATTTCATCTGGGCCAGAGGTGAACACTTTCCTCCGGAGACCCCAGCAGGCGGGTCTGAAGCAAAGTTCAAGGAACAGTCGCTTCCACCATGGCTGGGTGTTGTTCATCTGGCCCAGATGCAGCCTGACGACACTCTAACAGGCAGCCCAGGAGTGGCCACAGAGCCCGGGGACTGGAGAGGTGGCCCAAGGCGAGACGAGGTGTACCCAGCTTCCCGGCTCTGTCTTGACACCAGTTTAATAACAGCCGTAATCATTAACTCCCTGAATGCTTTTATTAAAAGTTTCATGTTATCTGACACTTGAACATAATTAAAACAGAACAACCGTTTGCAGCTAGCTTTACCTTTTATGACCACACAGATTTTTACAAGGATGTCCCAGAATGCCTTCTTTTCAAAGGAAAGGCAAGAGATAGGCCAAGGGCCCCAGGAAAGCACAGAGAGCAGAACCCTGAATCCCCTCATACTCATAAATGAAAAGATGAAAGAAAAAACATGTACTGTGTTTCTATGGTTATAAAAGTGTTAACATGTGTTAACATGGTCACAGAGGACAATTTGGAAGACACAGAAAAGTATAAAAAATCAAATAGAAGCCACCCACAATCCCATCCCTAGAGACCACTGTCAATGGTCTGTGGTATATATACCCTTCCTCAGTATGAAAATCTCTCTTAACAGCTGCCCCTTGAAAATGAAGGTAGAAACAGACTGGGGCACTATAGTTCATGCTTTCATAAATGAGGCTCGAAAATGTGTCCTGTTTCAGGTAAATTTGATATAGGGATCAGTAAAAAGAATCAAATGAATTAATGCTCCAGGTAAGTGAGGTCCTGCTTTGTAGAAAGTACTCCCTTAGGTACTAAGGGGGGATTAGGGATACCCACAGCATTGGTCCTGACCCCAAGAAGGCAGAGGGAGAAGACAACACATGGAGTGGCTTTTGATATTTGTATCCTCAGCTCCTAGCAGAGCTCACAGTTGGGCCCTCAAAATGGCTTTCTCCAGTAAGCTGCATGGGGCCCATCACAGAGGCTGTTTGTTATCCCTTTACTGAGTATTTACCTTGTGGGTACTCTGAGTCAGGGGTGAGGATCTCAGTTTTGGAGCAGGGAACCACTGTGATGAGGGCGATGTGTTAGGAGATTTACATGAGCATTGGCTTTGCCAGATGGTGGGGTGGTGATTAACTTTATGTGTCAACTCCACTAGGCCATGCTACCCAGATACTTGGTGAAACAACAAGCTAGATGTTGCTCTGAAGGTTTTTTTTTTTTCAGATAAGATTAACTTTTAAATCAGTAGATTTTGCGTAGAGCAGAAAACCCACTGTCGTGTGGGCGGCCCTCATCCAATAAGTCGAAGGCCTTGAGAGAAAAGACCGGAGTCCCGTGAGGGAAAGGGAATTTTGCTTTCAGACTGCCTTTGGACACCAGCTGCAATTTCAGACTTGCCAGCCAATCAATGAGCCAATTTCTTAAAATTTCTGTGTGTGTGTGTGTGTGTGTGTGTGTGTGTGTGTGTAGAGGAGAGACAGACAGACAGACATATGTATATATCCTGTTGGTTTTGTTTCTCTGGAGAACCCTGACAGGAGTGCAGAAAGGCAGGAATCAGGAGAGGTGGCTGCTCAGCAAGGGTGAGGGAGACCAGTGCAGCCTGTTAGGGGGTTGGGAGGGCAGCAAAACTTGGGTGTGTGTGTGTATGTGTGTGTGTATCCTTTGACTTTGTGTGTTATTGTGTATATGCCTATGTGAGTATGTGTGTCTATGTATACATCTGTGTGTGCATCTGAATGTGTGTGCTTCCGAGTGTGGCAGTATGTGTTTGTACATCTATGGGAGTATTTGTGTCTATATCTGAGCGTCTGTGTGTGTCTACATGAGAGCACGGCTATCTGTATATGAGTCTCTACATCTGTGTGTGCCTGCTTACATGTGTCTGGGTGTGCCTATGTGTGTCTGTGTGTCTATGTACCTGTATCTTCGTGTGCTTATGTCTGTGCCTGTGTGTGTCTGGGTGTGCCTGTGTGTGTTACCTGCATGATGTGTACATGTATACATGTGTCTGGGTGTGCCTGTGCATGTACCAGCATCTCTTTGCACATCCTTATACATCAGTGTATGTGTGTCCTCACAAGTGCTCATGTGTGTCCATGTGTTTGGGTCTGCTGGGGCCTGTAGGCAGGGGTGAGTCTGTCAGGGTGCCCCTAGGTGAAGACCTTGGGTGCTAGATTTTCAGTCAGTTCAGATGGCTGGCTGGGAGCAGGAGTGCTCACAGGTCTGGGAGGCAGGGCAGGAAGGCGGGCGAGCAGGAAGTGGGTCCTGTGGTGTCCCGACCTGGAACAGCCCACAGGGAAGGGGCAGGAGACTCAGATGGGTTTGGGAAAAGGACCAGAGGCCACAGTGGTACAGAGAGGCCTGTGGGACAGTTCAGGGACATACACATGTCACACCTACCTCAAATCTAGAGGTTTCGCCACCTGGGGAGGGTTTTTGCAAGGACAGAGCGAGCTGGGACAGTAAAACCCGGCAGTAGGGGTTGTCCATGGACAGGGAGGTCTCAAAGTAAGGGCAGGGAATTGATCTGAGGACAATGGTGACTTCAGTTTGGACCTGTTGGGGTTGAGGAAATCACAGAATAAGACTTGCAAGGGAAAGGAGCGAGTGGTGACCAGTGTCATGCTCCAGAAAGGACAAGGAGAATGTAGAATGAGAAAAGCCATTGAGCTTAACAATTAGGTGGCCTTGTAACCTTGGTGGAGGTGACAAAAGCTGGAGTGAAGGAAGCAGGCAGTGGGTAAGCATGGTAGGAGGGGAGCAGCTGTTGTACTATGGTGTATAGAAATGAGAAAAGAAAACAGGATAATAACATGAGTGGACAGCAGAGTCGAGTGATAGGAGCCCAGTGCATATTTGATTTAAGAATGAAACTCAATCATCAAGATATTTAGCTCTGATCCCATTAAGTACTTCCTCTGAGAGTTAGCAAACTGATATCCTTTAATCATGCCTTATATTTATAAAGGCCTCTCTCCAAAGAACTCCAGGTGCTCAATAAACATTAATTAATTCACCCTTGCAGCCTCCTTTAGGGAAAAGTTGTGGCAGGTATCGTCATCATGTTTATGGGCATGGATATTGTGGTAGAGATGAGAACCAAGTTCACACAGCTAGTCAGGGTGGGAGGCGTCATATCTGGCTCTTCCCCTTCTGCTTCTAAGCAGGCCATTCCTAAGTCACCCACATCTTGCCGGGACCCCCATGTTAGTGGAGGGGGGCTTGGCTATGAGACAGACCAATTACAAGGTTCATGCTTTAGGGGGTAGCCTCAGGATAATCCCAGGGTGAGTCCTGGGGCTGCCAGCGGTGGGGTCCTGGAAATGAAGCTGTTGTTTGCTCAGTTCTGGGCCATATGGGGGCCTAAGCAGCTTACTGTGTCTGCTGAGTCCTTAAGGGCCACAAATAAATGCTGAGTCTAAGCAACAACAGAATCGCCAAACTGAAGAAAGCATGCCGTTGTTTCACTTGTGTTCCACAGGTATCCTCACATGGGAAATTCTCCACTGCCTTCCAGTAAGGAAATGCCCCTGGTCTTTATGCTTTGGGCTGTGCAAGATCCAACCATTTGCTCAGAAGCCAAATGATCTCTGAATGGCCAATAATAATCAGGGACAGCCCAATAAAATGATTTAGTTGCCTCTGCTGGTGAGCTCGGGCTTTACCGGGCCAAGAAAGGCAGGAAATCCCAAAGATCTCAATGGTGAAGTTGGTCTGCAAAGCCCCCCAGCCATGGCAGATATAGGGACAATTAACCTAAAGTCATGCTGTCCTTCCAGGATTGGGCCTGCCGACACCTGTTGAACTCTGTGAGCTGGCCATGCTAAGACTAAGACTCCTAGCTAATGAGCACTGGCTCTTACAGGCTCAGCTAAGCGGTTCACATTCCTAGCCCGGTGTTTATGCCACTTGGGTGGACTTGGGAAAATCAAGGGGCCACCGGCATGTTGGCCCAAAGCCAGGGTTTAATTAAGCCCTAAATCTCCAGTGATTCCACCAGAGGCCTGATCCTCGTGAGGCCAGCTGAAGGGAGAAGCATCCCAGGGAGCACTGGGTCGGCTTCTTTTGAGTCTTCCCCGCAACCCATTGTTTGTGGAGGCCTTGCTTGTTAGTGCAAATAATCCCCTCAAAGTCACAGAGCAGCGTACAGAAAACCAGGGGACCAGCCCGGCACTGGAGCAGCCTAATTATGGCACCTCTATCATGGAAAGCAAGTTGTTTCCCACACCCGTCTGCTGCATTTGGTAGAACGTGGATATCCGTGAGCAAAGAGAGGATAGATTAGCACAATACTTTCCTCTGGGTGTTTCTGTTGAAGGATTCTTAGTGTTTGATCATAAATTACCAAAAATTAGTCTTGTTCAGGAAATGGAATGATTAGGGATGACTCTTTGAATTGGAAGGCCCAGAAGGTCCTATCACCCTGCAGGGCAGAGGTCTGGGACCCATGGTGAGGCCTAACCTCTGGGGGACCAGAGGACCCCTGGGAAGGAAGAGAGTGATATGAAATGCTTCTAATGGAGGGAGGGATCTAGTGCTTTCAGGGGATTTTTATCTTCTCCTGCATGTCCCCAATCCTCCTTCGCAGGTTTGGAGCAGAGAAATCCCAGCCTTCTATAATTAAGGGGAAGAGGACCAATGCCAGAACGGACAGTCGTGGTGCAGACCCACTTCGTGTCTGGGTGGCCAAAGGTGAGATAATATTTTCAAAGAACTGCTGGATGAAGGACATGGATTCAAGTGGACTGCAAGTGGGGCCTATCAGATGGAAGACTGTGGGATGAGAACTGTAGAGTCTTATCCTTCTCTAGCTTATTTTATCTTTTTTTTTTTTTTTAAGAACATAAGAGGTAAGTCCTTGAGTCTTGGGGTCAGATGGTCTGAGTCTGCACTCTGGAAAATGCCACTTGGAAACCTGGTCCCACCCTATTTGGGAGCCCACCAGTCCCAGGGATCCTGTACTTACACAAGGCCAATGGGTTTCCCAAAGAAGGCGAGGCCAGATTTCTGCCTCCTGGCAGCTGCCTGCTGCTGCAGCTGGGGAGGTAGCATGCTAGGCTCCTGGGTATTTCTGAACTGAGTTGTGATATAGTACATGAGGATGGCATCTAGCACTTAGTAAGTTTTTTATCTTGGTACCACCAGCACCACCACAGCCACCACCACCACCGCCTTCTTCTAAGGCCTGGAGATGATTGAATATGGAGATTTGCCCATACCGCCATAGCTCCTGGCAGCCTCCCTGGGTCCGGAGAGTGTGGGAACAGGGCACTGGCCTGTGTCTGATGGCTAGCACTGCAGCGGATCACAAAGCAGCGGCAAAGGGAGCGGCCCGCTCAGATAGGGCGCTGGAGATGAAAGCCACCGTGTTTGCCTTTCCAAAGTGCCGCTGTGTTCCTGCACGCCTGCAGCTTCCTCTGCCCTGCTGGGGTTTTTTTTTCTTCTTCCCAGTTCCTCTCAGTGATATCTTAAGAGGCAAACTTCCAGCACTAACAGGAGGTCTTTTGTTCTTTTTTTCTCTAAGTGGACTTTAACCCAGTTACGACAGATGAGTCACTGTAAAAACAAACAAATAATAATACTCCATTTTCTTAAAGGCTCTTCCAGGCCTGCTGACAGAAAAGGGGGAACCTGACACTGCACTGGGCCTTTGGGGCTTCTCCCTGCCCTGACCTTCTGGAAGCACAGTTCGGAAGAACCTTCCAGAACATAGCAGAGCCCAGCACTGTGAAACTGTTCAGCAAGGCTCTGGCTTGTTTGGAATTGCATCTGATGTGGGGTGGCCCGGGGGCTGCGAGGAATCTGGGTGTCGGCACAGTCCTGGTTGAGATTTACAGTCTTAGATTCAAGTAAATTCTGGACTTGTCTCCCTTCACACATTAGTTTCTCCATATGTGAAACAGAGTTATTAGACACTTCATGATTCTATCAGGAGGGATTTTGAAGCGAATATTTTCTGCTATTAGAAGACCTACAAGTGCAGTCTGCATCTGTTCAATAAAAGTCCACCAGGCCTTGGGAATTGGGGCTACAGAGATGAGAGAGACCCATTTCCTGCCCTTGGGTAATTAGACATATAAGTAAATGAATACAGCGACTTCTGAAACAGGTAAGATGCAGCATGTGCCAAAGTAGGGTAAGGAAGGGGATGGCCATTCGATCCAGAAATGTTGGGAAACTCTTCTTAGAGAAGATGGTATTTGAGCTAGGTCTGGAAGCGTGACTAGATATTCATCAGATGCTCTGGGAAGAGTGGGGCAGATATGGTAGGCAGAGGGAGCAAGGGGCAAGCCAAGGACTGAAGCCCATGGCACATTAGGACCCACCCTATGCAAACTCTCTCCAATCTTTGTCCAGGCGTTTTTGCCCTATATGCTCAAATGGAGCTGGACTCTCAATTTCCCTAAGAAGGAGCCATGTCTGGATGAACATGCTCAGGACTCAGGTCTGAGATGTCTTCTGGCTCCATCAAATGTTAAGGCCTGCAATGGGCCACTAGCCCGCAGGTTCACTGCTAAAGAGCACAGCTATGACTTCTGATGGGTGATGGGGTGCATGTTCTATAGAAGGCTGTCACCCACTGTGTTCTGACTTTTTGAACCTCAGATACATAGTGAAGTACACTCATGTCTATGATGAAAACATCAGTCTAATTGCCTGGAAAGCTCCTACTCATTGTTCAGCCCAACTTACAAGTCTTTACTGTGAAGAGCTTCTAGAAGCTGTGAGCAGAATTAACATGCTTCTTTATGCACCCATGACTTTTTACCTTGCTTTAGTCTTTCACCATAGTCTATAATAATTTCTGAGTCTCCCTGAGTGCCCTTCTCCTAGACTGTGAACTCCTGGAGGGGATGGTAGGTAATGCATTTTATTTGGTGCATGTACCTACAAAGGTGTTCAATAGATATTTGCTAAATGGACACGTGAATAAATGAATGAGGTTTGAGTTGGTGTGGTTTGCATAGCCTGACAATGATATCAACAGAAAGCTTCACCTTCATCTTCTTTGATAATAAAATGGTAGCACCTAAGGATTTCCTACAGAAAGCATCACTTTGTGCATAAGTAGTTTTCTCACCCTGAAGCTACTTTCACTTGAGAATTTAGACTTCAAACAGATTGAGCCCTCCATGGGGTTCTAGAGCTAAGGGGACGCTTGTCTATTTCTCCAAGCTGACTTCCCTGCTCTAGCCAATTCTGGGAACTGAAACAATGAGGATCTTTGGTTTAATCTATTGAGTTTTTGTTCTCTGAAATACAGAAATACAATTCTCTATTTCTATGTCAGTCATCTGAAAAGCGAACATCTTCCCAGCTTGTGATATGGCAAGGATAGAGTAGGGTTAGACTTCCTTCCAGCAGGGTCAGTCTATCTATTCCTACTTTCCTTTCCTTTTCCTTTTCCTTTTACCTTTTTCCTTCTTTCTTTCTTTCTTTCTTTCTTTCTTTCTTTCTTTCTTTCTTTCTTTCTTTCTCTTTTCTTTCTTTCTTTCTTTCTTTCTTTCTTTCTTTCTTTCTTTCTTTCTTCTTCTTCTTCTTCTTCTTCTTCTTCTTCTTCTTCTTCTTCTTCTTCCTCCTTCTCTTTCTCCTCCTTCTTTCTTTTTCTTTCTTTCTTTCTTTCTTTCTTTCTTTCTTTCTTTCTTTCTTTCTTTCCTTCTTTCTTTTTCTTTCTCTCCTTTTTTGAGAAGTCTTCTCCAGGGTCAGGATGGTGGGAGCCTCATTCTACAGGGTAAGTTTTCCTTGGCTGGCCTTTCCTTACCCACTCTTTATTTCCACCATCCCCAGGCAATCAAGAGTAGAGAGCACGAAATGAAATCAGGTAGGGCTGTGGTGATCATAGCTGTTGGAGGTGGACCCCAGACTCAGTGCATAGCTCAGTCCAGCCTAGCCTCCACTCCTTTGTCTGCTTTGGAAGAACCCAGGACCCTGCTTCAGACTTCATCTTCTGGGGCTGGCTTATAGCTTTAAAAGGATGAGTAAAAAAATTCCCGGAACAGGCTTGGTCTCAGACAGGAGCTGGTTAATGACCTCTGCGAAAATGGAAACCTTGGTCTCCTGATAGTGCAATGACAGGCACCAGAGGAATTTTCCAGTACGAGAAAGGAATGAGTTTTCCAAGGACAGGCTGACTGAAAAAAGCCACCATCTGACCAGACACCAGAATTGGGTAACGTGGCCCCCCTGGGGTGGCAGGAATGGCCAGCTGGCATAGCAGACCAGTGGGCCAGGAGAACAGTGGTGCTCCGGGCTACCTTCTAGGTGTGTCACCAAGAGCTGCCACAGACAGGAATAGTGACTTCGGGACAGCTGGGACACCTGTAGTGCCATGTCCAGGGAGGAGAAGGGGCTGATCTTGACCATTCTACTTCAGAAGGAGGTGGTGATAAGGAACAGCTAAAACTAGATGGGTTTTTAGAAATCTGTGGCAGAAATGGTGTGCACCGAGGCCGGTCTCTATTCGGCAGTAGATTTTACAGTGGTTTCCTTCCGTGAAATCAATTGCTACTCCCTTTGCGCACTCTCAGGCACCCCTCTGTGCAGGGCACTGTCCCGTGACCCAGGCAAACAAAACCCAGCTGTGTCAGTCTCTTAGTTGTGTCCCCTCCAGTTCCCTTCCTTGTCCTCCCATGGTTCTCCCAGGCCCTTTCCCCTTCTCACTATGACAGCAGATTTTCAGAACTCTAAGGGATAGGGTGCAATAGAAAGGCTCAGGAGAAGGGATGAATCACCTTCATGTTTGAAAACCCACGGAGCAGCTGTTGAGGTTTATAATTGTCCTCTGTGAGCCCCAACCCCGTGGAGAAGTTTGTTCCTGGTTAGAAGAACAATTGGTTTGGGTACTATTAATTCCCAGTGTCAGGTGGGAGGGACACCATTCCAAAGCTGTCACTGTCAGTGAGTGATTCACCTTGGAGATATTGCTTAGGACATCAGCTACTCTGTGCCTCTTGCTTCATGAGTATCTGTCTATTGTGGGAAGGGCTGAGAGATTTGAATTTCCAAAATAAAATGGAGAAGAGACATGGGATAAAGAAACAGAAAGCCCATTTTCTGGCCTTTAAGATGATCTGTTTTTTAAAATAATTTTTCCCCAGGTTTTGGAATAATATATGTTTATGGAAGAAAATTTTTAAAAAATAAGAGACCAGGGTACTTGGGTGGCTCAGTTGGTTGGGCATTTGACTCTTGATTTCAGCTCAGGTAATGATCTTAGGGTCATGAGATTGAGCCCTGTGTTGGGCTCCTTGCTGGGTATGGAACCTACTTGAGATTCTCTCTCTGCCCTCCCCACACACCCACGCTCACATGTGCACTCTCACTATCTCTCAAAAAAAAAAAAAAAAAAGCCAAAAAATCAAGCCAAATCTAATTACCCAGAGATAGCACAATTAACATTTTTATGCATATTCTTCCAGTTAAAAAATATACACAGTACTAGTTTCTTACAAGACTGCTATGTTCTGTCCATACTGCTTTGTAATCTGCTTTTTCCTTTTAATGATATGTTGTGAATACTTTCCCACGAGATTAAGCCTTCTTCTAGCACATAATTCTAATAAGGGCCCACTATCCATTATACAGATGTTTGTGTAACTAATACCCTATGGGTGAACATTGAGGTTGCGTCTGTTTTTTGCTATTTTAAGTAACCCAATATACATGCTGGGACACTAACTCAGGCTGTTTCACTGTCCTGGTCTTAAGTCACGTAGTCCTTCCTTATAAGCCACTGGTCATTTTGTGAGCCAGAGAAACTACACTGGCTATTTCATAAACCTTGCTCAGAACATACGGACAAACTTGATTTACTCAAATAGATTAAGCCCTGCAAGTTCTCCTAATTCCACAGAAACACCCACCAAGATAAAAAGACAGTTGTATTTAACTCCTTTGTTCATAGATGTGCTATTTCAGACAAAACATGTTCCCTTGCTTGGCTCCCCTTTGACTCTGGTCATCTTGCGACAAGGAAGTTGAGCTTATTGTTGAGAGCAGAAGAAGCTTGCAATGAGTATGATAAGTCAGCAGAGGCACCTGGAAGTATGCATTCTAGGGTGACTCATACCTCATTCTGAATCATACTCTGCATTTAGTATTTCTGGTGTCACTCTTCTGCTTTGTTGGAGTAAATAGTCAAGAAAGGCCCAAGGATCCCAGCAAGCCAAAGGGTTAACCCAAACACTGTGCTTGACCTGGGTAGAGCGGGGTAAGGGTGTGGGGGGAGTTGAGGGGAGACTTGGCCACTGAGCAAACTCCCAGTTGAGTATTTGGGGCAGAATCTAGGCCACTGGTTCCCGGGTTCGAGAAAGTCAAGCTGCCACCTGGGGTGCTACATGTCTTCTGTTTCCATTACTGACATTTGAGCTTAGCAGGAAGTCCCAGAGGAGCTGCCAGGTGAAGGGGCAGGTGCTTCATGCTTGGGAGCTTGGTCTGGGCAGGGCGATCAGCAGAATGATGCCATCACCCCTTCTCATCCCAGTTCTCGCCCCATCCCACGTCTTCAAGGGTCAGTGGATGATGAGATCACCAAGGAGGACATTCTCATTCTAAGGCAAAGTCTAGACCCTCTTGTCATCATCTCTGAGGCCTGAGGCTTCCAGAAGAGGCTGGTAGAAGGAGAGGAGTTTGAGGGGAATGGCATAGGAACACACATGATGGCTGAAATGTGCAAAGTGTGAGAAATCAAAAATTGGCTGGGGTGGAATAGAAGCACACAGTCTCACACTCATGCACTCACTCACTCACAGTTTAATGGGGTTTCTGGGAGAGGAAACTGTGGTCTTCAATGTCTATAAGAAGTCCTGGAATGAGCTCTCAAAAGAGAGTGGGCTTGGGGAGCTGGGAGATCCCAAGATTCCCATCAGGCAAACATGTTTGTCTTACCTCCTTTCTCAGCTGCTATGATATGTCACCAAACACCCTGCCCAGCCTGACAGTCCCATGGCCACAAACAGCACCCCAGTGAGCCATTCCTTTCCCAAGCCAAGGGGTCTTCTGGAGGTTGAAAAGCATTCTTTCTGGGCTGCTCCAGCCCTGGCTGATGAGCTCAGCCATCTCCTCTTCTAGGAAAGCAGGCTGAGCTTCTAGGAAAGATTTATTGCAACAGAACATGGCTGCTTTCCACCACCTCCCTCAGCCACCCTAGTCTTTCGTCCAGGCTGGAAGCTGATGTGGGGGAAGTTTTAGAAGGGATCCTGGGAATAGATCAATATTCCTGCCCTGGGTGATTGAGGAGCCAGGCAAAGGCAGCAGCAACCCCTCTTCATGCCCACGATTGAACAATGTGATGCCATTGTTCATCTCTCTGTCCCATCAGAATTCATCTCTCCTCTTTCTTGAGGCCTACAAGGACAGGCCCTCATGGGTTCCTTTTACAGTTTTCTTCTCCCTACCAATAGGACAACTTGACCCCTACCTTATCCTTATTTTCCGGATGAGACTACTGAGCCCAGAAAGGTTCATTAATTTTCCCAAGGTCACACAGATGACAAGTAGCAGAGTGAAGATTTGAACCTGGCAGCTTGGCTTTGGAGTCCTGCCCTTAAGTCCATATTGCAGATGGTAACAAAAAAGCTCTGTTTCCATCCGTCCTTCTGCTATCCCAGATCTGACCTTGGGCCTCAGTCTGACAACAAGATTCTCTCTTGCTCCTGTGCTCAGACTCTTGCTGTAGAGACTTCTTGGTATGTTCATCTCTCTAGCATACCTTAGGATACCCTATCCTTACCATCCCTCACTTCAAGTTCTGGAATCCCACCCTAAGCTCATGCTGTTGGTCATTGTCATGGACCTTGCTGACAGATCCCAGGCAATAAGATTGATGTCTTTCTCAACTATGGGTCCCATACCCAGGCTTCTAGCACAGTGCTTAACACACAAGGAGTGTTCCATTTACATTTGCTGAAGGAAATCAATGTCTAAAGCTCTGTGCCTCAGTTTCCTCATCTGTTCAATGAAAGCATCATAGAGTTTTGTGAGAACAAATTAAATGAATCTATGTAAAGCTCTTAGAAGAGTGTCTGGCACATGGCAAGTGCATTGTAAGTGTTGGCAGTTTCTGTTGTATGTACAAGTGGAAGACCACTCTCAGGAAGACTACTCTCAGAAGCTGGGATTTGAATGCTATCTCTGCCACTTCTCACATTTACCATCTTTGGTATTTGACCTAAACTTTTCTTCCTTTTTTTTTTTTTTTTTTTTTTAAGATTTTATTTATGAGGAAGCGTCTGACAGTGGCGGCAGCAGGCGGAGACTTGCACGATGGCCCCGGACCCCTGATTCTCCACATACGACTCTACCTGCCAAATTGCACAGGAGATTGCCGAGAAAATCCAACAGTAAAATCAATATGAAAGAAATGGTGAAAATATAATCAGGCTTACCGTGACAATCAGAACTTTGTTGCAGAATCTGAAGGAAAAGATCGCCCTTTTGAAGGACTTATTGCTAAATGCTGTATCAACACATCAGATCACACAGCTTGAAGGAGACCAAAGACAGAACCTCCTGGATGAACTCATAACTCGAGAGAGACTGCTTGTGGCATCTTTTAAGAACGAGGGTGCAGAACCGGATCTCAGCAGGTCCAGCCTGATGACTGGAGGGGCTATGCCAGGAGTCCCCAACCCTTGGCTCTTTGAGGAGCCAGAGGAGGCCAGAGGTTTGGGTTTTGATGAAATCCAACAACAGCAGCAGAAGATTATCCAAGAACGGGATGCAGGCCTGGATGCTCTGTCCTCTATCATAAGCCGCCAGAAACAGATGGGGAAGGAAATTGGGAACGAACTGGATGAACAAAACAAGATAATTGATGACTTTGCCAACCTGGTGGAGAACACAGAGAGAAAGCTCTGCACCGAGACCAGGCGTGTGAACATGGTGGACAGAAAGTCAACGTCTTGCGGGATGATCATGGTGATTTTATTGCTGCTTGTGGCTATTGTGGTCGTGGCATTCTGGCCCACCAACTAGTGACAGCAAGGGAACCGCCAGCTGTGACACCTGCCGGTGATGGAGAAAAGCCCAGCACCCCAGTGGTACATGAAACTGCTCTCAATAAATCCCTCCCCAAAGCAAAAAAGAAAAAAAAGATTTTATTTATTTATTCATGAAAGATGCACAGAGAAAGGCAGAGACATAGGTAGAAGGAGAAGCAGGCTCCCTGCAGGGAGCCCGATGTGGGACTTGATCTCTGGACCCTGGGATCACGCCCTGAGCCAAAGGCAGATGCTCAACCACTGAGCCACCCAAGCATCCCTGATGTAAAATTTTCAATCCTTATTTTTCCATTAAAAAATTGCATAACAATACTTGTACCTCACAGGGTTTTTTGCAAATTAAACGAGATAATATATCCTAAGTGCCTGGCATAGAGAAAGATGTCACTAAACGATAGCCAAAAAATGATTAATTATACTATTGTGATTATTTTACAAACGAGATGCATATGGTTAAAGCATTTTGGGTCACTTAGTCGTCTTCTTTTTTTAAGATTCATCTATGATGGACATTTGGGCTGCTTCCATAGTTTGGCTATTATAAATAATGTGGCAATAAACATAAGGGTGAATGTATCTTTTCAAATTAGTGTTTTCATATTCTTTGGGTAAATACCCAGTATTGGAATTACAAGATCATATGATAATTCTACTTTTAATTTTTTGAGGATCCTCCATACTGTTTTCCACATGGCTGCACCAGTTTGTTTTCCCACCAATAGCGGATGAGGGTTCCTATTTCTCTACATCCTTGCCAACACTTGTTTCTTGTGTTTTTTATTTTAGTCATTCTGACAGATGTGAGGTGATATCACATTGTACTTTTGATTTGCATTTCCCTGATGATGAACAATGTTGAGCATCTTTTCATGTGTCTGTTGGCCATCTGTACGTCTTCTTTGGAAAAATGTCTGTTCATGTCTTCTGCCCATTTTTCATTGAGTGATTTGTTTTTTGGTGTTGAGTTGTATAAGTTCTTTGTATATTTTAGACATTAACTCTTTACCACATATGTCATTTGCAAATATTTTCTCCCATTCAGTAAGTTGCCATTTAATTTTGTTGATTATTTCTTGCACTGTACAGCAGCTTTTTATTTTGATGTAATCCCAATAGTTTATTTTTGCTTTTTTCTCCCTGCTTAGGAGATGTATCTAGAAAGAAGTTGCTAGAGTCAATGTCAGAGAAGTTACTGCTTGTGCTCTCTTCTAGGAGTTTTTTTGGTTTCAATTCTCATATTTAGGTCTTTAATACATTTTGAAATATATTTTGAATGTATTTTTGTGTATGGTTTAAGAAAGTGGTCCAGTTTCATTCTTTTGCATGTATCTATCCAGTCTTCCCAACACTATTTGTTGAAGAGACTGACTTTTCCCCATTGCATATTCTTGCCTCTTTTGTGGAAGATTAATTGGCCATATAATCATGGGCTTATTTCTGGGCTCTTTATTCTGTTCCATTGGTCTGTGTTTCTGTTTTTGTGCCAGTACTATACTGTTTTTGATCACTTCAGCTTTGTAGTATATCTTAAAATCTGGGGATGTGGGTGCCTGGGTGGCTCAATGGTTGAGGGTCTCCCTTTGGCTCAGGTCATGATCCTGGGGTCCTGGGAGTCCCGCATCGGGCTCCTCACAGGGAGCCTACTTCTCCCTCTGCATATGTCTCTGGCTCTCTGTGTCTCTCATGAATAAATAAATAAAATCTTAAAAAAAAAAATCTAGGGTTGTGATACCTCCAGGTTTTTTCTTCTTTTTTAGATTGCCTTGGCTATTTGGGGTCTTTTGTCATTCCATGCAAATTTTATGATTGTTCTAGTTCTGTGAAAAATGTTGTTGGTATTTTGATAGGGATTGCATTAAATCTGTGTATTGCTTTGGGTGGTATAGATATTTCAACAATATTTGTTCTTTTGATCCTTATCCATGAGCACAAAGTACTTTTTCATTTGTTTTTATTGTCTTCAATTTCTTTCATCAGTGGCTTATAATTTTCAGAGAACAAGTCTTTCACCTCCTTGGTTAAGGAGATCCCTCCCTTTGATATTCAAGAAACACCTCTTCACTTCTCTCTTCCTTTCCTTGAACATGCACTACAAACACACACACACACACACACACACACACACACACACACACACACATACTCACACACACACAGGAAGACATGGTACCGCTAGGGGCAAACACCCAGGGAAGAAGACTGTCAGAGCAATGGGGCTCATGGGTTGATTTGATCTTTTAGATTTGAGAGAGAGTGAGCATGAGCGGGGGGAGGGACAGACAGACAAGCTGTCTGTCTAAGCTGGGAGCCAGCCCTGGGGATCCATCCCAGAATCCTGAGATCATGACCCAAGCCAAAGTCAGATACCTTACTGACTGAGTCACCTAGGCACCCCTATGTGGATTTGATTTTAATTATCTGAGGGAACTCTGCCTATAGTATCATCATGGAGTTATTTATAGGGAAGTGTCCATGTTGGAGGGATATTCTGGAGCGATTATGATGGAAAAGCCACTTTACTGGTGAATGTGAGATAAGTAAAGCAAACAGAAAGGGGCATCCACAAGATTCAGCTGGAAGAGTGTGGCTGCTGTTCAGTATACACAGCTTCCTCGGGAGACCTTGGTATTGGAGGACTGCCATTGTCCCCCTCCTATTTCCAGGTCTTTTTCAGTCTTCCACTCCCCACTGCCCTCACACATGTCACCCTGCTATTAGAGCCCAAGCTCAATCCACTGTGGCAGCCTCCCCTAACCCACTGCAGGGAAGGTGCCATGACTCAGTTTCTAAACACAAATAGGAAACAGGGTTTTAACTTGTTTTAATAGAAAGGAGGGAGAAGGGTCATAGGTGAGATGTATACGGGGACACTGCCATGATGGGGAGAGGTGGGGACAGGGGCTGCCTGGCCCTTCTCAAGTGGGGGCAGTCATCTAGAAAGGACAGGATGGGGTTTAGCTCAGCCACCCCCCTACTGCCCCTCCAGAAAGGCTCTTCTGTGATGAGGATGTTGGAGATAGGACATTCTGAAGACTTCACCTTCCCCCATGGTCAGTATCAGAATGGCTCACTGTAGTCTGCGGTAGTTGGTAGGTAGCTCAGCTATGGCCTTACCCTGAGAGGTGAGTGCTTCATTAAACTCTTAGGTAGAAATGTTACAGGGACATGGAAAAATTAAGATTGGATGGCCCCTCAAAGGCAGTGGCGAATGTCAAGTAAGGCTGTAGGTAGTACTGACATTTAGGACTCCAGGTAGGTCTGTCTATACCTGCAGTAGGACACCCCGCACCCCCGAGGTGAAATCCAGGTCTATTTTTCAGTCTTGGGATGCAGTAAGAAGACCCGAGTTCCAGGTGCCTTTAACATAGAGAAGCCCTCAGAAGAAGACCTGAAGTCTCTAGGGTTTCTTTGCTGTGGGAACCAGACTCTGAGACAGGTGACCCCAAACCCTGCAGGGCAGGTGAACATGAATACCCTGCTATGCAGGCAAGCTGGGTGGGATTATAGGCAATGTGAGGAGCAGCCAGACTGGTTTCAAGCTTGTGACCTACCAGTGGAAGACAGATTTCATTTTGTAACAACTGTCAACTGCCCCACCTGAGCCTTTGTAGAACGGCTGGCCGAGGGAGTTTGAAGAGATACCTAGCCATTTGAGCCTCAACTGTCACTCCATCACCCAGCCCAAACCTTCCCTGACACACAGAACCTAACTAACACACAGCAAAGCTCTTCACATAGCAGGCCAGGGACTGAGGCCAGTGTGAGCTCTCAGAATCAGCATCTGGGAGGACACACCAATCGGCTGTCCTGGGGTGACCTGTGTGGGGACAGGCAGTGGATGAATGTGAGGTGAGAGTGCAGGCAGGGAAGGAGGCTCTGAAATGGGACTAAGTCTTAAGTGAAATAAATGCCAGTGCCATTAACAAATACACACCGTGAGCACAGATCTGAATGCATCTGGAGTGTGTATGTGTGTGTGTGATTTGAAGAGCTAAGGAAAAAGGGGGAAAAAATGAAAAAGAAAAAAATAATAAAAGTCCTTTCTATCCCTGTAACCATTAGAAAGAAAATGAAGTCCAAATTGCGTTCAGGGCTGCTGGGACAGAGGAAGAGAAGCAAGAATGGAAAAAACAGGCCATAAAGATGCCAGGGCTGCTTAAGCAGAAACATCTGTTGAAGTCATAAGACTCGGGCCTGGTCAGGCTTCTAACAAACCCAGGAAGAGGAGAGTCTGTGCTGGCTCAGGACGATCCTCGTCCGCCCCATGCAGGGCCCCTGGGACCCGCATACGTGCCGAGGAGATACCTTCTCCAGGGTTCTGCCTGGACCTGGCTTCCAGCAGGAGAGGAAGGGGGGAGGGGAGGCGTCCCCAGGTCAGGAGCAGTTTTGAGCATGTATTTATTTAAAGCTTTAAATTCACTGGGGTAGCCTGGTGGGCCACATGTGTCAACTCCTGCAGCTGAAAGAAAAAATGAAAGTGGGGGAGGAGAGGGTCAGTTGCTGAGCTGCACAGAATGGGGGGGGGGGAGGGGGGGCTGTGCTTGCTATTTGTAAATGGGAGACCACTTTCTTTTTTTTTTTTTTTTTTATGATAGTCATACAGAGAGAAAGAGAGAGGCAGAGACACAGGCAGAGGGAGAAGCAGGCTCCATGCCCCGGGAGCCTGATGTGGGATTCGATCCCGGGTCTCCAGGATCGCGCCCTGGGCCAAAGGCAGGCGCCAAACCGCTGCGCCACCCAGGGATCCCTGGGAGACCACTTTCTTGTTTGTGGTTTTCTGCTTAGGCCAACCGCCTAAGGCTCACCTCTTCTAACAACTACAAGAACGACAACTAGCATAGTGCCCAGACAGCGTTCTCTGTGCCATACTCTTCATAAGTATCACCTCATTTAGTCCTCCAGCTACCCATCATCCCTGGGTCCCCGGAATGGGTAGAGACTCACATGGCATCTTCAGAATTGCCATCCTAGGAGGAAACTGAGGCTGAGCCAGGTTAGACGAGCTGGCAGGTAACCAGCCAGGACATTTCAAGGAACACCCAGGAGCATTCCTGGTCTCTGCCCCCCTAAAATAATTAAAAGCAGCATCAGCTGAGCACCGTTGGGAAAGCAGCTCTGCAAACTGAGCCCAGCCTCCGTGGAGACCTCACGGCTTCAGCGGGCCCCTGTGGCTGTGTGTCCCAGGGCTCTGTTACCTCAGCACAAGGGAAGAAGAGGGAGCTATGGCTGAAGAACAGGCAACACACAACAAAGGGAGGGGCGTCAGTGCTCCTCCCCAACAAGGACCAAACGCTATCGTCTCTCAAGAAATGTAGAGATGGTAAAAGAAATGAAATCCAGACTCTGTAAGCTACTAGCTTGTGGGAAACAGTCAAAGTACCATTTATGAGGCTCCATTCCCTTTTTTTTTAATTTATTTTTTTTATTGGAGTTCAATTTGCCAACATAAAGCGTAACACCCAGTGCTCATCCCGCCAAGTGCCCCCGTCAGTGCCCATCACTCAGTCACCCCAGCCCCCCACCCACCTCCCCTTCCACCACCCCTAGTTCATTTCCCAGAGTTAGGAATCTCTCATGTTTTGTCACCCTCACTGATTTTCTCTCCTTTCCCTTTATTCCCTTTCACTAATTTTTATATTCCCCAAATGAATGATGAGGCTCCATTCCCAAGATGCTGTGTGCGTCTCCTCTTCCTAGAAGTCCCTCCTCTCGACCTGGCTCTGCCTGTCTGTTCCTTCAGCTCCTTCCCCCACCTTCATCCTGCCACAAGGACAACTCACCACCCTCCTTTCACATGGGGGGCCAGGAGAGAACTAGAGATGAAAGGGACAACTATTGGTCAGGGGTCTATGGGTCCTTTCAGAAAATACAAGTGAAACAGCAAGAGGGCCGGCTGAAGCCTCAGCTCTGTGGAAGTAGATGATATTAATGTTCCCTGAGCGATCAGCTCTGTGCTGCTAACATTTACTAGGTTGGAGCCTACTGGTGCTGGGCCCCCGCCTCCTGTCAACCCTTTATGACAGATAACATCACCTCTGCTTTACAGATGAGGGAACCGAGGCTCAGCGAGTGTGTTTCTGTGCCTAATGTCACACTGTTACTGAGTGACAGAACTGATATTAAAATCCGTGAGGTCAGAGATGGAAGCACCCGTACATTCTCTCCTGAGATCAGGTGCGTTGCAAACTCCAATGTGCCTCCAAATACCGGGCGGTCTTGTTAAAACGTATTCCCCGATTAAGGGTAAGGGCTGAGATTGCCCTGAGATTGCATACCCATGGTGATGGCCATGCGCAGGCCCCAGGACGACTTTGAGAAGCAAGGATCTGCACCCCGCAGGCTTTCTCAACCCACGCTGTCTGTGCCATCCGGGCTGGCATTTCTCTGCCTCTTCAGTGTAGATTTGCCACCAGAACAGACCGAAAAACCACCTGTGCCACCCAGTCAGCTAAAGCGATGCACCGAATTACTGCTAATCATTCCACTCCTCCCCATTACCAGGCTGAGTTGGAAAACCCCACCCCAGCTTTAGGTAAGAGAGGCTGGCAGTGCTGCTTCAGTGAGGCACAGAACCGGATGTCAGAGGACGGCTACTCCCCCAACACCCCACCCCGGGCTGGGATAGGACTTTGATATGATTCTGTATCTCGGGGGGAATCTATGTGATGAAATCTCCCCCGGTTGGCCTCTCCAACGAGCTGACAGGAATTTCCTGTTCAAACCAGCAGAGGAACTCGGGTTTGCTCCTCCAGGGCCAATCTTGGTGGGAAAAGGCACAAAAAAGCAAGAGGCAGAAGCTGCCTTTGTCTGGGTCCAGATGACTTGGGGTCCTGGTTCTGCTCCACTGGTAGCTGGGGGAGGGGGTCTTCTGTGGCTTTCTAGTTGCAGCCCTCAGGGCTGGCTCCAGGGGTCTGAGGACAGATCTTTCAGTAAGGCTGCTGTGACCTGCATTCCACAGAAAGGAGGGGTGGGGAGAGGCTCTGGCTCAGGTTTGCTCAGGAGCACAAAGACAGGCTAGAAGGACAACCCAGAAAACCCAGCCCCTGCAGCCCCCTGACATGCTCCTTCCCGTCTTTCAGCAGACATCACTGAGGGCCTCTGGCGCAGGTGCTGTGCTGACGCTGCACACGGCAGAGGCCGGGATTCCTTGGCTGTGGCCCCATGGAGCTCACAGCCAGAGGGAGCCGAGTTTTAAACAGGTCTCTGGAGTTCCATGGAGTCAGTGCTGAGAGGGGGAGTGTCTGTGGTGCAGGGGCCCAGGTGGGGGTTACAGGCTCTGGGTGCTGTTCCCTACCTGGTCACACAATCAAACAATCCAGCTTTCCTTTCTCCAAGAGAAAACCATCACCTCTTCTGGTTTACTTGCTCATTCTCACAGCCTGGCAAACATGGGTCTCCTGTCTCCTCTGGCCAGCTTCCATCTCCCCCAACACCACCCTTTTAGGATCCTCTGGACACCTTGGTGAGAAACCAAAGACCCATATGGGCTTGTACACGAGTGGGCATCTGGAACTTAGCAGCATGTTGACTGGTGAGGTCCTTCCTTGGGCACTCTGCAAAGGTTTGCCTTGGTCAAGAATAAAGGGGTGTGTGGAGGGTGAAAGGTCGGGTCAGCCAGGGAAACAGAGGAGTGGCTGGAAGTGGATGTTGCTACAGTCTGGTTACCAGGGGCTTGTTACCACCCGAACTCCAACAGTCCTGGACAAATGGCAGCCTTTGGAAGGGGACTATTGTGCCTCTCTCCCTCCTCACCAGCCTTGGAGAGTTGGGATCAGTTTTTCTCCCCCCTGAATTATCTCCTCTTCCCCAGGCAAGCGATGGGGTTGAAGGATGGGGTTTTGGAGGAGTACTGATGGCAGCAGATTCACCATTAAAGGAAAAGCCCTACATGCTGTGGATGTCTTGCAGGGCGTGATGGGGTCTACAGCAGATGAGCAGTTGCCTTGGTGACACTAATGAAAAGCAGGCGTGGGAGAGGTCCAAGAACCCCCATGGGCTGAGTTATCTACCCCTTCCACAGCTCCCCTCGCCTCCCCACCACCAGCCTCAGATCAGACTCTCCGAATATTTATAAAATCTCAACCAGAAACAGAGAAAGTCAGCCGCCCAGCCAGGCGTCTGCCCACGTCCTTCCGGAGCTGCTCGGGTGACAGTCTCCAACGTGGCTCATTATTCTAGTTTTCTTCCTTGCAGTGAGCTGGGCAACCAGACTAGGAGAGAGAAAAGAAAAAAATGTTTGCTCTGTCCTATCCTGGATGATTTTGAATCAGGGAACTTACTTGGAGTTTAGGGGCCTTATTTTGGGCAGGTCACCCTGTCCCTACCCCTAATGTCCCTGGGCCACTCCCTGCTCTTCTGTCCCCAATCTGTTTTTTGCTTGCTCCCACCCTCTGTGAAAGTGGGGCTCCAACCTAGACCCTCCACTTCATTTCTTCTTGGCTGTGTACTCAGCTCTTTCCTACTCTGACCCCCCAGCTTTCTCTTGGGAAAGTCAGAAGGGGCACTTGTTATGATGCAAATCTGGGCTTCCAAAATGAAAATGCATGGGATTATGGGGATTGGTAGCAGGAGGAGCCGGCTGCCAGCTGCCTAACGTGGTGGAGCAGGGATTGGGCTTGTTCTCTCTGGAGAAAAGGGGAGACAACAGGGAATTGGGGCTGGCCTGAAGAAACTCTGGGTGACCTCTGATAATTATATTTTTCAGCGTGTTTTTTAAAACAGATAGCAAAGAACTTGAAAAGCATAAGGTGTATAGAAGTGAGCAGCAGCTCTGGACTCTGGGCCAGCCAACAGGCAGGTGCCATTTTCCATTTGATGAGTATATCATGTGATTGTCTCTCATGACTGCCCTATCCTCCGGGTGACACAGACTTCCGTATGGAGAGGAGCAGGGATTTGTGGGCAAGCCTCAGACTGGGTCAAGGGGGTTGAATGTAATTCCAACAGGTTTAGCCTGGCTATGTTATAAAACCTTTATCTTGGTTTTACCTTTTAAAAAAAATGAAGGTTGGACTAGGTGGTCTTTAAAACCTCTTCCAGTCCCATGATCTTTATATAAGAAGCAAAGAATAATAATGTCATATGGCATGAAGTACTACCATGAATATAATTCATTTGATCAAGTGTGGGTCCAGGTGATAATACAGGTGAGAAAGCAGGAGAAGCATTAACAGAAGGCATTGGGAACCTTTCATGAGGTTGGAGCCTCAAGTGTATCTTGAAAGATAAAAGGGATTTGGACAGAAATAAGGAGAAAGTTGAGCTGGGGGTAGGTCAGCAGATGTTGGGAGCAGGGGAGGAGCCTGGAGAAGGAGGCAAGCTAGGTGGAGTCAAGGTAGGTGTTGGGAAACACTGGAAGGTAAGGGTCAATAGAAAGGGTTGGTCCAGGCCATGGGGGAGGAGTATGAGTGTAGGAGAGACAGAGGCTCTCCTGCTTCTCTGGAGATCAGTGCACCTGCTTTGAGTGACTCCCACCAACACACAGCAGTGAAGGTGGGAGGAAACCAGGTTGGTAATTGGAGGCCAGGACCCTAGGACAATGGTTCCTATGGCCTCAAGAAGGCTTTGGGGTCTGACTCCCCAGAGAGAGTCCTCTTGTCGCCTTTCTGCCAAGGAGAACAGCCAGGTGGCAGAGGCTGGTAGGGATTAGAGTCAGAGAGTGTGAGAGGAAGAAAATAAGTCCCCACTGTTTCAGGAGTGTGAGGCCATGATACCTGAATGACCCCAAGGCACGAGGTATCGGGCAGAGGCCCAACCTGGAGCATAGAGGTACTGGGCATCCTAAGGACTCTTCTAGGAAACCTCTGGTGTTTTTCCTTCTAGTTTTCACTGGCTTCCTGCACTCCCACTAGGCACTGGCCTCAGCCTAGTGATAAGAGTGACCAACACATCCGGAGTCTGGCTCTGGCTCTCCTCCTCCTAGTCACAGCCCAGGAGCCATGGGCTCAGTATTCACAGGTGTTAACAGGTTAGAAGGCCATTTCCCCAAGATCCATGCATGCCCTGCTGCTGGATCTTGCTTCGGGTATTGGGATCCTGGAGTCCCCTCCCCAGTTACCTGAGCTTAACTCCAATGCCAGGGCGGGACTTGAATCTAAGTCTTTTCTGCCAACAGGAGTGGAATGCCACTGGTGAGCATACCTGTGGACCTCAGGGGGACAAAAAAAGGATGACTTTTGGGAGTGGATGTGAGTATGTATGTGGAGCTGGGATATGTGGGCTGGGTATCACACATGTGTGCTCAAGGTGCTTCCCAGTGCCAATGGAGCTTGGGTGTGGAGCCAACCCTGGGTTGACTGCCCTCAGACCACTATGTTCCAGTGTGAAACTCCAAGAAGTCCACCAATTCTAAATTCAAATTTCACCTTAAAGATGCCATGAAGTATACTTGTCAACTTGAGAGAAGGCAACATATTGTATTTAATAGCTTGTTAGTTTAATTTGCAACTTTCAAATATTTAGACCTATAGAAGCTGGGTTGCATTTATTCTTACCTAGACCCCCAAAGTGAGAGGGCATCTACATTTCCTAACCCATTTTATAGCCTGTTCTCTGACTTACATGACACTAATGGTCACCTGGTCTCTGAAGAGCTCATGCCCTCCTGGCAAGCCTACAGGTGCCTTAGGCAAACCTGATGGGCAAAATCAATGGATCTAAGACCTTGGTGAATCCCCCCCCACCCCCCCAAAGCCAGTTCCAGAAACATAGCAGCACAGAATACAGGCCTGCAGAGATCTCTACACTCTCCCACGTGTGTTTCTCTGGCCTTGATCACCCCATGAGGCTGGGGACCCTGTGTGGGCAGGCAGGGCCCAACTCATAGGAAGGCAGAGTGGGTCCCTGTGTGATTTTGAGGGAACCTGCAAGATCTCCTTGGCTTACCAAAATACCTGCTCCCCATCCACATCCTCCACCAATGAGGCCTGAAATTTCTTTACAGGTGACCCCAGGGTCGGGTCACTCTAGGTCTCAACTGCATGCTTCTGCTCAGACTGTTAGACTTAAGTCTTCCCCACCCTGTCTTAAAGGCAGACTGCTTGACAGAGAAGGGCCTTGTCAGAAGTGACCCATCCCTTCTCCTTCAAAATCACATTGTCCTTGAAGTTACTATTAGAGAAGTAATTAATGCACCTGGGAAAGATCACACATCCTATAGACAGGTAGAAATGAAAAGCAGAAGCTTCTGAGCCCTAGCTGCCCTTTTCCAGAGATGACCATGGAGACATAGTTGCTTGTGTCCCTTGTAGAAATAGTCTGAGCATATCCAAGGATATCTTGGCCCTCCTATCTGTTTGTTACCTGAGGTCTCCAAGGGAAATGATACAGAGATGAGAACAGAGCCATGCCTAGAAGGAACCTTGGGGAAATGGGCCTGGTTGGAAGGGACTGAGAGAGGCAAATGGCCATGAGAAGGAAGCAGAGATGCCAAAGAAGGGAGAAGAAATGTGGAAGAGCATGGCATCATGGAAACCTTGAGATAAGGCACGGCCTCACAGACACTCTGTGAGAGAAAACTGTGGAAGGTGTGCATCAGGGACAGTAGAGGGCTCAAGAGGATAAGAACTAAGAACAGAGGCTCTAGGGTGATTAAGGGAGCTGTTGAGTGGAGCTGCAGGGGCAGAAGACCACCCACTGTAAAACAGTGTCTTCTCTATGTTGGTCACTGTTCTAGGTGCTTCCTGCATATAAATCCATTCCATCTTGACAAGAGTCCCCGTTTGCAGATGAGGAAATTGAGGGGCAGAGTGCTAAGTACTCCAAGGCCACACAGCTAGAACAAGGGAGGGATGGAGTTTGAAGCCTACCAGTGCAGTGTAGATCACCACACTCTTAGCCAGACCATACCTAGTCTGTGTGTAGGAGGTAAGGATGTGGCGCCAAGTGGTGGGGCTCCCCAGATGTGGTTTGCACCAAGCCCAGAACAGCCCATAAGGTGTCCATGTCCACCATTTTCCAGAAAACTGAGGGGAAGGATGAAGATGGGTTAAATCAAAAGGGGAAATGGAATGAGAGGATCCTGGATACCATGCCCGTTTTGTTCTGGGATAGTGGGAGCCAGCAGAGGTGTCAGGAGGGGTAGCTCAAGTGGCTGTTCTGCAGGAAATCAGTGCCTCCTGAAAGGGCACCTTTCCAAAGTCCCCTTCAAAGCTCCATGCTTGCCCTGCTGGGCTCTTTCCCTCTCCCCAGTCTCCAGTACCTGTTGCCACCGCACTCCCAGTTCTCTTCCACCTCCTCTTTCTGGGCAGATGGTCTGGAAAAGGCCCTTCACGGATTCCTGCGCCCTTGACTGTGGGGGCACGTGGCACGTTTGGCAGCCATGAGCATTTATTCCCTTGCATTTTCTTTCTTGGGTGCTCTGACAGTGGGGTCGGCCAGCCCTATCAAAAAGGCTGCCTATGGGGAACAGGAGATGGGGTCAGAAGTTGCGCCCCACATGGCAAGCCCAGTTCTATCTAGGCTGATTTGGGACTGACTGGTGTGTTTAAAAATCATGCAAATAGGATCACCAGATAAAATGCAGAAAACCCAATGCAATTGGGATTTCAGACAAATGAGGAATAAATTGTCAGCATAAGTGTCTCCCAAATATTTTACATACTCATACTAATATATATCATACTCATACTATATACTCATAAATATATATATGTATATATATATATATATATATATATTCACTGTTTATCTGAAATTCAAACTTAAATGGTGTTCCCTATTTTTATTTGCAAAGTCTGGCAATGCTACCCTCAAACACAAAGCTGCAGCCTGGCTCCCAGGACTTGTCAAAGAGAAGGCCAGGCGGTGCTATGCCTTTGATCTAGTGGACCTGCTTAAGTCCTTGTACTCCAGGAATAAAAGAAATCTCTGAGCCGCCCCGGTTCATTGTCTGAGAAGCTCAAGTGCCAAGTTAAGAGGTCCCTCCCCCTGGCCCCTCTGGTGGGAGCCTACATCTCTGTGGGTGGTAAGCAGAGAGGGGGAATGGGGGAGCTTGGCAATTTGGAAGCAGCTGGACAAAGGTCTTGAAACAGTAGACCAGGGGCTAGTTCCTCACGTGGGAGGCTCCGAAGTGACTTGTTTTCAGACCCTTGAATTCTCAAGGTTGAGTAAGACCATGTGTGCAAAGGGAAATTGGTGGTGGTCTCACTGAATCCCTCACTACTTCCAAAAGCTAGGTAGGGCAAAACACAGGCCTATTAGATGTCCCTCAAGTGCACTCTCCTCTCTTGCTTTCTCTTGGCAGCCCTGGATTTATCATGTGTTGGAAGGCACATGGGTTGGGGCATCATGTGTAAATCCAGACCGCCTCCCCTGAACACCTTTCTGAATTTTGGTCCTCGTGATCCTGTGACCTACTTTTTCCAACTTGCTCTTGGAAGGAGTCACTTCAAGGCCTTTTCTCTATGAATTAATATATCTTTTTGAGGAAAGAGATTATCAAAAGACACTTCAGGACCTGGGACTCAGATATGAAGCTTTGTTTATTTTTAAACTACTTGTGTAGCAGGTCTTGCATGAAGCAATCTGGTAATTTCTGAAAATCTCTATGAAGGTTGCCATGTCACACTATCTGTGGAGGGAAATTACTTTATTGGTTTTTGTTTTCTTTGCTTTTACCACGATTAACAATGAGTTCTAACAGCTATGGCCACATTCTGTTGTGTGGGCAGCAATGGGTTTGACGCCAAATACACATCACAGAATCAGGAAGGTCAGTGTGTTTTTCAGGAGTTTGCCTGATGGACGTGAGCCAGCTTGAAGTCCTACAAAGCAGCAGGCACAGCCAACATTCCCTCTGAGTTGCAATAATCCAGGCAAGAGGTGACGGCAACTTTGACCAATGAAGTAGCAGTCGAGGTGGTAGGAGGTTGTTGGATTCTGGATTTATTTTGAAGAAGTTGCCAACAGGATTTGCTAATGGGTTAGATGTGGGGTGTGAAATCCCCAGAGAAGCAAGGATGACTTCAAGACTTTTTGGCTTGTACAGCTGGAAGGATAGAATTACCCTTTACAGATATGGGGAGGTTGAGAGGGGTACATGTTGGGGAAGGAGAGTCAGGAGTTTCACTCTGGATATGTTCATCTGAACATGCCCAGTAGACATCCCTGTGGAGGTGTCAAGTGGACACTTAACTCTGCAGTTCTGGAATTTAGGAGAGAGGTCCAGGCCAGAGGTTCAATCTGGAAGCTGCCAGCAGATGGATGTCATATAAAGCTGTGAGACAGCATGAAATCATGGAGAATGAATGAAGATAGAAAGAAGAGGTCTGAAGGTGGAGCCCTGAGGTCCTTTTCTACTGTTCACCAGCAATACCGAGGAGCCATGCTCAATGTTCAGTGGCCACTCAGGTCGCCCACAGTAAGGGCTGGTTCTTTTTGCATGCAGGTTTTCTAATTCAAGAATAGGCTTGGGAGTGAGTGATGGCTGTAAGGTAGATTGCATAGCTGTTCTATTGGACCTGGAAGAGGTATTCAGGGAGACAGGCAGACCTTGGTGCCCCTACAACCAGATTTCCAATATCGTGAAGCAGGCCAGGAGGCTGAAGGCGTGTACAGTGGGAGCTCCTCTGAGAGCATGGAAAGCCAGGCTACATAGATAGGAGATCTTGGTTGGAGAAAGTCATGTGCTGAGGCTCTGTGAACCAAAGGCATGGGCCAATTCTCATGAAGTGGGTTCCAAGAGGCCGGCTGTGCTTAGGCAGATGGGTGCTATAAGGAAGGGTCTAGGTAGATGAAATGGGAGAAGACAGTGCCTCAGAGTGAGTGCCGCGGTCAGGCTGATGTGCACTCAACTCGGGCAAGCTACTAAGCCATGCTATCAACAAGGAGGTGAGCATGGTGCCTGCAAACAACCTATGATCCATAAATGGTAGCTGTTAGTATTTTAACAATCACTCGTGGTTTTAGGACACTCTGTCTGTATCTAGGCTTATTCAGATGAAGATTGGAGGATACATTGCAGAAAAAGCAAAGACAGCATACTGCCCCTCTGAGACATGAGTTTGGTTTTTAGAAATAGCTATACTGAAGCTTTGCCTTCCACACAAGGAGGACATTTTTTTAAGGTTTTTTTTTTTTAAGGTTTTATTTATTCATTCATGAGAGACACACAGAGAGAGGCAGAGACATAGGCAGAGGTAGAAGCAGGTAGAAGCCTGTGGAGAGCCCGACATGAGACTCAATCCTGGGACTCCAGGATCATGACCTGAGCCAAAGGTAGATGCTCAACCACTGAGCCACCCAGCTGCCCCGAGGAGGACATTTATTTTCATGACCAGGAAGCAGTGGCCTTACTGAGAGAAACGTACCTTGGAAGAACACTTTCTTGCCTCCAGATATGACAAGAAAGGGAGAAAGGCAAAGCAACGCAGTCCAAAGCACAGACCTGGGAAGGTAGTGCAGATGGACTGAGTTGGTCACTGTATTAGCAGAGGCTGACTTCAGCCTGTAAGGCCCAGGGAGGTACCATCCGGCACATCCTTTTTAAGGGGGAGAATTGGAAATGTGTCCTGGGACCAGCCTCACCCTTTAATTTGAGAAGAAACAGGCTTGACGCAGGGGAAAGAATCACTAAAGGTTATATAGCTGGTGGGTAGAAGGCTAAGACCAGGTCCAGGAAGGCAGAAGCTGTGGGGTAGGAGGATCTGGATGAGGTGTGAGGAAGGTGCGAAGGGTAAAAAGTAGGTGCTCTGGCTTATAGTCTGGGTTGTAGAACCCCATGGCAACGACCAGCCTGGGACTGGATTTTTTAATTCTTTTTAAGTAAAAATCAGGGGAACAATGAATACAATCAGATCATTAAAATAATGCTTTTATATTTCATTGTGGAAGCCTCTAGACTAGAGAAGTGAGGATTTATCTTTAGTTATTCCTTTCTGAAGCTGGGCCTTTATTTTTAAAAGGATTAAAATAATGGGTGACAGGGTTTAAGGAGGGCACTTGCTGTGATGAGCACCAGGTGTTGTATGTAAGTGATGAGTCACTAAATTCTACACCTGACACTAACATTACACTGTCTGTTAACTAATTGGAATTTAAATAAAACCTTGAGAAAGAAAAAATAAATAAATAAAATGATTAAAGTCATGGACAAGGCTCCAGGACAAGAAAGACCCAGTGAGTGGCTTTGCTCTAGTTATCCTGTGGAGGGGCAGCCAGTTCCTTGTGTTCCCTTGAGCCTGGACCACACAAACCTGGCATTGCCCTCCTCTCTCCTTGCCTCATGGTGTCTCCTCTTGAATTACAGTCATCATGGAGATCAGGTTATCTCTCTGGCTTTTAGGCGAAAGGTCAAGATCTGAAAAGACTTGGAACCAAACTGGAAAATCTGCTTCCCTCTCCAGAACTCCCTGTCAGCTTTTAAGCTCCTTCTGTTTATACAAGTCTCAGAGAGGGCATTGGTCTTTTGTGTTCTCACATAGGCGCAGGCCTCTCAAGCTTGTTTTCCAGTGAATCTCAGCAAACCACAAACAGAATGGCCTTGTTTATTCCTTATTTATCCAGAACTTTTTTCTAAGTAAGAGAAAATCAAATGCTTTCTCTTGCTTTTGAAATACACACATGCCAAGATCTGTTGTACCATGGCAGTGGTGAGCTTAGCAAGGAGCATGGATTCTGAGTCAAGCGATAGCTCACCCAACCCAGGCCCACCTCTGACCCCTTACTGGCCTTACATCATGCCCATGCCCCCAAATCAAAGTCCTGATCTCACCTCCAACACAACCAATTGAACAATGGACTTCAGAGGAGTAATACTGATCTAATTGTTATGAGGCAATTGTTATGATGCCTCCTACCCAGAAGCTCTAAAGCACTGAAGTACAATCTTCCTCTGAGAATATTTCCCTATATTGCTTGGCATTAGTCATGCCCACTGCTTTAATGTCTCTTTCTAGAAAGTAAGACTCATTTCTTATCACCAAGCACCATAGAAATTATGCCAAGAGACTTGGTTAGAACAAGGGTTTTAAATTTTACTCATCTTCAATCTTCCTGCAAATGTCTTGATCTTTCATTCTCCAAAGCTTGGAGATCCACAAAGGATGAAATTGGCTGCCTGGTGGGCAGACAGCTTGGTTGCAGCGGTGGCTGCTGGTTTCTAGAATGAGCAGGGCAGAGGGCTCTGGCAGTTGCCTAGCCGTCTTCCTCTTTGGGATAATCCCAGCTCATCAAGGGTGTGTGTGTGTGTGTGTGTGTGTGTGTGTGTGTGTGTGTGTGTTGGGGGAGGCCATAGGAAAAGAAATGTAATGTGTTCTGGAATCTAGTAGGCAAGGTTTTAAGATTCAGTGGTCAATTTCAACTTACCAAACAGGGTCCCAAACCCAAAGAAGCACCAACTGAGCTCATTTCACTCCAAATCTGCCAGACCCAAACCACTCTAGGTTCTCAGTCTGGGGGGAAAATGCAGTATGGGGACCTCCAAGGAGACATTAGAGGGGACTCGTTGTATGAGTTTTGGAGTCAGACAGACCCACGTTCAGATTCTGACCTCACTATTTAGAAGCTATATGAACTTGGGCAAGTCAAATGACTTCTCAGAGACTCAATTCCTTCATTTTCCAGTTAAGGATAAAAAACACATCCTCATAGAGTTCTTATTTTGATAGAATACCCCTGGCTAAGCAGTAAGAAGAGGCATCGAAAGGGTGTGCCAGGCACAATGCCAGGCACAAAGCATATGCTCACTAAAGGGTCTCATTTGTATCTAAGCCAATCCCTATGGTCTCCTATCAAGGAAATAGTTATTCTTGAGAAGTTTCTTGGAAGCTAGGGTCTTTTTAATTAAGACTATTTTTTTTTAGCCATAGGCTCCACACCCAGCGTGCATCTCAATGCATAATGCAGAGCTTGAACTCATGACCCTGAGGTCAAGACCTGAGCTGAAATCAAGAATTAGACACTTAACCGACTGAGCCACACAGGTGCCCTCTTACCCTCTTGCCCCTTTAACTCCTTGGCCTACTTCCCTAATACCCTGCCACCCCACCTGGCAGCTTAAGACAAAAAACCCTGGCTAACTCGGTAGGCTGTCACCACTCCTTGAGGACCTCTGGAATTGACTGAGGTCACCTCAGGTACCACTTTGCCACTAACCTTGGAAAAATAAATAAATAAACTATGATCTGTTGGAGAACAGCAGTAGGAGAAACATGCCCACAACCTGGGACTGTGGGGATCTCAAACCACAGGGCTTTTTTAGTAAAGTAACACATTTCTGTTTCACCAGCCCAAGGTCCACTGACTGGGCCTGGTGGACTCAACATGGAGGTCTGGGTACTCCAGTTTCACTCTGGCAGCCCTCAGAGTCCTACCTTCACAGGCTGCAGAAGTCCTGGATGGGAGGACAGGAGCTATCTTTTAGGAGAAATCAACAATGATTTCTCAGTTCTATTATTTTAAATAATATCCCGTAGGTGCAACATGGTTTTGTGGGCTAAGTATTCAACCTATGTGGCCAGTGATGTTAGTGAAAACAGTTTCTTGCCATCCCTGGCTTGCTAGAGTTAGGGTGAGGGTAGAGGGTAGAGGGTGTTGGATTCCCTTTAATAAGTAAGTGAGCATAAATAAACAGATAAACAATAGATAGATGATAGATAGATGATAGATAGATAGATGATAGATAGATAGATAGATAGATGATAGAGTGGTCAATGAGAATGGAAGATTGATCTAAGCCCAGAAATATGTGCTGCATGTTCTTGTTCGCCAGGCTATATGGAAAGAACTAGGCACCAGAGTGAAGCTAAATCTTTATCTGTGAGCTGAATGCAAGGTCTTTCACCTGGTGGCTCAGGAACAAGCATGGAGTGGGACTCAGGACCAGGACAGTGTCTGGAGGTTCCTTAGAACATCGGGTTTCTGAGGGGAGTTTGGGGGATTCATATACTAATTCAACAAGTATATGCTGCAGCTTTGTTCTCAGTGGGAATGACAGATAATAAACAACAGAGACATATCACATATGTTGTTTGGTGATAATTTTATGGAGAAAAATCAGTCAGGTGACAGGGATGAGGAGTCTTTAGGTAAGAGTGCCAGCAAAGGTAGGGCATTTTGTTTCTTCATGTAGAATGTCAATAAAGACCTCCTTAAGAAGGGAACAAACCAAGATACAAGATTGGGGGAGGGCAATCAGGGAGAAGGATGAGCAAGTGCACAGGCACTGAGGTAAGCAGGAGCCTGGCTTCCTTGAGGAACATCAAGGAGTCCAGTGTGGCTGGAAAGGAAGAGAGAAGGATGGGGAGGCAGAGGAGGTGAGGGCAGAGAAGGGGCAGGACTAGGTCATGTGGGCCTCTAGGCCACTCTGAGCCCCTGGCTTTTACTAAATAATATGAGGGCCACTAGAGGATTCTGAGAAGAAGGAGAACATGATCAGATATACGGGGATTACCCTGGGTGCTGGTGCCCCACAGCTAGGTTTGAATCTTGACTCCACATATGACCCATAGCACCTTTGGTGAGCTATTTGATCTTTCTATGCTTCACTTGTAGAATGGATTAGTACTCATCCTTCATAGGGGCCTTCCTAGGGTTATTGTAGGGTGAAATGAGGTAATGCATGCACAGTGCCTGGCATGTGGTAAAAGCTCAAGCATTAGGTATTATTATGCTGCTGCTGCTGCTGCTGCTGCTGGTGCTGCTATTGGTTTGGACATAGGAAGGCAAGTTCTATGGGTGCAAAGGGGTGTTAAGATTGAAGCCACCAATGGGAGGTCAGTCATGGAAGTCAGGACTCACTGGGAGGTCAGGACAAGGAGTGGTCAAGAGGGAGAGGACAATCTAGCTCTAGAGGCAAGGTGACAATGTGCAGGTGGGCAGTGAGGGGTACCCCAGGAGTTATCTGGTTGGCTAACTGGGTTCAGGAGCGCCAGGCAAAGAGACCTGGAAACAAGGAGCTGGGTCCCGGGCATGGCATAACGAAGGTGCTCTCCAAGAGATCCAGTGGAAGAAGTGCCCAGCTACAGGGACAGCTTGAGAGCAAGTAGACCAATGCCTTCCTTTTGGTGGACTTCGTGAAGAAGAAGCATTAGCTTCTAACAAGTAGAAAGCAAGACAGCTGCTGACACAGTCCAGCTTACAAAATGTGAAGTCTGGGAGGTAGTTGGGCAGGTCCATGAGGCAGGGTTGGGGCTGAAGTGTGGTGGAGGAAATTAAACCCACTGTAGGGTTGAGAGACTCCAGGGGACTACCAAACACTTAGCAGAACCCAGTAATGTATTTGAGCTAGAGATAATATCTCAAAAGGTTGACCAGACATTTAAAAATGGATTACAAACATCCCTGCTTCTAAGCCAGAAGCTTTAGGACACAGGACATGGGACAAACACCAAGGTCTTGAGGCCAAGTTTCTGTATAGAGTATGAACTAGCTAAAAACTGGGGTCTGAGAGGGCAGACAACGTATGTGGGCTAAAAATGACTCCAGAATGGCATATTTTCTAGTTCTTGGGATTGTGCTTTATAGGTTTATTCTGCTAGGCAGTGAGATAAAATCCTGTGTCTGCCTCCAGCAGCCCCTTCTTCCCGTTAGAGACTGTTGACTCTTCTTTTTCTCTTCTTCTAACAGTCTTGATCATCTGGTTCTTGAGTGAGGACCAGAGCTGAGGATGTCTTTCAAAAACAGCAAACCAACAATCAACCAAAACAAACAAACAAACAAACAAACAACCCAATTAATAACTGACAACAACGAACCTACTAGGTAGGCAAAACAATGGCCCCTTAAGGATGCGCATCCCCTCATTCCCAAAAACCATGAGTATGTTACCTCACAAGGCAAAGAGGAATTAAGGTTACTATTGGCTGGCTTTAAACTAATCATATTGTCCTGGATTATCTTCGAGGGCCCATTGTAACCACAAGGGTCCTTCAAAATAGAGGGAGGCAGAAGAGGAGATTGGGGTGATGAGATGTGAGAAGGACTCAACCCATCACTGCTGGCTTCACAGATGGAGAGGGGCCAGGAGCCAAGGAAAGTGGGTGGCTTCCAGAAGCAGGAAAAGGCAAGGGAAGCAAGTTTTCCCCTGGAGCCTCCAGAGAGGAACAGCGTCCTGCCAATGCCCCCATCTCAGCCCAGTGATACCTTGTCAGACTCCTGATCCCCGGCACTGCAAGATAATGAATTGGTGTTGTTTAGGCCACTAAGCCTGGAGCAGTGTCCCAGCAGCAGTAGAAAAGGAGCACAGTGCCCCCCAAACTCTCTGTCCCATGGAGCCCACCAGGTGCTACAGCACGGGGGCCCTCAGCCTGGCTCCCAGACTTAGTGCACAAGGTCGCCTGTCTTGTGCTACCGTCCCTTGACCATCCTTGCCTCTCACCGCTACCAGTGCTCAAGATTCCTCCTGAAAGGGTCCTTTATGTTTGCATAGAGCTCTCAGGCTTACAAAGCACCTTCCGTGGTTGGTGTGAAGTTGAGAAGAAACGACTTACGTGTGAGCGCTTTGCGAACTGGAAAGTGAACACAAGCATGAAGTAGTGAGAGATTTTGTGCATGTGGCTCTCCAGGCGTCCAGCCCAAGGCCTCTGAATGCCCACAGGGCTTCTCCCCTCAGGGCACTGGCTACAGTGTCTTAAATGCTAGTTCTGTATATACATGAGTTACCTTCTCACTAGGCCCGGAGCCTCTTTGAGGGCAGGGCTCCGGACTTAAATATGGATCTTGACAACCCTCGTAGGGAGAAGCTTAGCTGTGGTACAAGTGGGCATGGGGAGGGAAACAAGAGTCAAAAGGTCACAACAGATTGGCAAGGGCACTGGCCCACCTCTCTGCTTAGCCACAGCACTTAGACTCACACTCCCTGATGACAGGGCCATGCTTTTGCCCCTTTGGAGTAAGGTGTTTGGCAAACAGTTGTTGGAAACATATTTCTCTCAGTACCCTGCCCTGGTATCTTTTTTTTTTTTTTTTTTTAAAGATTTCATTTATTTATTCATGAGAGACATAGAGAGAAAGAGAGGCAGAGACACAGGCAGAGGGAGAAGCAGGCTCCATGCAGGGAGCATGATGTGGGACTCGATTCCAGGTCCCCAGGATCAGGCCCTGGGCTGAAGGCGGCGCTAAACCGCTGAGCCACCCAGGCTGCCCCGGTATCTTTTAAGTCCTACCACAAATTCCTCCAGATGCCTCTGGCCTTTGTCTGATTCTGGATCTTTTTCTTTTCTTTTTAAGGATTTATTTATTGAGACACACAGAGAGAGAATGCATGAGTGTGTGGGAGGTGGGGGGAAGGGTCAGAGGCAGAGGGAGAGAGTCTCGAGCAGACTCCATGCTGAACTCCGGGCCCGACTTGGGGCTTGATCTCCTGACCTGGAGATCACAACCTGAGCTGAAACCAAGACTCAGACACTTAACCAGCTGCACCCCGGATCCCAGGGCTTCTTACCTACAGTCAAAGGGCCCCATGAGGGACACCTGGGTGGCTCAGTAGCTAAGCAACTGCCTTCAGCTCAGGGCGTGATCCTGATCCAGGGATCAAGTCCTGCATCGGGCTCCCTGTGAAGAGCCTGCTTCTCCCTCTGGCTGTGTCTCTGCCTCTCTCTCTCTCTGTGTCTCTCATGAATAAATAAATAATTTTTTAAAAAACCCTGAAAACATTAAAAAAAAAAGGGCCCCCATGAAAAGAGTCTTAATTCTGGGCCCTCTCAAGCTCCCTCATGCGTCCTGCGCTGGGCTCTACTCCAGGCAGGACAGGCCTCTGGCTACTCCGTTTCCACAGGTTCGGGGAATGGATGCAAAACAAGGAGCCCTGCAGCAGAGGGATCCGAGTATGGGGACCCAGGGGCCAGCAGGGCAGCCTTGCTCTTCCCGCTCGTTGGCACAGCCTATCCTGTTACTCTGGGCCACTTTAGGTGAATGGGAAAAAAAACAACGTCTGTCAGCTACAGAATGAACCCATCAGGAAAGGAATGTTATTGCCAAGTGTTCTCAGAGGGCTTGACAAACAACGAAGGTGAAAACTTTAACATCAGGCTCCGGTTCCTGACCGTGGCCCCTGGTGGCCCTTCTGTGTGCAGAGGCCTGGGGCCCCTTAAGAGAGAGCTCCTGTCTACCTGACTCTCTTCATGTTTCCAGGCTTCCTTGGCCTGTTGGCGCAGCTCCTGGGAGAGGGGCTCCCAAATGAACAGCCTGTGGGGAGCAGAGATTGCTGGGATTCCGGCTGCCGTCAGGCCAGGCGCTGTGGCAAACCTGAGAGCCCACGGCAGTGTCCAGTGTCGCTTCTGGCTGTGCCCTTTCTATAGTGGCATTTCCATCTCCAAGGAGGCAGCCAAGGCAATGGGGACCTTCAGCGTCTTGCCCTCTGGGCGGACAGGGGTGTCCCCTAGCAACTGGAGCTGTGATCTGCATATGACAGCACGTTGCATCTATTCAGGACTTTCTTTCCCTGCTTTCTTTGAACCGAGCTTGCCCTCTACCCAAGTTCCCTGTGAACCCCATACAATGAAAACAGCAGTTGACAGGTTCCCTGTAACTCGCGCAATCTGAGTGCATCCAAGAGGAGAAAGAGAGCACTCATTACTGAAACACAAAACGAGCCCCTTCCAAGGCACAGCTAGTCGGCCCTTCAGTTTGCCGCCGCTGACCCCACTGCCCTTCCAAGCACAATGAGCAGAGGGAGGAGAGGGAGAGAGAGGTCTTTACTCCTCAAGTTGCCAATTGATCATCTTCCTAACCCCTCTGGGGGCTTCTTCGTCCAAACAATTCAGGTGACAGAGGTCAGGGCTCCAGCCCATTCCTTGGGGAGATCTTAGCTCTCCCTGCAGGGACTTTCCCAGGTGAAACAAAGACAAGCTCTAGAAGCCTTAAACAAACTCCTGCTGATGACGCAGAGCAGAAACAGAGAAAGGGGAAATTAGAGGTGCTCAGAATCACAACACTGGGCCTCAGGCCTTTCATCCAGCCAGACCTCAACACCCTTTTCACACTCTGTGACTGGGCCATGCATTGTGGAAGCCCAGTCATGTCCAAACCCCCAACATGGCAGCTAATGACAACCACCTGGTAACAGGGTTGGGGAGAGAAGCCATGTAAGGGATGGAAACAGGTCTTATTTTTGCCCACCCTGGCTTTTAGCTGATTAACCAGACTTCTAATATGCAAAATATCAGAAGATGAGAAAGAAGAGACAGAGAAAGAAGAAGGAAAAAGATGGAGGAAGATGAGGACAATGATGAGAAGGAGGAGGAGGAAGAAGAAGAAAGAAGAAGAAATAGTTTATGAGGTAGGTCTAAACAGTTCAAGCTTTCAAAGAAAGCCTGCAGAGAACTGCTGACCATTCTGGAGGCTGTCCAGGGAGGGTTCTGATGGATCTAACTCCACCGCTTGAATGTTATACCCTATTGCGCACAAAGCAACACAAGCTAGTGTTAATGAAAAAATATACCCGGGCTCTTGGGCTTATCCCATCCAGTCCTCAGAAGAGCAAGAGATGGCTAAGCAGCATAGGGCTTTGTACTTTTATTCCTAATTCCAGAAGCAGTAAACAGAATGAGCACACAGCCACATTGTGCCAATGATCTCTTTGGGTTTATGTAGGACCACAGGACCAATGGGCTTCTGAGTTTATCATCAAGAAATGAACTGTATAACTTGCAAGTCTCTACATATGCCATGTACTTTCATTTTTCCAATACTGAAATACTATTTCAGTCAGTATTTCCAATACTGACCCCTTATGCCGAGTGCCCTCCCTACACTTATTGACCTGGCAAATTCCTGCCGAGTCTTCAAACCACATACCAAGTGCTATGTTCTTTATATACACTCATATCTTAGCAGTGTTCACATTGTGATCTATTTACTTACCTTTCTGTCACAAGGCTGTAATTCCTTTGAGTGCAGGATCACGTTTGTTTTTTCATTTTGGTATTGGTGGTTAGTACATAGTATCTACTCAATAATCACCTAAAGAACTGAACTAAATCATGATAAAGACCATTATTTCTTTTTCAGGTCCTAGGTTGGGTTTTATTTAATCACCAAGGACTGTGAACAGGGCTCTGGCATTGCATAACTCCAGAGACCCCATTTTCATAGAATATAAGAATGTTCTTATACTCTCTATGCAATATGGTAGCTCTGCTTATGGAACTCCTAACATAGGCCAGGCTAAGGGGGAGTCTAAGTAGGAACTTACACTCTAGTTACAAGGACAGAGCTAATGTGGAAAGATACAAAAGTCAAGAGTGGTTTTGCCTATGGGTGCAGGAGGAGGCCTGGGAAAGGAGAGATCAGTGTGGACTCTAGTCACTCGGAAAGGCTTTGTGAAGAAATTTCACTATCTGTGATGAATGGGGTAGAAAATAGAATGATAAAAAGAAAGCATGAAGAGCACAGAGTACTTTCAGGACAGTGGACCTATTCTCTATGATATTATAATGGCAGATACGTGTTATCATACATCTGTCCAAACTCACAGAATTTATAACACCAAGAAGGAACCCTCATGTAAACTGTGAACTTTGGTGATAATGATGTCCCAATGTAGATTCATTGGCTGTGGGGGAATGTATCACTTTGGCAGGGGATGTAGATAGTGGAGGAGATTGTGCATGTGTTGGGCTGGGGGATATAGGAAATCTCTTTACTTTCTGTCAATTTTGCTGTGAACATAAAGCTTCTCTAAAAATAGTCTATTTAATAATAAAAAAAAAAGAAAGCATGAATCTATTTGGGATATTAACAGGAAAAGGTTTATTGAAAAAGGAGCAAGCAAAGCACATAGGAGATAGTAAACAACGTGGCCTGACCAGAGATAGTGGGAGGAAGTATGCACTGAAGAGTAATGAGAAATTAGGTTGGAGAAGTAAGATGGGGCAGATGATGAAGAATCTTGAAAACCAAGTAGAGAAGTTCAGACTTGATTTTGGAGGACATAGGGGGCCTTATAGGTTTTAAGGCTGGGAGGTTATTTAACAAAAATAATAAATGTAGAAGCAGAGTTTGAAGAGTGTTTAGAGAGAGAGAGCCTAGAACATTCTCCTAGTTATCAAGGCACCAAGTTCAGTAGGTATATGTTTTGATCTCATGACTATTTATGGACAGAGCTGTGGAAGAGTGTGGTTGGTCTGGCAGCAGTGGGCAAGATCCTACAGTGCTCTGTGAGTATGAGCTTTCTACTGGATTGAGGTCACATGATGAGTGAAGCTGGCATGAGAGCATATGAGACAAGGAGTGCTCAAGCTTGAGGGGCTAACCCAGCTTTGCTGCTTACTTAATTTGCTGCTGCTTGAAATTTGGCCTTGACATTGTTTTCCTAATATCTAATAAGGATGATAAATAAGACAGTTCCACGGGTAGCCAGGGTGGCTCAGCAGTTTAGCACCGCCTTCAGCTCAGAGCCTGATCCTGGAGACCTGGGATTGAGTCCCACATCGGGCTCCCTGCATGGACCCTGCTCCTCTTTCTGCCTGTGTCTCTGCCCCTCTCTCTCTGTCTGTCTCTCATGAATAAATCAATAAAGTCTTAAAAAAGAAAGAGACAGTTCTGTGGACAATGGGCCTTCTTGTTTATTGTTTACCTTCTTGTTTAGTCTCTGGATTTTTAGTACAGTTTGTAAGAGATGAAAAAGTGGTTTTCTGTATCTTGAAAACCAGTCAGTCATTCAACAAAGAGTTATTAACTTTGAGGACAGACCAGGAAAGAAAAGAGACAAAATCCCTGCGTTTCCAGGGCTAAACATTCTAGTAAGAAGCCATGTAAATTAGTATCGTATCAGTTGTAGGAAGGGTGAGCCCTGGACCCATGTAGCCTGGAACAACCAGGAGTGGAGGGTGACAAAAACCAGAGAAATGTAGGAAGTTGGAACCAGGAAGAGAGAGCAAGCTTACTTTGTTCTAGAAAAGTAGTCTTCAAATTTTACAGACAGTATACCCAAAGGATGCAAGTGGATATAGCCTCTCAGCAAGAGTGGCTTGTGGCTACAGAGGTACTAAGGAAGGATGAGAGTATAAACACCCTGAGAAAGAAGAAAGAAGAGATCCAGGTTACATCCCTTAGTTGCATGGGGATAACCTGATGGAGTGAGGTGTACAGGGGAGCAGTTGCTTCCTTGGAACACATTTTCCTTTAAAAAAGCATCTTTTTAGCAATATCTTAAAAGATGATATTGAAATTAACATGTTAAGCCCATCATGAAAACACACTAGGGAGAAAGCAAGAGTCAGTCTGTCTAGTATGTAGTCAAAATATTAATGACCAGGCATGAGATGTAGAGAGAAGTGGGGACAGGGGGCAACGAGGTCAGCCTTCTTTATATGTCTGGATATTGGAACCTGGGAAAACTGCTGGCCAGCTCTTGAGAACTATTATAAAACTGGGTCAATGCATCAAAGTCACAGAGTGGTGGATTCTATCTCAATATAAGAAAGAACTTCCTGAGGATGAACACTTTCCAAAAGTGGCTCAGATGTCTTCACAAAGTAGTGTGTATCCTATCCTGGAAGAGTTCAAACCCCATAATGGACATCTGTCAGAGCCTCCAGTATTGGGATGACCAGCCAAAGCCTCTAATGCTCCAAATCTCAGATTCTGGTGATAGAAGGTAGACGTCTGAAGAGTAGGATAAATCTGAGGACTAGTCTTACCCAAAGCCTAGAGAAAACCTTCCAGCTACAATCATAGGAGCCCAGAGACTGGTTCTTAAAACATAATCCATTCCCTGTCAGCCCTTCATTACCAAGGGCTTGGCAGTCATTCCTCTGCATCATTATTTGATAAAATACTTAGAGGCATTTTTAAAAAAGATTTTTAGTTTATTTATTCATGAGATACACACACAGAGAGAGAGAGGCAGAGACACAGGCAGAGGGAGAAGCAGGGTCCATGTGGGGATCCTGATGCGGGACTCAATCCCGGGACTCCAGGATGATGCCCTGGGCCAAAAGCAGGTGGTAAACCTCTGAGCCACCCACGGATCCCTCTTAGAGGCATTTTAAAGATGGCCAAAGTGGAGAAGTGAGAAAGCAAAGGGCGTAGTTCAAGAAGGAGACTTGCCTAGGACCAGAACTCAGTGAGGTTTGCACTCAAGGGGTGGTGCAGAAACTCCAAAACAGAAAGGCCTGGCTCTGACAGAGTCAGATCTCAACTACCCTGAGCCCTCCTTTGAATGGTTGAACAAACGGCTCTAAATCACCTTTTGCTGGAGGAAGCCTGGTGCTCACAGGAGGGTCTGAGATTGGCCCCTGATAAGGCAGCATGTCCTGTCTGGCTCCCCATCCACACCTTCCCAGCTGGGCCCGCTGTGGATGCTGCAGAGTTCAAAGGCACTGCTTCCCTTGGACCCACATCAAGGACTAGAATGAGAAAAGGTCCTCTGACCTTCCCATAGTGAAGGATGGGACCACCTTTGTGTTGCATGTGTTGAGAGGGGGAGTAGATTTTTCCTGTCACTATTGTGTTTTCATGTACTGAGTGTAGAATATCTGAAAACAATCATCGGAAATAGTCTTTCACCTATGGCCAGAGGCTGGAGCCTGGCCCAGTGTGGGGAGAGGCTGTGTCCATCCAGTGGGAACCCGGTGGCCCCTGTTAAGGACTCACTAGGGGGCATGGCTGGGCTTTCCTAGTCCCTGCCTTTAACACCGGTGCCCTGTGAGTGCCTTCTGGCTAGGCCATGGGTTCTTTTTTTTTTTTTTTTTTTTAAGATTTTATTTATTATTTATTTATGGGGGGGCGGGCAGAGACACGGGCAGATGGAAAAGCAGGCTCCATGCAGGGAGCCTGATGTGGGACTCAGTCCCGGGTCTCCAGGATCACACCCTGGGCTGAAGGCGGCGCTAAACCGGTGAGCCACCCGGGCTGCCCTAGGCCATGGGTTCTGATTGCAAGTGCCTTCTGCTTACCAGCTCTGTCAACAGGAGCCATCAACCTGGAGACCAAACCCTATCCTAAGTCCCACAATCCACCTCAATCTCTAAGTTTTCTACTTCCTCTTCAACCCAATTTGATCATCAAGACCATTCCAGGCCTGAAGTTCAGCCCTCTCCTGGGCTCTTGGGAAGGTGCCATGTGGTAATGGCAAGCCATGTGGGGAGACAGTCAGATTTCCACCCACCCTGAGGTTAAGGCTGCTGGGTGCTGGTGGTGGGAAGCTGACGAACTCTGTGGCTGTAAGTACTGGGTGGGAAGGCTCCTCCAACCAGAGCTCCCCTGCTCAGGCCTGGACTGGCCTCCTCTCCGGGAAAGAGGACCATGCCACATTCTTTCTCACAGGCCTGTCCCACGCCGGGATAGATCGCCATGCTCCAGAGGCCTCCTGTTATCAGAAAGGGCCACAGCAGTGCTCACAGGGGCGGTCCAGGCCTCTGTGGTATGACCTCTCCTGAGAGGAGCCTGGAGAAGCCACGGACCAACACCCACAGGTTGAAAAAGAGACGGAGTACATTAAGGAGGGAAAAAATGAGAAGCATGAAGATCTGTACCAGAGGGGTGCTGGCCACAGCAAGCCCCTCTGCAGGCTTTCCCCACCATTCTCTGCCAATCCTGACGTCTCAAGGACCCAGTGAAGAAAAATTGAGCCCCAAACTGATTATGGCCCAACTTTCTGAAAGGACATAGGTCACCCCTTTTCCGTCCCAAACACCAGGCAGAGCAAATGCTATTAATAACCCCAGCCCCTTCCCAGGCCACTCAGGATATGTAGAGCCGGAGCCTGCTTCTCGAATGCAGGCAGCTGTTCTGAAACAGGTTTGAAAAGTGATCTTTGGCACATAATGAAAAGGGTGTGTATGTATGTGTCGGGGAGGGGGGTACCCAAGAACTCTCTATCAGGGCCAGTAATATTTTTAATTGCCGAGAATCGGCCTGTGGTTGTTGCTCAAGGCTACAGCGTGCAGGCTTGCCAAGGATTGGAAACTAATTTCAGAGGAGGTAAGAAAGCACGTCCCAAGGACTGTTCATTACTGAGCTGTCATTTCTTATGGAAAATCAGGTGACGCCTCAGCGTTTATACAGTCCTCTCCCCACCACCTCTCCCTCTTTCGTTCCCATCTAGAAAGGGAGCAGTGAACTTGAGCAATCTGGGAATTTTGGTTTCTGCCCTCCCCCTGAAGCATGACCGATGGCCCATTTTTCAAGCCAAATCTCACCCCTTGCAGGCAGCTGTCAGGAAACCACAGAAGGTGCTTGCAGGAGCACAAGAAATGGCTGGTTCTAATCTGGGGAAGAAAATGAATTAACAAGGCAGCTACTTATGGAAGAATGTTTTCTTTCCTTCAGCCTCAGCCTGCATATTTTCACAACATGTGTACTCTGTTACCTTGTCACTTCCCTGTTTTCTTTGGGTAAATAACTGGGCTCTGGATTTAGGGGAAGAAAGAAAGAAAGAAAGAAAGAAAGAAAGAAAGAAAGAAAGCAAGCAAGCCAGCTCAGGAGTATCACCAGGAAGGCTTGCCGGGCTGAGCTGGAAAGGGAGAATGAGCATGCTCTGGGCAAGAAAGGGGCGCATTGCAAACTCAGCCTGGCCTGTTCCAGCCGGGGCTTTTCACTGACCTCTGCAAGTCAGGGTGTGGGAGTCAGAGAAGGGAGGAGAAACCTGCTCCCGCAGCCTTGAGGCTGGCAGGCCCCGTGGCTTAGGGGGAAATAAAGAACTTTTCTCCTTTGCCAAGTCAAATGGAAAGCCCTCTCTGAACTCGACGGAGTCAACAAGGCATACTGTGGCTCTGCTCCCAGCCTCTGCCTTCCCAACTGGCCAGGGAGCTGCCAGGGTGGGGGAGGCCCCTCTCCTGGCCCCCAATCCACACCCCATTGTGAACTTTGGCAGGACCCGGGTCCTTCCGTGCAGCCCAGGAGCAGGGTCTTTCTTTGTGGAGCCACATGGCCAGCGTTTGCTTCTGTAGGCAACATTCTCCATCTCGAAAACGGCCGAAGGTTTCTGAGTCTCTGTCTTGCGGAGGTGTTGCTCAGTCCTTTACTTCTCTGGACTAGGAGTGCTCGCCTTGGGATATCTGTGCCATACACCAGCTGGGTACAAATCCACACTAGTTTCACCAGCAGAGTACCTTTTAGAAATGCACTGTTGATGACGGTGCAAGGGAATGCTGAGTTTGTGGGGAACAACAACTTACTCTGCTAACTTAGGGTCTTTTATTCATAAAGCTTTGTGACACTTATTCCCTCAGGTCCTCACAGCTAGTCATTAGAACAGGGAGCCAATACCAACATTGCTCCTCATATTGCACAGCACGTAAAAGGAGTTAGTTCACCAGCCGCCACAACACACTTGTGGGTGCTGGTTCCATCCCGCAGGGGGAAACCGAGGCAGAGAGCACTCAGAGGCTGAGACCAGCACAAAAGCCCCCACAGGCAATGTGGCAAAGGCACAGGCGGATTAACTGGGTGCTGTCTGGGCTTCTGCATATGTGCATTTCCTTTCTCCATCTGCTCAGGAGCCTTTGATTCCAACTCTGTACTCCCTATCTCACTTTGTAGATCACACAGCCTTCGCCAGGCAGAGGTTTGGAATTCAAAACCAGAGTTTTTGGTTGCAAAGGTCTGGCCCCCATCTGTCGAGCTGTTCCTTCAGTATGTCTGGGAAAGGCTGCGAATGTCCCACAAGGTGAGGCCACTTGGAGCCGAAGGGGGATGTGGTTGTTGTCTCTTCCAAAATAGTACTTGCGGGACATCAAGGGCTTTCAGCTGGAGGGAAATGAAGGATGAACCTTCAGATGAACCCCAGAACTTTCTGGAAGCAGAGAGACAAGGACACTCATGGACTAGCCAAATCATCCATGTGCTCTAATTCAACAGCGGGCAGTGTCAGAGACCTGCTGCCAGGCAGACAGGAGCAGCTATGAGAACAAAGACACCAGCTTGCGGTCCTTGAGCCCTTGCCCCTCCCAGGACTGCTGAGAGCTTTGCTGGGGGCACCTCATCTGTTCCCCCGCTAACCTGGTAACATGGGTAATGTTGTCTTCTTCTTCCCAGTGAGGCACAGGGAGAGAAGACGTAGCCTGCTTCAGTTCACCCTTAGAGACCAAACGGGTGACAGTCACTCAGGCAGGGTGATGCCAAAGCCAGTATTTTTGCTCACTGTGCTGTGCTGCCTCTGAGGAGAAGCTGAAGGAGCTTTTTCCTCAGGATCATGGCATTCGGGAGCAGCTCCTCTGCCTGGCTTGGCGATGGCCCACCCAGATCCAGGAGAAGGCTCCACTAGCACTGACACTGGTGGCAGAAGATTGAAATGTCCCTTCAGTGACTGTTCCACTGTATTTCCATGTGGAACCCTACAGGGCTGGTCCTGGGGCAGTCACACTTGGAACTGCCCTGCCTCGACCCCGCTTGCCCCGGTTCAAGGCCACTGCCAGCCTGGTGTACACCAGGGCTTCAGTCATGCCCTTGCACTTCTGTCTTTACTTCCTCCTCTTCACCTCCACTAAGTGCCCTGGGCATGCTTTGTGGAGTTGAGGCTGATGTGAGCATGCTTGGCCAAGAACTAAGCCACGTTTCTCCACGGGTGGCCCCTTAGGCCACCAGCACCAGAATCTTCCAGGTGTCTCAAGAATGCACATTCTCTGGCTCTGTCAGAGACCTCAGTAAGGTTTTCAGCATTGGGACGGGAAATCTGCATTCTTAACATGCTCCCTCAGGGGACTCTGATGCTCCCTGAAGCTGGAGACCCACAACAATTGGTTTCTCTGAATTAGGTTGTGTTGAACATAAGCCAGATGTGGCCAAAAGAAACCAGGCAGTGTCATGCTGTAGTCTGCCTCTCGTCCCTCAGAGGGGCTGGAGTGGGCACTGTGCAAAGAGCTCAGAGTTTATTTGGGTAGAGACATGGGTGTTCTCAAATGAGGAGGCAGGGGTGAAAGGAAGCAGGGAGGGGCAGAGGAAGGTGGAGGAGGGTGTGCACTCTCTCTGCCAGTCTATTTAGAAGTCCGAGATAGGCAAAGTTTCCAAGCAAAATGCCTCCAAAACCCCATTTAAAAAGGCATTCCCGAATCCGGACCAGCAAGCAGGATGGAGAGTGAATCAGACCTTAGGGTTTTCAGAAGGGCAATCTGAAGGGCAAAGCAGAGAAAGCAGGAGCACCAAATAGGCCACCTGGGGCAGAGGAGCTGTGTGAAGAGGGTAAGAAGCATCTCAAGACTTCTGAAGGCCACTTTCAAAGAGGCATGTGAGAGAGGGAGCCCCTGAGGGACCTTGAGCCCCAAGATCATTAAAGATATCCTAGGCAGGCCACTGTGTCCAGAAAATGAGATGAAGCTTTTAGTCAGTCAGTTTGGAGTTTGAAAAAAAAAGTTCTTTTCTTGATCCTTCATAAAACTGAAAAAGGAACGGGTTTTCCCCCCACCTCACCAACAACCCCAGGACAACTGAATACAAGGGGCTTTAAACTTGACATGTAGGAAGACCTCCCTGAAAATCATTTCCCAGCTCATTTGAAGGGAAAATAGTGCTATTTGGGAGACCACCTATAACCTATAACATCTGGGCATATTCAGTGGAAGTAACTCAAGTGAAAAAAATCTATTAGTCGGGAAAGTGTGACACAGAGGAGATAGAGAAGGAAGGGGTGGCGTGAGTCGGGGAGCCTCTGGGTATGTGTAGATATGACTTCTTCTACTTGTCAAATGGTATGTGCCCCAGTGGACCTGGACGAGCCATGTCACATCTTTGGGTCTGGGTCTTTTCCTGTGAAACCAGGTAGGGGAGAAAGCTGCATGATCGGCAGAGCTGCTGCCCTGTGGCACCGGGGCACCTGGGTGGCCACACAGTGCCTCTGTGTATCCCGCATGCTCCTGTCCTTGTCAGAGCCCAGCCCCGGCAATGACAGACCTTTCCTATCATCTTTTTAGTGGGCAAACCACAGGAAAGAGATTAAGAGCGGCTCTGTGGTGTTTAGATTAATAAAACCAGGGCATTACTCAGAATTACTCCTATGATTGGTATTTATATAGTGTCATATATGTATTTATTAGTGTCATATATATTTATATTATGTCATACATCATATATACAAATCACATATACCTGCCATTTGTATTTATATAATGTCATATATGCAGTGCCATTTGTATTTATATAGTATTGCATCATGTATGTTAACATATATGTGTATTATCATGTCACATTATATGATATGTGATATCATATGTATGATACTATATAAATACAAATCAGGGGTATTTGTATACATATTACAAATAACCTATTATAGGTATACGTAGGTAAATGCGTATTATAGGTATTTGTATATACATGTATGCACACATATGTGTGTATAGGTATTTGTGTGGGTATATATATATATATGACATTATATAAATACTAATCACAGATACGCACACACGTACACATACACACACAGTCACTGGTTGAGTAACCTGAGGCTTCCCAGTGAGGCCATGGACAATAAACATTTGACTCCTATTGTGGGTTGGTTTGCATTCGAAGAAGATACATTGAAATCCTTATCTGTGAATATGAACTTATCTGGAAATAGTGTCTTTGCAGATGTGAGTAAGATGTGAGTTAAGAGGAGGTCATACCACAGTAGGTTAGGCCCTTGTTCCAATACGACTGGTGTCCTCATAAGAAGAGAAGAGACACAGACATAGACATGCACAGGGAGACGATGCAGACACATGGGGAAGATGCTACATGAAGATGGAAGCGGAGACTGGCGAGATGCACCCGCAAGCCAAGGATCAACATGGATTGCCAGCAACCGCCAGAAGCTGGAAGAGACAAGGAAGGATATTCCCCTAAAGCCTTCTGGTAGTGTGGCCTTGCTGACACCTTGATTCAAACTACTAGCTTCCAGAACTATGAGAGAATACACAGCCGTCCTTTTAAGCCACCCAGTTCAGCACCAGCGTGTGACACCTTGTTAGAGCAACCCCAGGAAACTAACATGACTCCCACTGTAGAGTGGTAGGGGAGGTCAGGCTTTTGCATCTGCTGAGCACCCCTGTCCTTGGCTGCTTTCCCTGGCTCTCTCACGGGGAAGGGGTGGGGTGGAGAGATTTAACTGTTTCCAATTGAAACCAACACTTGAAAGGTTCTGAAGGCCCCCACACCCCCTGCTCCTCTGTGGTGATAGCTGATGGCTCAGGCCACACCTCTACCACCCCAAGCCCAAGCTGGATCATCTGGACCGAGCTGAGAGGACAACACTTCGCAGCCTTCCTCTTCCGGCACCGGCACAGTGGCTTTGAGCCCTCAAAGGGTGGTGGGAATTTATGGGTAGGCTGCCTCTGGATCAGAGCTCCTGCTGTGAGAGGTTCTCTTTTTTCACTTTAATGGTGCCCGGGAATTCTCTCCACGCCCCCTCAAAACAGCCACACATCTTTTTAAAATTTGCACCTTTTTTTCAGGCTGGTTTCCTATGGTGAAGGAGAGGCTAGGAAATGCCCAATAAATCATCTGTCTGTCCTCACTCAATTGAAAGGCAGGAAATGCAGAGAACAGTCCCTTACCTTTTCCACTTTGCATATAACAAGAGCTAGCAGGACCCTTAGGAGGGCAGCCCCTCCAAGGGCAATATTAATTCTTCAAGGCCACTGGAGTTATTTTCAGGGACTAGACCCAAGGGGGCAGGCACATTTGGGATGTTGATTGCCTTCACCACCAGCCCTTTCCATGGGCAACGTTTCTGGGACTTGCCCTGGGAAGCTGGGTCAAGGAGTTTGCAATCTAGATCGTACAATAGCTAAATCGTGTCCAAGAAGATAATGACCACCTACAAGGGAGTTTATGGAGGGTGTCCAAGGAGAGGTTGAGGGTGTGTGGGAAGGAACAGAGGATGCTTCTTGGTGGCCAGCAAAGACTTCTTGGAAGAGGTACAGAAGGTCCTGGACTGAAATGTGAAAACTAGCAAGGTCTGGGAACATAAGAAGGAGGCATGTGCCTGCTGGAGAGGCTGGGCACTCCTGAGAATGGCCTGGAATGGGGGGTGAGGAAAGCATGTGGCTTACTTGGGGAGCAGTGGAAACCCACCGTGTGTGGAAAGAGTCAGGTGGGGTGGCAGGAACAAGCCTGGGAAGCAGAGGAGCTTCTCCAGGAGGCCTTGAGAGCCCAGCCGAGGACTGAGGATCAGAGGGAGGTGAACTGAAATCATGCTTCTAATCTGCACAAAGGGGTTGGCAGTCCCTGCAACACGGCCTCCACTTGGACACCCAGTCAGAGAAACATGGCAACTCCTAAAGCTTTCGGGCCTAATGTGAGCCCCACCCTGGGTTTTCTCCAGAGGCCCTCAGGAGATGGGGTTCCTACAGTGCATTTCACACCAAACCCTCCCCAAACCCCCTGTGATACTTCCCCTCTAGTTTCACACACTTGAATTATCCCTCAATCTCTCCTTTTCTCTCTTTCTCTTTCTGGCCACCTCCCCTTAACCTGTCCCACCTCCACCCTGGGGGTCCCCTCACTGCTGCAGGCTTCTCCTCTTCTGACCTGCCTCACTCCCCCACCAGTCAGGCATCCACCATTCAGGATAGATGAGCCTCTCCTTAGGGAATTAGAGGTGACTTCTGCTGTGCCCAATTTTCTACTCATGACTAGCCCTCTGGCTAGCTTGGGGCTACGATGCTTCATCAGGCTCTGGCTTCTGGAACAATCTGGGGTGGGAGGTGGGGAATGCAGGCCTGCACTGCAAGGATGTGGAGGCAGTGCAGACAGGAGAGCAGATAGGGGGCCACTGGTTCCTGGGGCAGGCCGAGAAAGGCTCTGGGAAGAAAAGACCCCAAAGGAAGATGGGAAATTCACATCAAAAGGTGGCCCTGGGTCTGGACAGACTTTCAAGTTTGAGGTCTGTCACCTTTACAGACTGGGAGCCATGAGCCTGAGTCTGTCCTGTTTACTCAGCTTCTTTAGGCCCTAGCACGGCGTTGAACACACGAGAACATTTGGTACATGTCTACTGAACAAATGAATGTAGGAATGAGGAGAAGTGTGTAAGTAACTCAGCAGCGACCCAACTGAAGAGAAGGGATCCTCTGCAACCCCATGCAGGTGATGGGGTTCGGAACACACTACCCTCAAAACACAGCAGCTTGGCATATTGGATATTTTAACCTGAAGGAGTCTGAGAAAATAGCAAAAGCAGGAGGGTCACTCTGCCCCCCTCCTCCCCACCCTTGACAACACTGTTCCCCCGAAACAGGCCATAAAACCCTCATGTGAGGGGTGCCCTTCACATACTTGGAGGTATATCTTATCCCCAAAGAAAAAGGGACAAAGGGGGGAATCCTAGCGAACAGGCTTTGCTAAGCTTCCCCCAGTTTACTACATTTGCCTCCTGTTCCTTAAGCTATGGAATCCCTCCACGCCTGCTCCTCCTCATCAAATCTAGCATCAAAATACTCAGATCCAGCTGTTTCTTCGGGTCTTCATTTCCTTGTGGAGGCTCTCGTGTCACACACAACTTACATTACACAAATATGGATGCTTTTCTCCTGCTAAACCGTCTTTGTCAGTTTAATTTTCAGATCCAGCCAGGGACCCCAAGACGGGTGAGGAAAACTTTTTCCTTCCGTATACAGGTCGATGAGCAGATGTCCCGGGATTCACTTGCACAGCTGTCCACAAAGGTGGCAATCCCAACAGGTGAGAGGGAGGGAGTCGCCCCCAACCAGGGTGCCCCCTGCCTGTCTCCAGTCTGCCCTGCGCTGATTCACACCTTGGTGGAATCCCAGACAGTGTGGGAAATATCCTCGGAGACCTTGACTCCCCGTCCCACTAGATGGACCAGGAGACCCTGGCTGGTCCAGAGTGTGACTCACCCACTCCCCCCCACAAGGGCCCATGTGAGGTTTTCCCTACACTATCTGCTTCATGGATTGTTATTCCCTCCAGAAATATTGTAATCATAAAAGCGGACCATGCTGAGCAGAGAACACTTACTACAGGAGAAGGGAAGGGGAGAAAGAGAACAAATACATATTGATTCCCTATTATGAGCCATGTTAATGTTCATGCTGTGCTAATGTGCTTAAGAATATTTTATTAATTCTAATACCTCTCTTGCTATCCATACAACAATTACTTTTTGAGTACCTAATATGTTCCAGGCATGTTTGAGGCATGGGGAAAAAGCAGCAATTGAAACAGACAAAAATCTTGTCCTCATCACACATTCTAGCAGAGAAACAAGAAAATGAATAGGACGCCTAGCATATTAGCAAGTGATCAGTGCTGCAGAGAAAAAGAAAGCGGGGAAGGAAGACAGGAAGTGCCAGCTGGTAGGTGGGGGGTGGTGGAATGTAAAATTAGGTGGTCCAGGAAGGCACCTTTCAGAAGGTGACATTTAAGCAAAGACTCAAAGAGGTTGGGAACGACCCATGGCCACATTTGGAGGAGAAGATTCTAGGTATAGGAACTGCCTGCATAGGGTATGATCCTGTGGCTGGAACGTGTGTGGTCTGTGCCAGGCTCAGCAAACCCAGTCTGGCAGGTAAAACACTAAGCCCACTTTCTAAACATGGAAAGAACTGGCTCTTCTTGGTGGCTCGCCAGGTTAATTCATAGGATATATTTGTTTTCCAACAAAAGTCATCTTGCAAGGACAGAGGAGATGGATCACAGGAGAATGTATTAATGGGCCCAACTCTGTCCTTCCTGCTGGCCTGGAGCCCAATCCCACTGCTGTTCGCCCTGAGACAAATCATGCTGCTTGAGCCTCAGTTTTCTCTTCTGCAAAATGGGGGGGGGGGGTAACATTTAACAACACCGATCCCAAGAGATTGGACTAATACCTTGTATAAAGCACTTCGTAAACTGTGACGTACTGTAGAAATTGTTTATCGTTCTTCTTATTATACTGTAAAAGCAACTCAAGGTCTATATCCAAGTCAGGTCGGGTCTGCAAAACCGCTTTCATAAGCAGAGATAACTTCTTGGTTCTCTTTGCTAGGTTGCAAAACTATTTTTACTTTGGTGTTACAAGTAATCTTACTACGTGGGGTGGGAAGAAGAGATCTTATGAGGCTCTCACCAGCCCCTCTGAACTTTGGCTGGATCTACCAGACTGTTTCCCAAACCTGAGTTAATCTTACCCCCACCCTTACATTCACCCCACTTTGGCTTCTGTCTCCCAGCATTGTGGAGAGACTGGCGTGTCTGTGCCAATGGTCTCTATCACTAAGTCTCACGGGGTGACCACAACCGGGCTCTCAGCAGTGCCAAACAATTTTCATCTTCTGGTTAAGTCCTTGTTTGCTTCCTGCGGTCAGAGCTCAGAATCCTAGTCCCCAAGCCCACAGCCCCTCCCCTCACTCTGGGCAGATGGCCGGGCTGCAGCTGCTTGAAGAGGTGCAAGTTCAACCCCACAGGCTCCTCCCTGCCTGGACATTCCTTACCACACCTCAGTCTCCCCTTTACTCCACCCATCTTCTCTAGATCCAGAGCCAACATCATTCCCCTGTGGAGGGGATGACTTCTTCTTGTGCTCATGGCCAAGATCGCACCTTCTATAGAAATAATCAGAGTGACTCCAAAGAACTTGCAAATAAGGAAGCCGACTGCTGTATTGTTTATCATGAAAACTGAGAAGCAACTCTATGTCTAACCAAAGGAGGCTGATTAAACTGTGGATGTGTACAGCCATGAGATGGCAAGGAAAACTTTATAAACAGCATGTCTCAGTGTTGCTAAAAGCCAAATAAAATTGGCAACAGCAAACACAAACATGTGTGTACAGAAAAAAAAAAAAGACTGGAAGGAAATATACAAAAATATAAATAACAATTACCTTCAGGCGATGACATTATGAGTGATTTTTACTTTCAGTATTTTACTATATTCTGAAATGTCTACTGTAAACATGCAGTATTTCTATGATTAGAACAAACAGCAAAAATATTATTAAAACTTCTCTGTAAAAGCTGAATGCAATTCAGTTCTTGTCCCTTGAAATGCAGCCTTTCCCTGGTGGGGTCTGGTTGACAGCTGGACAGTAACTCTCATTACATGTAAGGCCTAGAAGAAAACCATAACCAATTAACATTACAGCGGGAGCTGAGGCATGCAGAATGGAAATGCCTCAATGGGAACGTGTTATTACTAATTTTTTTCTTTTGTGGGACAGGTGTTTAGAGGAATGTGTTAAATTGGCTTCAGATGACTTATTTTTTAAATATGATGGTTACTTCATTTTCTGCCTCTGTTTTCATGAGAACCCTTACAATGGGGAAGGGTTCAGCATGGATACTTTGTTCTAAGCCTGCTTAACCTATTTACCTGAGGCCCTACTGTGTGCTGGCCCTGATGATACAAGGGGTTACCTGCCAGTGCTCCTTACCTAGGGCTTTGGAAATGTTTGGGGGTGATTTTGATTGTCCAAATGATTGAAAAAAAGTGCTACCAATTTAGTGGGTAAGGGCCAGGGCTGCTAAACATTCTATGCTATCCCGGACAGTCCTATGTAACCAAGGATTGACCTCCCTCTCATGCTACCACCCCCAGGGAGAAACCCTGAACAGGACAGTGAAAGTAGGGAAAGTCTGGAAGGGCCAGAGGAAAAGGAGGGCCTGGCTGCTTCTCAACCTTGTGCTAGGAGTCAGGGGTCACCCGATCTCCCCGGTTTTCCAGTGGAGCTAGAAGTGTAGATGATGATGTAAATTTTCCCGATTTTTAAAAAACACTGTATGGGCCAAAGAAAACACATCTATGGGCCAGATTTGGCCCGCAGGTTGCCAATCTGCAACCACATCTTAGGGAAAGTCACAGTCCCTGTCTCCGTGAGAAGAGTATGATAGAGCCCATAGGAGTTCAAGTTCAAGTTCTTGAGTGGACTGACCTGGGTTCAAATCACGGCTCTGTCATTCACTAGCGACAATAGCCAGCAAGTTAACATCCTCTGACCCTCACTTCCCTCCTCCGTAAGACGGAACTAATGGGCACACTCATTGGTTTGTTACAAAGATGAATCCAAATGGGAGAAGTCCCCAGTGAGGTGCACATGGGAAGTGCTTAATAAAGTAGATCACAGTCGAGAATAAGTACTTACTGTGCATAGGACACAGTGCTAGGTGCTGAGGGCTTCTAAATAAGTGTGAGAGGAAGCCCTTGACCCAGAGGTGTTTTCATTCTGGAGAAAGATAGACCCAAGACATAAATATTTTAAGCCGGTCAGATATACGAATGTGACTGACATGGACATTTATAGGAGACTGGAGGCCTGTACCTCTCACGAAGGAGGTGGGGGCTCAAGGTGTTGGAGTCCAGCCAGAGAGAGGGGGGAGGGAAGGAGTGGCCTGAGCCAAGGACAGATTACAAGATCATAGTAAGAACCGAGTGCATACCACATGCCAGGCACTGTCTAAGCGCTCCATGGGGTGGTGGATAGCTCCTTTGGCCTCATACATATGAGGGATAAGGCATGGGCCCGGAAAGATCCCCTGGAACTGGGGGAAGGGGGTGCTGACCCCAGGCCAGACCATGGCAGAGTTTTTAATGTGTTGGCAGGGGAGGGGAAGCCAAGAAGTGACTTGCGGGAGCAGTAATCTGGGGTGGAGCACAGGATGGAGTGGGGGTGGAGATGAGGCAGCACACTTGTGGGGAGGCCTTGAGTGAGGCCAGGGCATGGGTGTGGAGCCCCGTGGAGGGATTTCTTTCCCAGGTTTCTATACAGACCCAATTGAGGGGGGAGGGATGCTGTCAAAACTGATTGCCTAGGGGACGATGGGAATTTTATAGAGAGAAAATGATTTTAAACTCTTGTCTTGTACTGCCTCCACGCTCTCCGGCCTCTCCCTCCTCACCCTCCACTAGCATGTCCCCGTTCACTACTGACCAGGCCTTGTGGTTATAAATACGTTCTCCTTGACTATTTTTGAAAATTTTGGAAGCAACTCCTTCTCTCACTAATGTGCTGTTATTTTCAAATCTCTCCAGCCTGTACCTAACCGCCACCCCCCCTGCACACCCCCACCCGCACCCCGGCACCTCTCTGGAGCACAGACCACTGAGAGGGTTGATGGATGGGTACAGAAAAGCTTCCAGACTTCTGGCCCATCAGGGCTGGCTGATATAAAATCCCAAACTAGGTATGAAGGAAGAGTGTATTTAGCAAATTCCATGGAACAGTTTTTTTCAGGGGAAAATTGTTAATCCACTAGAAGAACAAACAGTTTCTAAGTACTTCAATCCATTTGCATGTCAACAGGCAAAATGCTGTTTACACAGGAAGCCCATCTTTTTTTCAAAGTCCGGACCAGGCCACACCTCTCTGAGGGAAGATTGTGTTAGCTGTGATTCTGATTTACTCTCTAGGACGAAGAGGAGTAAGACCATTTTGCTGGGGATGTTGGATGCCCGAGCTCTCTAGACACTCACCTGAATTAGTCCAGGTCAGCACAGTTTTGCTGCAGGGCATCTTTAGCACGAACAGCTTGCCCAGGTCAGAGCAGACCAGTCCGTTCATAGATGGCCTTATAGACGGAGGGGACCAAGCGTCATGCCCTAGCACTAGGATTGTGTGCGGCTTTCCCCAGGAAGCAGTAACAAAGAAATACCTATCAGACCCTGTTTTTCTTTCTTCTAGAGCCTTCTATAAAAGTGTGTCTAAGGCAGGGACTAAGCACCAGATGTGGGCTAACAATCCTGTGGTTACCTGGCCCTGTGATTTGGCGCAAGTCACTTCTCATCGGGTTAGACTCCGAGAAATCTGAGCAGGCTCCTGAGCTCAAACATTCTATGACTTAGAGGCAAAGGCTCAAAAACGAAGACCTTTCCAGGTCCGACTCAGAGCCTTGGAATTAGGATTGTCCTGCTGAGGAGGTGGGGCGGGAGGCTGGAAGTGTATCTGGTGGATTTTGAAGGACCTGACGTGGTCCCGGGCTCCAGACTCTCAGCTCCCACTCTGATTCCTGGGACCAGAAACTGTCAGCCTCTAGACCTCTCTCCCTGGGGATCTGAATCTCCGACCCCGCTCAGGGGTCCTGTAATCAAATGCAAATGATGCTTTTAAGCACCAAAGGGGTGGGAGGAGGGATTAGCTGACAACCCTGGGAGCGCTGCCTAAGGCCCTTGGGAGTGACAGCCCCCCACAGGGGGAGGTCAGGAGGGAAAGAACAGAAAAGGGAGAGTGCTCAGGAGGGGTCAGGGGCCTGCAGCAGCCCCCACTTCATCCCCAGTGTGCCCCGAACACGGCCCTGGGTGGGGGTCTAATCCCCAGGCGGCCCTCCCTCCGCATTGTCTTGCCAGGGTCAGGACCCCCACCCCGTGTGTCACTGGATGCACTCTGGCCCCTCAGCCTCTGTGCTAACGCAGCCACTCTCCAGGCCAGGGGCCCAGACGCATCTGATCTGTCCCTCTCACTCCTACCCAGGCTTGGAGGAGTCAGGACTGAACACAAAGTGAGGGGAGGGGGGCCGCTGATGGGGCCAGAGCTTGGTGAATAGGGGTGCACAGAGGGCGGCAGAGCCGGTTTGGAACCAACCCCCAAAGAGTGAACCAAACCGCTCATCTCCCCTCCCTGCAACCCTTTCCAATCATGGAATCTAAAATTACCATATTTACAGCATCTGCAGCCAAGCCGAGCACTAAACAAGATGAATAGCGGTGACGCACAAGCCGAGTGGAAGTATGCAGCAGGGCTGGGCTGTGTGCGCCCCGCACGGGAGAGCAGGCGGGAGGCCGTCCCTGGCAGGGCACTGGCACCACTCACCCAGCACCAAACCCAAAGGGAGGTGAGAGACAGACAGACAGACGGACAGAGAGGATTTGAGGACACGATGCTGCCTTTACAAAGCGTCTCCCTTTCCTCTCCCTCTGCCTCCCTGCTCAGGAAGCAATGGTTGAGGCCCCAGGACAGGATCACTGGGGTCCTGCTCACAGTGGGCCACCTTTGTCTGTGAGTCCTCTTCCCAGACAGCCTTTTCCGGGGAAGCTGTGGTCAGCCCACATGGACTCGGTGACTCCTTTTATAGAGAAGGCCCAAGAGCCTGAGCCATGCAGCTCCGGTGGAGACCAAGGCAGGGAAGGTGGGAGCGTGTTCCGTGTCATGCTGTTCTGCGACTGCACCAGCCTGGCCTGTTCTTTCTCTGAGAGGGAAAAGGCCCAGGAAAAGAGTGACTCGTGACCTGCAGACGCTCTCTCAGAGAAGTTCAGAGCCAGGAGGGACCGACCTAAATACAACAGAGACCTGTGGGGGTGGGTGGTGGGGGAAAGAGATAGAGTTAGGGAATCTAGGCCCACAGACTCTTAGGCCACTACTATTTCTCCTGCCTCAGAGGCTCACAGCATATCCCCTGGGGTGCCGGGGCTCTGAGGGACCCCTCCATTCCTTCCTTTAGACCAAAGAGCATCTCCTCTTTGGTCTGTTTTGTGCCCTGGGCTTCTCTTGAAGCTCTTGTTTCATTTCTGCAACATTTTCAGTGCCTAAATTAGTGTGGAAATCGCTGGCTTGTGCTAGAGGGCAATACTAGAAGGTAGGGTGGCAAGAAGAAAGGCAGAAGGAGGTTGTCTGTAGAAACAGGGTTGGATGATGCTGAGAAAAAGAGGTTGATATTAAGGAAAGGTTAAGATCAGCACTAACTTGTGAACCAGCTCCCAGAGGAAAACATCTTCCTTGCAAGAACTGCAACTAGCCACCATTTGCAGTAACCCTGCTGGAACCTGAACCCAGACCCCAAAGTGGGGGCCATTTGTTAATCCACATGAGCCATTTTTGGTAGGAGGTGATAAGAGGCAGGATTTGCTCATGTTTGAGTGGTAGCTGCCCACTCGAAAAACATTTCCAAGCTGAGAACATCCTTAAATAGGCACACCATTCAGCACATGACAAAATCTGGCCCTACCCCCAGGGTATGTTAGAAGGAGAAAGTCTTGACAAACTACACAGATGTGGGCAGCCCAAGTGGCTCAGCGGTTTAGCACCGTCTTCAAACCAGGGCCTGATCCTGGGGACCCGGGATCGAGTCCCACATCGGGCTCCCTGCATGGAGCCTGCTTCTCCCTCTGCCTGTGTCTCTGCCTCTGTCTCTCTCTGTGTGTCTCTCATGAATAAATAAATAAAATCTTAAAAAAACAAAAAACAAAAAACAACTACACAGATGTGTTTCTGTTCTTCCCAGTGACCGGAATTGCTAAGAGCTCCCCTTTACCACTAACATGGTAAGAAATGGGCGGTATAAGTCACCCAAGATGGCGGCTCCTATTCTCACTGCTCTGTCTTAGGTGAGGCTTGTATTTCTCAATGGTGGCCAGGAGTCTCCCTCTCTTCTCCTCCTACTTCTTGGACCTCCCCTTCTGTCTTTCCATTGCTCCTCTTTCCCACTTTCCCGTGTGTTTCCTCCAGGTTTAGGCTTCTGTTGTCTGTTCGAACTCTGTTCTCCTTGAGCAACCTTATTCTCTGCTGGCTTTGTTTATCACCAAAAACCTGTGACCTCAGCCCCAGCCATCTCCTGGATTGCCCACATATATTTCTGACTGTCTGCTGAACATCTCCAGTCGGACATTCTACAGTTGTCTCAAATCACACATGTCCAAAACTGATCTCATTATCTACGCTCTCCTGCTTCCCATGACAAGTCCCTCCTCGGGTTCCTCCCCTCTCCTTTCTCTCTCAATGGTATCACCAGCCACTCAGACATCCCAATGGAAACCTTGAGTCACCTCTGACCTCTCCTTCTCCCTCATCAGAGTCTGTCAGTGTTAACTCGATGAGTCCTTTAAATCTTTCCCCCTCCTTCTGTGCCAGCATTGCCCCAAATTAGGCTCCAAGCTTCTCTCCACTACTACAATCCTTCTTAGGGAATGAAGATCCTCAGATCCCCTCCACTCTACAAACAGGAGGCAATTCTCTGAACACCGATCTGATTTGGTAAATATTCCTGAGGGCTCATTTTGTGCCCAAGACTGGGCATACAACAGTGAGTAGGACCAGGTGGGGGTCCCTGTCCTCATGGGGTTCACATCCCCGTTGGGGAGTTGGACAGGAAACAAGTACAGACTATACAAATGAATAAAATACTTTTAAGTTGCAGTAAGTGCTAGGAGAGAAAAAAATCAGGGGCTGAGGTTGGAAATAATGGGGCGGGGCGGAAGTCTGTGCTGCCACCCACATAAAGACCTTCAAAGGCTCCTCATTATGCACAGAACTGGGTTCAGACTCAGCTTGGCATGCAAGGCCCTTGCCAATCTGGCCTGATCTGCCTTTCAGCTCTTCTTTCACCACCTCATCCCTCCCCGCTCCCCTCTAACCCTATGCTCATGTCCCATTCATCTTTGAACTCCCAGACCCATGTTTCCTGGCAAATAACAAGCAGTTAATAAGTGTTTGGGGAATCAATATGTAGAAGAATGAGTGGTGGACAGAATTCTCTTTATAGTCATGCCCTCTCCCCTCTTACATGACTGCTTTCTGCTTTCTGCTTTATAGCAGCTCCTTCCCCAGAGTCTCCATAGTGTTTCTCACTCTATTTCTGCCCCAGGTACTTAGAATACTTGACTGTCTCTCCTGGTAGACTCCTAGGGCAAAGGCAGTCTTCTTCCATTCTGAAAAAAAAATGACTGGCACACAGCAGGTGCCTGAAACATGCCAGTTGAGTTGATGTGAAGAGCATGAAGCAAAGGGAAGTGATGGGTGTTCTTTTTTTATTGTTTTCTCCTGAAACAACTCCAATGGCCAAAATAGTTGGGTGGAAAGAAGCAGTGTGAAGACATCATTGCCAAGTGGAAAGCCAGAGGCACACACCTCCTCTCGCTCAAGGAATGGCCTCAAAGAGCCTGACTTTATCACTATGCCTTTACTTTGAACTTATTCTTGCACAACCAAAGCAGGGAGCAATGAAGCAAAAATGTGCCCGTGGAAACTGGTACTCAAAGATCTGCCTGTATCCATGAGAACAGAAACTCCTCTGGGTTGGGAGTTGGTTCTAGGGCTCAGCTTATCCTTTCACAGGATCTATGAAGAACCAGCTCAATTTCCATCTGAGCAACCTAGGGTACTTGCTTCTTTCCAAGGACCTTAAATGAAACCTAACTTTTCTGCTGTTCCCACATCCCGTGCTTGAAACTCCTTAATCATTATTCCCTAAGGGCAGAATAAATAATTCAACACAGAGGTCTGTTGGTCTTTGGCAAATACATTTGGCAGGGTAGGGGGAAAGTGGACAGGGAACCAACCGTAAAAATTTTCAATAAAAAAATCTGATTAAAGGTAAGAATAAAAACGAGAAGTAGATTTTGTGAATTATTTTAGGCTTAGTGCCTGTTCTCAGAAAAGTACTGGACATGTGCCAATCTGCTTGACTTTCTCAAGTCACTGTTGATTCATTTGAATTTCACACATGGTCACCTTGTCCTCCTTTCTTTTTTCCATCTCTCCAGAAAGCACCCCATTTCTGACCTGAGCATTTCATTAGTCCTATCTCCTTGGAGACCATTTCAGATTTTTCTTGACAGCCTTATTTTATTCACTCTGGCTCAATGTCACCAACCCAACTGTCCTCAGCCAAGCCTCCAAAGGAAATATGATCCACTTGCTGCGTCAGATCATTTGGAAATAGATACGATTGGCTTGGAGTCACTCCATGCGGGGCTGTAAAATTGCTCTCTCTCCTTCTGAGTGGGTTGGGTCAAGCCCAAACTGAGGCAAGAGGTTTCCAAGGAACACAGAGCAGAGGACTATAGTAAGTGGTGGTGATTCAGTCAGTGGTCCTCTTGCTTCTGAGTGTGAACCTTCCATTGGTGGCAAATATGCATAGGCTGCCTCCACAGTCAAACAAAATAATGAAGTCTTCAACACTGGGGATCGTGAAACATTTTATAAGAGTAGCAGGGTTGCAGGCTTGGTGCAAATCTCTACATTCAAGCCAGTTTCTAGTCTAAATTTTTGTGTTTCCAAGATAAATGAAAGTTAGTTAAATTGATCATGAGCTTTAGGTTATCTTGTGCAAAGTTGGCAAGGTGTCTATATTTCTATTGGGCCAACTCTATAAGTACCTTTGAAATTCTCACATACGTTGTCCCAAGTTCTCTTTGGAATTTCAAATGGGATCAGTTTCTTCTTTGAACTAATTTTTCACTGTGTCATTTTGTTCTAACTACTTAAGAGGCTCTGTGGTCTAGTGAAAGAGCCTAGATTGGAATCAGAATACCAGGGTCAAAGTCCCAGCTCTATCATTCTTTGGGCGAGGTATTTAACATGCCTCAGTTGCCTTGTCTACAAAATAGGAATTGTGCTACTTGTTTTGCAAACCATAAAGCAACATATAAACACAGGGAAGTTTTGGCCTTAGCAGTGGCAGTGTGGTTGAAAATAAAGTAATTCTCCAGATTATATTAAAGCCGTGGGCCAAAACAATGTGATAAGAACATGCATGTGGATGGTCAGGTGAGCAGGACACTGATTGCCCTGAGAAAAAGCCTAGTTTTAATTCAAGCCAAATCCTTGAATCTCATTTATTAGGATTTTTATATAATCTTTTACTTAAAATAAGTCTTATAAGTAAGCCATTCAATCTTGTACCCAGTGTAAGAATTTTCCTCCATTTTTTTCTACCAAGAATGTCATGATAATGCTTGATAATCAATAATGTGTCTTTACTGAATGGCTTCTAGGTCCCAGACTTCTAGCTTCCAGGGACTAGGAATGAATCTTTGACTTTAAGGGATTTAATCCTTTGAGAAAGATGTACTTTTAGAAGAGATGGTCATGCAGAAAAAGCTAGAAGGGGAACAAGGTATCTAGGGCAGAGATTGGCAAACTATAGCTCTAGGACCAAATCTGGCCTACCCACTACCTATTCTTATAAAGACAGTTTTGTTGGAACACAGCCACACTCTTTGGTTTCCATACATATTATCTATGGCTGCATTGGCACTACAATAGCAGAATTGAGTAGTTGTAATGGAAACAGTATGGCCTGCAAAACTTAAAATATTTACTATCTGGCCCTTCATAGAAAAAGTTCACCGACCTCTGGTCTAAAAGAATCAAGTCTTTTAAAGACTCAACTTGAGTCCTCAAAGTTGAGGAATTAGCCAACTGGAGAATAAGAGAAAGGCATTCTGGTTCGGTCTAACAGTAAGTAATAAGGAATGGAGTTATTAAAGGGTATTTCATGTTTAAGAAGCAATGAGAAATCTCAATAGTATGTGACAGAGAACAATGGGAGATGAGGCTGGCAAGATGGACTAAGGTCAGACAGAAAAGGATTCTATATGTTAATGTTAATGTGCTTGAAATTAATCCTGTAGCCCTTTGGTTTCCAAATGGGATGGACATCCCAGAGTTACACGAGATGATCCATCAGGATTCAGGCAGAAATTTTCAGAATTTTAACTTCATTTTTATATAAGAAATAAAAAATTTGGCTTTCTGATATTTAATATACACATCAACACTCTGTTCATGGCTGTAGCCACAGGTCATAGATAGTTCCTGAGCTAAAGTATCCTGCGGCAAGATTCGGCATGGCACAGTGCAGAGGGCTCACCAGTGGGGTCCTCAGTCCTCGCTCTTCTCTGGGCTTTTAACAGAACTTAAGCCAATACAGTTTACATGTTCTTGGTTCATTGAATTATGGATATTATCTAGTTCAACTTCACATATACAAAATGGACAAGGGGTCTAAAACTATTCCTGCATGGAAACAACAGATGAAAGATAGTATTAGTAGTATAAGAATAGGTTAAAAAAAATAGTATTTATACTTCTCTTAGAACAAGTTCTCTTCAGTCATATTCCAGCTGAAAAGAAAAAGAAGTACCAAATTTTCACGTGCAACAAGGAGAGCCAACCACAGTTAGAAAGTTTCAGAAGAACTGTCAGACATACAGATTTATCTCCTCTCTCACTTATGATGAGCTCTGCCTGACACAATTATTGTGTTTTATATTAGCTAATGATAGTACAATGAATCCATCATGATTAGCAAGATGTTTTAAGCTATTGCTTATGTCAATGTTATTTCAGCCTTCTAAAAATTTTAATTTTGTATGTTTCATAATGTACATACATAGTGTATTGGTAAAGAAACACATGTGTATAATGTAAAAATAAATACATATATATTGGGAGTACATATTCAAAAGTTCTTTAATTTTAGGGAATTCAATCAAAAAAGTTTGGAGACTGTTTCTGTAAACAATAGAGAACCAGTGGAGGTCTCAGTAAAAGAAGAGTCAGGATTAGGCATGCTTTCGAGAAAGATGCCATAGGCTGCAACAAGGAAACCAGAGTGGAAAGGGAGAGACATGTTGTAGAGTGGCCACTTCCAGTCATTTTTAAGTGCTTGTAGACCTCAAACAGAAGGTGTAAATACTAAGAGCTGTTATTACAAATTCCACTCCGCCAACTTTCTTCTTTCCAAAATGAATGGTATTAGGCCTGAGCAAGGCCGTGAAGCTTTCCGCTGACAATATAGCTTTGTGATGAGCAAAGTTAGTTGGGTGACATAAAAGCACAAGAGTAAATTCCAGAGATGAGAAAATATACCCTAAGAATGTTGCATGCCACCTGGACTCAACTTTCTCCTCTGACCTACATGGCAAAGGATTCTTCAGTCGTGAAGGATGTAGCCACTGTTTCAGCCAGAGAGGCCAATCCTGGTGCTGACAAGCATGATTAATTGATTCTGATGGGCAGATATCATTCTATCAAGACTGTGCATATAGGATGTGGCTTCTGGGGAGGAGGAGTATGGCATTTCTCCTGGGAAAGGGGCCAGGTAGGCCATTAACCTATTATAGCCAGTTCTCCTTAGCCATCTATTTCTTGCCACAAAGAACCTAGCTGCCAGATTTGAAGAACTTAACTTATAGCCTTTCAAAGTCTTCAAGAAAAAGAAGCTAAACCGAATCGGGTAGGGTAAGGGTCTGTGGCATTCCCCAGAGGACACTGCCTGGGCAGTCCTCAGGAGGAACCAGTGTGGTTCATAAACCTAAAAGGTTCCTAAACCTAAACCTAAAGCCCTGAAACACAAAAGGGAGTTTCCTTCTCTGTGCTCCATGAAGGAAGGCATGCCCTCATCCTTGCTCTCCCTTTAAAGTGCTGGGGTGGGGGTAGGGATAAAACTAAAAACAAAATGAAAGCAACAGCCACCACTTTTTATGGACAAAGATGGACTTAGAAAGAAAAAAAGCACACTCCGGCTTTCACAACTCTACGTCATCTGGCCCTACTCTTCATGAGGATTCTTCATTCCAGTAACGTCTGTTCCCTTCTCTCAGACATGCCGTCCAACTCCACCCTCTGCTCCTGGTTGAAATTCTACTCAAACCTGGAGCCCTTGCAAGCCTCCATCAGCTTCATTTGGCTTCCTTCACTGCTCCTAAACCCACCCTCTCTTTTTTCTTCTGAATTCAGTTAGAGCTCCCCGGTGAGTTTCTCTAATTGTTTTGGGTCTCCCCAGCTATCTTTCTTGCAGGGCTTTGTCCTTATGTATTTCCATAGCACCTAGATCTTGAGCCTGAAAACGGGTGCTAGGAACTCAAAATTCTTTGCCCGTGTTTGACCTGAGCAGATTGTTTTAATTCACTAGATCTTGTGTTTAAAACAAAACAAAAGAAGGAACAAGATGGGACTCACTCATGACCTGGAAGCACTTGGAAGGGGCTGAGAACAGACAGATCTATCCAGTGGATTCTCTCTGTTCTTGTTAGTTCTGCACAGCTGCTAGGGATGGATGCCAGCACAGACATGCTCTGAGGAGGACACATCCTGCCGGGGGGATTACAGGGCCTAAAGGAAACACCACTGCAAAATACAAGCCTGACGCCCTTTCTTATTGCGTCCATAAAAAAGCAGCAAACGCAGGACAGCTTAGCCAACAGCAGACTGGAGGATGCAGGGCCCCGCTGGAGGCCACAGTTTAGCATCTTTTCACCCAGATAAGGGAAAAAGTCCCTTCTTTTCTCACCCCTTCCCCAAAATTAAAACAATGAAAATCAGTTCTCATTATCCCAATAATTAAGTCCCATTCAGCCAGCTGACAGCAGCCAAAGAATGATTTTTCTGTGCTGGGCTGTGTGGCTGCCCTCCATGGCCCCATTCATGGGCCACTGTGTGCATTTAATCACCCCAAGCGGGCTGAGCTAATGAAATGCTGGGGCCTTGCCCTGCCCTGACCCTGCTGCTATTTCTATCTGAGCTCAGCACGTCCTTTGCTTGACAGTTGCAACCGAACAAGCAGATTTTTCTCTCCCATCTATGGAGTGTAAAGAGCCTATTTTGGCAGCCTGTGGGGCTGGGGACCCCGCTGGAAAACCAGTGAATGCCCCTGGAGGTTAACGTGCAAAGCTGTTTTCCAGACTGAGGCCGGGCGGAGGAGAGGCGGAGTGCGGAGACCTGAAGGCTCGGAGGCCAGTGGCCCGCGTGCATCGGAGAGGAAGGGCAGGGGCTCCTCTGGGGCAGAAAGGGAAGATGAGCCTGGAAAAAGTAAGGGGCCACGCAACGGGCAAAGCTGATTTATCCGATGCAAACCTGAACAAAAGCTCTTTGTCAGTTATCAAAAAATCTCCTTCCCTCGCTAGGGTCAAAGTGAGAAAATCCATTCCGTTTGGTTTCCAGTTCGCAGGGCGTGGTGAAAGGGGGGATCCCTGCCGAGAGATTGCTCTCTTGACATTCCTAGCTGTTTTTATGTTTTTATTTAATGACTCCCTAAGATTCAGAAGTTAAGGGGTAGGATGCCAAAATTATGCTCATTTATCCATACTGAAATGTAGTGAATTACACTTAGCTAATGAAAAAATAAATACACAGTTTTCTCCGAGGGAAGTTGGGGAGAAGAGGCAGAAAATGTACTAAATGTGTCAGCATGGCGGCTTTATATAGAAAAGAGATATCTAATGAAGGACTTAAATCAGAGGTGACAAACTCACATGCTCCCAGGGGCCAGAGAGGTCGCCAGAATGACTGAAGGGAGGCAGGTGGGAGCTGTGGCACGCGGAAAGGCCTCTGCTCAGTCTAGAAAAGGCCTCTGCTCAGTCTAGAGAGTGCAGTTGCTACTCAGCCCTGCTTCTTTCTGCCGTATAGCTGGGTGGGTCTGGGATGACATGATTTTCTGTGTTTTGTTAAAAGAGAAACCAAAATCTCTATTCTCATATGAAATCTCCCATTTGTTAACGTTGGAAACTAATTCAAGATGTTAAAAACAAAAACAAAAGCAACCCAGCATGCTAGCCAAACTAAGTATGCTTGCATACTGCAATCCTACTGCTCACATTTGCAGGGCCAGGGGCAAGGGGAGAAATGGGAGCCACATATTATATGCCTAAATATCGAAAAGGTATAAATCAAGCTCACTAACTGTGAAACAAAATATGCTCTGTCTGCCTACAGTGAAAAAATATGCTTGTCTAATGACCTGGTAGCCAGGTGTGAATTTAGAATCCTTGGACACCGTGGAGTCTGTCACAGAAATGAGGCAGCAGGGGGAGAGCTGGTTCCTGGCCCCAAGTCCTTCTTGTCCCACCCCTACTCCATCCTGCATTACCAGGAGTCTTGTACACTCATGTGGACACACCAGCCCACAAGTCCAAGCTCTGGCTACCCCCCTACACCTCAGATGGCTGCCCCTTGGCTGTCACTCTGGCGTAGTGGTATCTCCAAAAAGGATGCAGTCTGCCCTTGGGAAGGTAGACCCAGATGAGCTTGGAGACATTTGAGAGTGAACTCCAGGGTTCTGGGATCCAGGATGTGGTCCAGGGGTAAGAGCATCATCTCTGAGTGGTCACATCTCTTCGGCCCATGGAATTAGACAAGGGCCAGATTGAGGCCCTTTAAAGAACAGGGTCGAAGGCCCAAGTGAAGTCCTGGCATCAATTTCAGATCCCTGCCTTAAATAATCATATGCCCAGAAGTGAAGACATCCTTATTTCGGGCCTGATTTTGTGACTAACTGGTTATGTAACTTTGGTTAGATCACCAACTCACTTGAGAAATAAAATGAGATTATTTTGTGAAAAAACTTTAAATAATAACTAAACAGAGAAATTTTTTAAAGGATTAAGAAAATAATAACTGCCTCAGATACAAATTTTATAAAGAGAACATATGTCTGAAGGTCTCACTCAAACAATCTAATTAAAAATCCATTTTATCTCGGGAGGCCTGGGTGGCTAAGTGGTTGAGCATCTGCCTTCAGCCCAGGGCATGATCCCAGGGTCCCAGGATTGAGTTCCATATTGGGCTCCCTGCATGGAGCCTGCTTCTGTCTCTGCCTCTCTCTCTCTCTCTCAATCTCTGTGTCTCTCACGAATAAATAAAATCTTTTTAAAAAATCTATTTTTTCTCAAGATATGGGCTGAGTCTAGAAGAATTGAAATGAAAGTTTTTTCTCTTTCCCAACAATCCCTCAGGATGGGTCTCCTATCACACTGATTTTTTTATTTTATTTTATTGATTTTTAAGAATTTTATTATTTGAGAGAGAGTGAGAGAAAGAGAGAATGAGCAGAGGGAGAGGGAGAAGCAGACTCCCCACCAAGCAGAGAGCCTGATGCAGTGATCAAATCCCAGGACACTGGGATCATGACCTGAGCCAAAGGCAGCCTCTTGACCAACTAAGCCACTCAGGCGCCTCCCTATCACGCTGATCTTAAATGATGTTGCAGAGATAAACAAAAAACAAAAGCAAAATAGATTTACAGCGATTCATGACTCCTTTCTAAAAACAGAGCAAACTCTTTTAATCCACATTCGGACAGAATTTGTCTTTAGGGACATGGGTCCTGTTACTGTGATAGTCATTCTAGAAATGTTGCGTCCCAGTTTTTAATGAAAGAAAACCAATGGGAAAAGTGGCAAAGGGAAAAATCTCCATAACGATCTAAATCAAGTCAAGAATTTTATTTTTAAAGGCATGGAAAAATAACTTCAAACCACAAAGGGAGATATATTGTACAAAAGATAACTTGATATACCCAGAAACAGTCATGTGACAGTAAATTGAAGAGTTCCTTCCAAAGAAGTATTGCTTGATTTTGATAATCATGTCAAAGCATGCTGGTTTGGTACTAAAAGATATCTTTCTCTCCAGACCGAGTCAGGACTGACCCTGAAAGTATAGCCAGAGAGTAGCTAAGGTTTTGTGTCTTCTTAAATATCCACAGAGGACCTGCAAATTGTGAGCATTTGTTGTGTTAGCATGCCTAGCCCTCATTTCCTCTCCTTAACACCACCTTGTTTTCCTTTTGGGGGATAATCTCTTCCCCTCAGGATGAGTCTGTGGATAGATATGGTTAGGAGGTTTGGGACTCAGGTTAGGCCAATCAAATGCTCATCTGTGGAACATGAGTTTTAAGCAGAGGGACAAAGAAAATGGAAACATAAGGAAAGTCATTGGATCCAAGTCAAGCATCCTGACCAGGCTTTTGGGATCCTTGTTGGGTACTTACTTTCTAGCTTCTGGAGCTTGATTGCCTCTTGCCCATTTCTCAGGCTGGTTCTCTAGTCTTTCCTTAATCCTATAAGCCTCCTATATCCTCCTTTTAAACTTCCTTTGGTTTATGTAAGCCAAAGGTGCTTCTGTTGTGTGTGACCAAAGAATTTTAATGGATACGACAGCCCCAGTGCACTGTGGGCACTGACCTTCTGTCCTATTTGCCATGTGTTTCTGGAGACCTTCCCAGTGTCCTGACCCCAGGGAATGTATGTCTTACTGTGGGACATGAGGCAGAGGCCTAACACAGAAACAAATTTCTACTACCCAGTTACACATACCCATTTTCTTTCTTGGTTTTCTTGAAACATTGGAAGGTTCATTTAGTTGTTCACTTTGCAGTGTGAGCGGTTCATAAAATGGGCAGCAGAATCTCAGCACTTCAAAGGGTGCATCCAGAATGAGTATGTAGTTGGAATCAGTATGACAGTGAGTCAGCCTAGTGATCCCCAGGCTGCAGTGAGATCGATGTGTCAATATCACATGCTCAGAGTCTAGGTTCCAATATGCCTGACTGTCCTTAAAAAAGTTAGTGGAAGAGGCTGAGGGTATGCCAGGTGAAACTAAAAATAACAAAGAAGGGAATATGCGGTGGGTCAAGATATAAAGGAAAGAAGGGGAAACTCACAGCAGAAAGTGATTGATTCACAGTGAGAGATGAATGAGTAAATGACATTTGGGGCAGCAAATGCCCTATGCTAGCTTTTAGACTAGCTTTTGAAATCAGTGGTAATATTTATTGTTTAATTTTTAACCCCATTGCTCTTTGGTCATGTACCATCTTCTGGGCTCTTAGCTTGATATTGTTCTGTATGTCCACCAACTGTAGGGAGGGGGGGTAGTTTGGAGGTTCACAATATAGGGGTTCCAGAGCCAAAATACAATGAGACTGTGTTTGGACATCAGCTCTACCACTTGCTAGCCATGGCAAGCTATGTAGCTTCTCTGTGCCTCAGTGCATCTATCTGTAAAACGGGGTGATAATAATAATACATATGAAACACTTAGCTGGACCCTGGCACATTCGTGCTCAGTAAATAGTAGCTACTGTTATTTATCCAACATTTACTGAGCATCTAGGATCTCCAGGCAGTCTTCTAGTCCTTGAGATATATCAGTCAACAAAATAGACAAAGATCCGTACCCTCACAAGTTTACATGCTAGTGGAGGAGAGACAATAAACAACATTGGTGCTGTTATTATACCTGACTCAATTATTATTATCTGACCCAATAGCCACCTCCTCCCTCAAACTTTCTGGAACTCCCTTAAATTTTTATCCTCATCTTTAAACAGTCTGTTCATCTTGGGGCCTTCACTGAAACCTGGTTGGCCCAAGTATATGGTTTTCCCCATCGCAATGAAAAGTGGGGTCTGCTTTTTCTCTCATTGTCCACGTATCCCAGAGACTGATAATAGGGAAATTGGCTTCCTTGCTTCCCACTGCTCTTTCCTTTTCTCCTCCTTATCCTATAAAAACCACATCTCTTTGGATGCTCATTTCTTCAGACCATGTAACCTTTCTCCATTTTGTTGCTGTCATCAATCACCTCTCCATTACTCATTTATTTATTCAACACTGGACAACGCAGCTCACTCTCCTCCCATTCATCCCTATTTCTGTCATCATTCTTGTTGACTCGAATATCCCTGGTCTCTGAGTTCCTTGACCCCCTCACTTCCACTGATCTGTTCTTCCATCTTCCTTGCCTATTTTAAAATGGCCATAGCCTAGACCTTGTCAGCACCCCTCTTTCAAGTCTAGATTTTAATTGTCATGTGATCCAACCACCAGTTTCATCTTTCCAGACAACTTTCTCTAAGTGTTCCTCCTCCAATCATGTAAGCTCACTTGCTTGTCTATTTGTGTTTTGTTTTGCTCTGTGTTGTCCTATCTAGGCCAAACTTGCCTAGAACACACCAGAGCCGGTTAAACCCAACTATCAGCCTAAACTGCAATAGCTGTGAGGCAGTTTAAGATAAATTGGGAAGATGACACCCTGAATTGACTGATCCCACTTTAAATCCAAGACTACTATAGTTCTCAAATGAGCATTCAATATTGCCCAGAAACCCTGCATTATTTCTCTGTCAAGTTCATTCTAATTTTCATAAGATCACTGTTTGTGTCTCTTCTCCCCTTCAAACCTCTAATCATCACCCACTCTCGGTTGATGATCTCAACTCGTGTCTCATTGAGAAACAGAAATAATCAGACCGAAACTCTCATTTCCTCCAACATGACATCTGCCAAAGTACTGGCGTAGTATATTCCTATTAAAGCCAAACCCCGCTACTTGTGTTGTGCGTCCCATCCTCTCTGGATGTGTCAAGGGCTTTGTTTCTGAGGTCAGCCCCATCTCCCTTCTGCACAATCAGACTCTTCTACTGAATCCGTCTATCAGCACCAGCAACAGGATGCCCAGTTATCCCTCATCTTTAAAAACCCTCCCTTCATACCATGTTCTCCTCCGGCTACCATCCCATTCTGTCTCCCTTCGAATTAGTTTTATATAGTGTATAGGGAAGGCCAGTGACCATTTTTTAAAAAGACTATTTTTTTAGGGCAGTTTTAGGTTCACAGCTGAATTGATCAGAAGATACAGAGACAGTCTCCTGCCCGCCTCCAGCCTCTCTTATTATCAACGGCCCCCATCAGAATGATTCATTATTATAATGGATGAACCCACATTGACGCATTATCAAAGTCCATAGTTTGCACTGCAGTTTGCTTTTAGTGTTGTGGATTCTATGGGTTTGGACAAATGTGTAATGACACACATCCGTTATCATCCAGAATAGTTTCACCCCCCTAAAAATCCTCTGAGCTCCTCTGCCTATTCATTCTTCTCCCCACTTTCCCTCCCACCCTCTGGCAATTTCAATATTGATGTTATCTTCAGCACACCACCTAACTCCCTTTTCATTTATGATACTTTTCCTATAGTATGGATTTTTTCTGTGTATCTTTCTCTTCAAAGGAAGATCACTTGTCTTTTCTCTTTATAATTCTTCTATCTGATTTCACTTTCTTTCCTCATTGCACTGATAGAGCTGATAATGGGTATCGTCACCATCCCCCCTGCCTGATTTTAACAGGAATATATATATATTTACCACTGAGGTATATTACCTTTACAAAGGTAATTGTTATACATCCTTTACTAAGTTAAAGGAATTCCCTCCTATTCTTAGTCTGCTGAGTTTTTGTAAAGGATAATTTTTGTTTTCCATCAAATGACTTTTCTGCATCTATAAGATGATCATAAACCTTATCTCTTTTAATCTGTAACAAGTGGCATCTTATATTAGCAGCTTCTGATGTTGGGTCATCCTTACATTTCTTGGATAAATTCCACTAGAAGGTTTTTTAAAAATGGATGCACATGCCCTATCATCATCATCATCATCTCGGGTAATATTTTATTTAGGAATTTTTCATTTATGCTGGTAACAACCAGTCCACAATTATATAGTCCTGGGTTTCATATCAAATTTATAATAGGCTCGGGCAGCCAGGGTGGCTCAGCGGTTTAGCGCCGCCTTCAGCTCAGGGCGTGATCCTGGAGACACGGGATCGAGTCCCACGTCAGGCTCCCTCCATGGAGCTTGCTTCTCCCTCTGCCTGTGTCTCTGTCTCTGTCTCTCTCTCTGTCTTCCATGAATAAATAAAAAAATCTTTAAAAAAATTTATAATAGCCTCATAAATCGGGTAATTTTCCTTCTTTTTCTATACTTTAAGACAGTTTGTATAACATAGAGGTTAGCTGTTCCTTGATGGGTTGGTAAAACATTCCTGCAAAACCAGGTACGCTCAATATCATTTGAATGGAAGATTTTGAATAGTGATTCAGTTCCTTCATGGGTTATTGGTTGATTTAAAGTTTCCAGTTAATTATCTTTGATTCAATTTTGAAAATTAATTTTTCTAAAAATTATCAATTTCATACATTGGCATTAAGTTGTTCATAGAATTGTTTATAAAGTTGCTCATCCTATTTTATTGTGATTTTTTTTATCCCAAGTATCCATAGTTATGAGTCATGGTCTCTTTTTTATTCTTACTATTATTTTTTTCTTTATTTCTCAAGTAGTCTTACAGATCTTTATGTATTTTCATTTATTTTGCCAGTCATTTCAAAAATAATTTTACCAGTCATTTAAAAAATAATTTTTGGGTTTGTTGATTCCATATTTTGTTGTTTCTTTTCCTTTTCCATTAAGTTCTGATCTTTATTATCTTGTTATCTGCTCTCTTTGAGCTTAATCTATTTTTTCCCTTGCTTCTAGATTTAAACATTTAACTTCTTATATTCACTTAATTTTTTTAATGAATGTTTTTTAGGATTATGAGTTTCTCTCAAGTACTTTGGCTATGTCTTCAAGCTTTGATGTATAATTACATTTTTTTTTCTCTTTTAACACTAGTTACTTATGAGATTAGTTTTTCTTATTTAATTTCACTGTGGTTAGAGAACATGTCTGTAATGGCATCAATTCTTAAAAATTTGTTGAAACTCCTTTTGTGGCCTATTATGTCAATGTGTGTAAATGCTCAGTGTGTTCTTAAGAAGAATATGTGTTCTTTATTGTTGGATTTTGAGTAAAGTGTATAGCAGTTTGTGGTTATATCTTTTACTTCTTAATAAGTATCTTTGCAAAAATGAGTTTAAATCTTCTACCATGATTGTACATTTATAATTCCTTCAGTTTTTATTTTATATAGTTCAAGGTTTCAAGATTGTGTTTTTAAGGGCATACAGATTCAGGATTGTTATGTCTTCTTGATGGAGACTTCCTTCTATCATTATGTGTTTCTCTTTATCCCTATTAATATACATTGCTTTAAATTCTATTTGTCGTGATGCTTGGGTGGCTTAGAGGTTAAGCATCTGCCTTTGGCTCAGGGCATGATCCTGGAGTCCCAGGGTCAGGTCCCACATTGAGCTCCTGCATGGAGTCTGCTTCTCCCTCTGTCTGTGTCTCTGCCTCTCTCTTGCTGTCTCTCATGAATGAATAAATAAAATCTTTTAAAAAAATTTTATTTGTCTGTTATTTATACTCTGACACCACCTCTCTTTGGTTATTTCCTAGTATGGCTTTTACCATCCCTTTATTCTTAATGTTCTGTGTGGATTGGCCTTGGTATGTGTTTTGAAAACAGCCTATAGCTGGATACTTAAAAAAATTCGAATCTGATAATCTCTGGTTTTTAGTAGGTACATTTGATCCACTTATACTTATTATGGTTACTATTATATTTGACTTCTTCCATTTTACTTAGAGTTTTCTATTTATCTTCCTTCTTTGCTTCTTCATTCTTGTTTACTATTACATTGATAAGGTGTTCTGTGCTCTATACTTTTCTCTCTGTTGATTTGGAAGCTACAGATTGAAGTTATTCTCATACACATTTAGTTGTAAATGTTTCAAAGTATAAAGATTTTTGGTATTTTATCTTCTTGACCGGGAAGGAGTCTTAGCATATTTTAACTATCTAATTATCTCTCCCTCTCCCACCAGATTGTCTTGATTAATATTTTGATTTAGCCTTTAGTTTAAACTCCAGATTTAGTTATTGTTATAATAGTTGAAGTGCATTTTAATCAGTTTATTTCTATGCCCACTATAGTTTTGTGATTCAGATACTTTACTCAAGACTCAGTCTTTTTCTTACTATAACACATCCTTTAAGAGTACTTTTAGTGATGATCCAAGACTGACAAACTTCATTTCTTTTTATTTCTAAAAATTCCCTTATTTTTAATCCTCTTTTAAGTGCTAGTTTAGCTAGATATAAAAAAAAAAACAAACAAACCCTTTAGATTCAAAGTTTTTTTCTCCCCCCTCAGATCTTTGAAGATATCACTCCACCGTCTTCTGGAATCTCTTGTTGCTACTGACATGTCTATTATCAATACAATTGTTATTCCTATATAAGTAACATCTCTTTCCTTTCTGGTGATTTTTAATATTGTCTTTTTTTAACCTTGAGGTTCTACAGTTTCACTACAAAATATTTGAATATGAATTTACTGTTATTTATCCTGCTCAGTATTCAAAGTGCTTTTTCAGTTAATTTTTTTTCAAATGTGTCTTCTTGAATATCTCCTCAATGCTTTCCTTCCAGAACTGCTACTAGAGATAAATTGGAGCTTTTCATGCTAACTTCCATGCTCTTAACTTTGATGGGCTGTATTTTGAATGAATTCTTCCTAAATACCTTCCCATTTACTGATCCCCTGTTCATCCCTTGTGTCTTTTCTAGAGTTTATCCTATCTACAGATTTTACCTTTTTAATTGGTTCTTTTTCATATTTACTAATTCTGATTCACTTATACCTGCTTTCTTTCACAATTTCCTTTTAAGAATAGGCATTATTCCTTTTTATTTAAATACACTTAGTTTAAAGTCTTTGCCAAATTATTATCTTAATTTCTTTTGGATGAAATTCACCTAACAAATGTTAATTGTGTTGACAATTTCTCTTACTGTTGGATATTTTTGTTCAGATGCTAGTTGGAGTGTGTATGTTGGGAGGAAGATGGTCCTCTTTCTTTCTTTCTTTCTTTCTTTCTTTCTTTCTTTCTTTCCTTTACCCATTCTATCTTAGAGATTTTATATAGGTCTCTGGTTCAGAACTAAGAACTTGCATAACCATGGTAGTAGAGATGATTCCCTAAGTAGTTAAAGTATCCTGGTTTCTGTTGCTAGGCTTAACTACTTCCTCCCACCTCTATAGGCCTACAGTTTCATAGAAGCAGTCCCAGGTAGTGTCATCAACATCATTTTTCAACCTCTTTACCCTAGTAAGAAAATTCCACCTCAGTGTTTCATTTCTAGCAGTGAGTTCAACTACAGTCATCTACCATGCCTGGAACAATTTAGTCCCTATTATTCCATGGACTCCTTTGTCCAGATTCTGGATTTGGAACTCAGTCATCTGTGGTTTCAGCCCTGTTTATCATCTCAACATTAATCCATCTAGAAAAAGAAAATCAACTGCATTTCCTGATGCAGAATAGGGTTGGGAATTATTTAGAGTTGAATGGACCAGGGTGTCAACCACAGACTTATCACTTACTAGCTGGGATGTTGGGGGAAATTTATCTAACTTGTTTGAGCCTCAGTTTTCTCATCGGTCAATTATAAATGATAAAACCTTTGCCACAAGATTGATGAGATAAAGTTTAAAACAGTGTCTGGCACCCAGTAGGTGCTCACAGCATGTATTAGAATTATTAAACAATCATTTTAAGAGGTAAATATTATGTTCCAAGTAAATCCATATTTGCAGTCAGAATTTTTTTTCTCACTAAATACGGGATCTTGACTCAGACTTTCTCCTTCATTCTCTTCATCCCTCCTTCCTGGAACTTACAGGTCAAGATGTTTAAAAATATGAATTTTAACGGGCTGATCATGAGTTTTTACAAGCAAATAGATAAAATTTCATTTATTTTTTTGTACTTTATGATTTATATCCAACTTTCAACGTATTCTCAATACAGTTTACAAGAAAAGAAATGTGTACAATAAGTTGGATGAATAAGAGAAAGAGAAATTTAAACCATAGAGGAGGAAGAGAAAATAATTATGCCAAAAACCTGAGCTAACCATTACTGTAATTGAGCATTAAATTTGTTCAAGGCTTCTTGGCAGCTAAAGGCAAAAAAGAGGAAATGTGATGGGTGACATAATTCTCAGTGGCTAAAGTTTTTCTCTTAAGTAGTTTAGCAAGGTTATGGTGGGGTAGAAGCCATTTGGGGGTTAAGCTCCATTGGGGCTGCATGATGTGGAGAAGAAAGTATTCTTTACTGGGGATGGTAGAGTCTATCCCCATGGCTTTAGCAACATATTGGATGACTTTAGCTGTGTATGGCTTAGTTCAAATCTGACTGGAGCCAGGAAACTGAGATTGGTGACTTTTTAAGCAACCTTTTTTAAAATTTCAGATAATAAAAAAATACATATTTATTATCAAAGATTTGAAAAATACAAAAGAATATAAAGGAACAAAAGTTCATAATCCCATCACTTAGAAACAATCATTATTAAAACTTTAGTGAATTTCCTTCCAAACTTTTTTCTATGTGTACTTATATTAACTGACTTCTTGCAGTTTTCTTCTAGTTAGAGGACTCTCTAAATTAGGTGGTCTTTGGCCCACGTGATTGTTACATTTAACTAATGAAAATAGCTGCTGCTTGCCTATTGAATGTCTAATGTGCTCCAGGCCCTGTATTTCCAGTTTTTCTAATATCAACAGGTACAAGGCAATTTTTCCGATTTGCAAAGAGGTTATGTAACTTGACTACATCACACAATGAAAGGAGAGCAAAAACACAGATGCTGGTGTATCTGCCTGTGCTGCTTCGTCTCCTTCTTTTGCCGGGTGCTGCTTCCCTGAGACACAGGCCTATTCCTGGCACCTGCTGCTCACCTGGGACTCCTGGGAGTGGGGGTGCCTGGGTCTGACATCATCTTGCCTGACTCATGGGCCCCAAATGGCCAACACAAAAAGCAGAAGGAGCTCATTCTTTCCCTATTCTCTCCTCTTTCCTCCTGTTCCTTCCCCTACATGCTGAAGTCAAGAAGCTAAATTGCTTAGGTTCCCAGTTTAGGCCAGCCAGCTGTTGGGATGCTTTTGGCTTTGATAAAATTTTATAATTCAAACTTCCTATAGAAACAAAGTTAAGAGAAAGCTGAGAATCTCAGTTCTGTTTTCAGTCCCGAGGATACTGAAGAGCATGGAGAATTTTTGTCATTGTTATTACTATGGTTTGTAATTGAAGCTTTGTGCAGATGTGACTTTATTCTCTCCTGAGCCCCTCTATCTGCTCAGAAACTTCTTTCATGAGTGAATCACAGATTAAAGTGTCCTGCAGCAGCCCCCAAGTAGCCAGTAAGAGCCTGCTCCCTCAGCACAGACCAGGCCACGTGGTTGCCAGGGTAGGCTGGTTGCCACACCCAGAAAGGCAGCCTATTGTGAGTGGCCTCCAGCCAACACAAGCAGTGTCTTGGGCTCTCAGGGTGCCTCCTACCTGAAAACTGGCCAATCTTCTCCCCTCTCTGTCACCACTTCTGGGGACCTATGAGCTAAGTCTCGAAATACTAAGAGGCCTAAATGTCAGGGCTCCTGGTTGGCCACACAGTGAGCTGAGTTGAGAACAGAACTCTGAATGGTCTGGGTGCAGGCTGGGCTGCCAGTGGGTGTGAGTCAGCAACTACAATACCCTCTCTCCACTACATTTGCACTGCGCTAAGCACAGAGGTTGGTGTTTCCCTACAATCACTCCTCTGACCCTGGCACAGCAGGGCCTGCTTCCCGAAGGAGATGTCTGGAGGGGAAAAAAGCTTTAAAAGAGGATATTGCACACCTGAACTTTCAACACCATGTGGTGGTAGTTTCTGTCAGTTGAAGCATAATATATGATGAACCAGGAAGAAGCTGGTTTTCCTGATGTGCAAAGTGACTTGCCCCTGAGATTTTGGACCAAGTTAATTATAATAACACCAGAACAACAATAGCAATACTAACCACAACTAACACTTAACCTAGCCCTGAACATATGCCAAGTGGTTCTAAGTCCTTTATGTATATCAACTTGTGTATTTCCCCCAGTTTACAGATAAGAAAACTGAAACACCAGAAATTTAAATAACTTGCCTGGTGTCACACAGCTAGTAAGTGGCCGAACCTGAACCCCAGCAACTCTAGCTTCTTAACTCAGCTCAAGAGTTTGGCTTGGACATTCATGTGGGAGGAATGGCAGACTGTAAAAAAATCACAAATTTTCCAATAGTTAGCTTCTTAAACCCAAAGGCATCTCAGATTGTGCCCCTGCACATGGCTCTGTCATGCTAATTCCATATTCAGAGATCACAGAATTGTGTCTGGCTGTCTGGAAAAATGAAAGAAATCCCCCAAACATTGAACTGGCCTGAAGTATTTAGCCTTTTTGGTTGGTGTGAAAGAGCAGCTCACCATAAGGCTGTAGGATATCTGGACCACACTGGGGGGAGGCCCTGGCAACAGTGCCCAGAAGTGGAACATCCCTAGCTGAATGCAGGCCCCATCCAGGGAGAACTCTGATGGCTGGAATGTGCACATGTAGACAGACAGTGCTTAGCCAGGAGGGCAGTGAGAGTTTTCAGATGGTCATCAGGAAAATGCTGAAGTGACTATTGTGATTTTTAATCCCCAGATCTTGGGACCTGGGGATGTTGTTGTCTTTTGCATTGCAGCTGTCTACCAGACTCTGGGTTAGTTTTCTATTGCTGGTGTAACAAATTACCCCAAATACAGCGGCTTAAAGCAATACGAGTATATCATCTTGTAGTTTGGGAGGTCAAAAGTCTGACACAGGTCTCACATTGCTAAAATCAAGGTGTTGAAAGGGTTGTCTTCCTTTCTAGAGACTCTAGGGGGGAAAAAGTACATTTTCTTAGTTTTCCAGCTTCTGGTCACTGCTCACATTTCTTGGCTCATGGCCCCCTTCCATCTTCAAAGCCAGCAATGGGTCACATTGCATCAGTCTGGCACTGACTCTTCTGTCTTCCTCTTCCATGTCCAAAGACCCTGTGATTACATTGGGCCTACTTGTGCAATCCAGAATAATATTCCTATTTTAAAGTCAACGGATTAGCAACCTTAAATCCATGTATTACCGTAATGCTCCCTTTTCATAAAATATAACATATTCACAGGTTCCAGAGATTAGAACATGGGCATCTTTGGAAAGCCATTATTCTGTTGATCACAGGCCCCAAATGGAAAAGCTGAACATCCTTATCATGGACATTTGTAGCCCAGTTGAGAGCCTGCCCAGCAGCTGGCAGTCTCTGCTGCATGCTAGAGAAGAATCACTGGGGACCTGCTCCACAGAAAAGGTTGGGCAATCCATATATGGTGTTCAAAAAGCTGCAGATGCACCTGCTTTCTTGAGAAGACCCAAACACTAAAAATCTCAAGTTTCAAAACCTCTGCTCTGCATCAGAACCTAGATAAAGAACCCATCCCATGTGGTCAAATCAATGACACAGGCAACTAGGAAGCTTTCTTCAAGGGACAATTGACAGGAGAATGTGAGCACTCTCCCACAGTTAACTCATCCCTAAAATCTCAAGAGTATGTCTCCAAAATATTTTAAAATCATGTGTTAGGCACACTTTATGTAAAGCCAGCTTGAGCCTGTGGGTGTCCTTAGTCTTTCTCTCTACTAGGGAAGTTAAGTGTAGTCCTTGTAATTTGCTTATATTTCTTGGTCTTGAAATACCTCCTTCAGGAGTATTCCTAATTCCAACACTCCAGTGTGTTACCCACTCAGAGTATCCATACACTATCTATATCCACACACTTTTAGTCTGTCCAGCCTAAAGAGGTTGGATTTTTTACATTTTAAGCATCTTGTTATATATGTTTCAAATTTTTCAGTGCTTCTAAGCCACTCTGGGATCATGACAGGAGCTTTCTCTGTTGGTCCATTATGCTGATTCTGTGTGTGTTCCTGGGTAGGTCATGTGACCTCTCTCTCTCACTTTCCTCATATGCAACATGAGGATAATAATAGTACCTACCCTATAGGGCTAGAGTCAGGAGTAAATGAGTGAACCATGCAAAGCCTTTAGAACAGTGCATAGTACTTGGTAAAGCTGTAATACATCTTGGCTCTTATAATTGTTAAAAGGCCTAATAATACATGAACCCTTTCTCTTAGAGTCACCAGAACCGGCCATTTTGTAATGTCTCCAGACATTGATATTCATTCCACCTTGAGGGTAGAAGACACATTCCTAATCAAAGTGCCTTTTTTTGCTTTGCTCTATAGGCATACTATTCCCATAAAGGCTATTGCTAATAGTTAAGGTAAGATATCAAGATCCATTGTCAAGGCAGTGGCGACGGGCAGATAGAGGGCTGAGTACTTATGCCAAGAGAAAGCTTTTCTTCTCAGCTTGGGGTATAGGCACGAATCTAGCAGACTGGGTTCTCTTGGGGCCCTTTGGTGCCACATTTTACCCTAATCCAAACTCAAAAGGGAGCCTCTTAGGAGAGTGTCATGTCTCCCTAACAGTCAACCCAGTCCTATTAATTCAAAAGGCCACTTGGACAATTATTGTCATGAAGAGCTCTTGGCTAAGACAATTCTATTGTTCCAGCAAACCTCCATATCCCAGCTCCACTTACATCTCTATACTTTGGGGCACAGTGCTGAATGTCACAAAACTACCCTTGGGTTCTATAAAGAAGCATGAACCCTAAGGCTTCCACCCCACCCCAGGGCTGCTTTCTGACCTCTGACCTCTTGCCCAGTATTCCGCTTTCCATTCTCATAGCAGTGGTTACCCAGACTGACTCCAAATGGCCAGATTCTGCTACTAAGCCCAGAGGAGTTTCAAGGCTGGAGAACCTTAATTCCAAATAGCACACAGGCCACATAAATTCCTCAAATATGCACCCCAAAACAAGAGTCCCCAGGGATTCAGTTTATCTCACCAAGTTTCAGCTGAGGGAAAAATATTCTAATGGCACATAAGGAAAGCTGTCAGAGAATGTTTTGCTCAACATCAAATGCATTCCAGGCCTTATCTAATCAGGGAGTCTTCTTCACAGCTGATGCAGAGGCTGTTCCTGGACCAGGAGAGAGACCTTGATTTTAAATACAAAATAATGGTTCTTTTGGCACAGGCAAAACTGGTCGGCAGCTGGAGGTTTGGAGTGACCCCTGACCCTCTCCCACAGTTCCTCCTGAGTCCCACTGCACAAAACTAAGCCATGCTCAAATCCCAGGCTCTAATTGGTTCTGGTTTGTTTTGCTTTTCTATTCTATCCAGAGCTTCAAAAGGCGTTTCCATAATTGTTTGAGGCATGAAAAAGGCAGGTTTCAGCTTTCCTAACTGGAATTGGAGGTAATTACTGTCTTGCACACACGAGCCAGTACATGCTTCAAATCAGATGGCTCTGGGTTGTTTTATAAAGTGTAGCTGGGCCTCTGAGCCAGGAGAGGGAGGATTATGGAACCTTCTAAAGGCTCTGTTCTAGAAAAAGAAAAATTTGGACATCTCAGAAACAGTGTGGGAAGCATCCATATACTTCTGTGGTTACTTTAAACTCTGCCCAAGAGATTTGGCCTGAAAAGATTGTGTCCCCAACCTCATCTTTCTAGAATGAGGAGGCATTTTTTTGGTCCTCTCTTTCAAGAGACAGGAGCTGACACCCCATATAACTCCCATCTTGCTTGTAATTAGCACCCGTGGTGTTGGCCTGGGCTGTTCACTTGTGAAAACTCAGAATAGGGGAAACAGAGTCAAGCATCCTAAGAGCCACCTCAGAGAACCAGATCAGGGATGCACATGTGGATTCTGAGGACAGCAAACACAAACATGGGCAGTCTCTGGCTTCTGTCCCACCCACACCACCCTGAGTGTGGACTGGGGAGCAAGACACTATTTCAATCTCAGCTAATTCACATTACTAATCCTCCATGGCCTCACCTACAGAATGAGAGTAGTGACTGGCCCAGCCTCATAGGGTTGTTCTGACATCTAAATGAGGTCAACCTGTATCAAATGCTTGGTCTGGTATGTGCACATAGCAAGTACCCAATAATAGCCATTATTATGAACATAATTGTCAGGGGCATGGCTATGAGGGCCAAAGGGACCACTTTGTAATGGTGGAGGTTTTCAAGATTCTAGAGATTCAGAAATAGTGGAAGAAAAGCTGCTGCAGGAATCATAGAAGGAGTGGGAAGGGGAAGCAGTGTGACAGCCCCCACCTCAAAGTGTCTTCCCTCCCAAGGGCATTGTCTTACACATATTAGGTGGCCTGAAATTCCACAGATTAGAGATTTAGTTCCGCCTTTTTTCAACAATATATCTCAATGAGAACTAGCTGGTTAAACAGCATTCACACATCAGTGTAAAGTGGTTTATTTGCTTTCTTTCTAATACCTACATACTCAGCAGCTTGGGGGTCAAGGAGCTTGGGACCGAGGAAGGAAGAGATAATAATTTAATGTCATGAAGCTCTGCCTGGGACAAGGCCAGTCCAGATTCTGAGCGCTCCAATTCAATTCACTCACTGGCCCACAGACTGCTTGCCTGGCTCAGAGGAAAAGAGGAGGTGGGGGTTGGATGTGTGCTGGGGTCCCTGAATAGCTTTTCTGATTTTTGTACTCTCATAGGGACACACCTAAAATAGCCTCTTCCAACAGCTTCCAGGACTGTCTCCTCTCTGGGAGTTCCTTCTCCTCTGCCAGAGAGAGGTCATGGGGCTCAGACCTTGCTTCTCCATTCTCACATCACCCCTAAATTATCTCAGGAGGACTTGAGTCTGCCTCTGTGTTGTTCACTCCCAAACCAACTTCCCTCTTGATTTGGATATTTAGGTGCCTACTTGACCTCTCCCTTTCAAGTGTTCCAAACTCTCAACAACCCCTTCTGCCACCGAAAACAATAACAACAACAACAACAACAACAAAAACCTATTGATAAGGTCTCCATATAAATGTTCTCATTGCAGATGATCTTTCAAAACTGTTGACCTTCCTCTTTGTACCATTGTCTTTCATACCACTCAAGACAATGTATAATCACATATTTATTTTTATATTTATTTGTATAATATCTGTCTCCCAGTAGGCCATAAGCTTCACGAAGACAAGAGGAGATCTATCTGCCTCTTGTTCTTCCCTACACCTAGCCCAGTGCCGGACATAGACTAAATCTTAATTATACATTGGGTGAATGAATGAATGATTTCAAAGTGGACATGGGTCCCCAGATGAGGAAGAGAGCTTCTAGGTACAAAAAAGCCTGTAAAATCTGGCAACAAATACTGAGATGACATCTTGTTTTCCCAAAGTGGGCCATTTGGCCACTCCCCCTTCCCATATGATGAAGTTTCATGTTTAATAAAAGCCCTGAACAGTTAGTGCAAACATATAGGACTTGATCATGAATTTGATGAGCTGCTGCAATGTCTGATATGGGGAATGCCTAAATTATATTCATAAACATGGCCCGCTCTCAATTATCCATTCTAGTGGATAATCTAATAGTCAATAATCTAATAGTTTGTAATTCAATAGTTTAGAATCTTAAAAGTTTTACATGTGGCTTTTGTGAATTTGCATCAGTATATAAGGAGCTCTGATAGTTTAGGAATTCACAATACTTTGAGCTCAGATGTCCAATGTCACCTTCCCCAGTTGCCTATTAAGGACTTCTCTGGGCTCCAACCACATGTAGAGAAAATACCGCATTGTGTTTGGGAGGAAGGCACATTAGTTTTTTTGTTTTTGGTCCTAAGAATTGGGCTCCAAACTCCAGCTCTGCCACCTACCAGCTCCCTTTTCATATTACCTGGCCTGGTCTTTGTTTTCTCATCAATACCTACCTCTCACGACTATGATGAAATTTTTCAGGAAAAATTAATGGGAACCACTCACTCAGGTAGATGCAAAACAAAAGTAGGGTTTGGTCTTCTTTGAACTTTGTTTCACAGCTGAGGATAGATTTCTCTTTCCTTCTCTTTTTTTCTGCCATAAAGGAGCTTCTCTTCCAGGCTCAGCAGGCTAAAGTAAACAGGGTCCTTACTTCACAAATCATATTTGATTGTGAAAGCTCCTGCTAATGCCTGTACAAATCTGAAAGAAAAATGCTATCTTGAGTAATCTAACATTAAAAACTGACCATGGACCCTCCCTGGGCTCCATCAACCCTCTCAACAATACAAATGATGGTGCATATGTCTGGGCATTGGCCCATGTCACTTTGGGTCCAAGTCTCAGGGTTAGAAAGTAGAGACATCCTAAGATCCAAGGCAGAACCAGTTGTCTATTGTGGGGGCTAGAGCCCCAGAGTTCCCACCTCCTTTTCCTGTCATGAAGTTATATCTCGAGGGAAAACAGCTGTCCATTCTCAGGCCAACTGGGACTAAAGCCAGCTGTTGCTTCCAGATGCCAAGAGCCAGATGTACACCCACTCTTCTCTCCCACTCCTTAAGCCTGAAGTCTTAAACTTTACTGAATTTATTAATAACCTTCACAACGTGCTAAAAATGCATTTCCTCAGGCTCTCCCTCCAAAGAATTTAATCCAGTTAGTTCAGGTTGGCCAAGAAATCTACATTTTAAACAATAACACTTCCACTCTCATCTTCTCTTTTCTCTAGGAAATTCAGATATAATTAATCTGGGAAACATACTTTGAACAACAATCTCTATAGTAGAGGCAGCAGCATGCTGGTAAATGTTTAACAACCAGTTTTGGAGTGGAGAAAGCCTGGTTTGTAGCTTGCCGATTTTTGTGATTTAAATATTCTCACCGTGGTCAGTTCAAGCTACCAACATGACATCATGATTTTGAAGTTGGGAAAACAAGCGTGCAATCAATCCTCACGAGCTCATAGGAACTGGTTCCAGCATACCACTGGGTAGAAGCCTTTGGTTGCCTCCAAATGGTGTTTCCTGGGCTTTGGCATAGAAGGGCCACTGTTCAGCCCATGATGTCACATCCCTGAGTATTTTTTCCCCTCAGTCCTTAGCTCTTTGAAGGGTTTGTTTTGGTGACTGGTTCCCAGAGACCTCTAGGGGTTCCAAACCAGAAAGAGAGGAAAGAGAGAAAGAGTTCCAGGAAAGAAAATGCAATTAGCGTGGGATGTTGGCCTCAGCCACACTGTCAACCTTGTTCAACCCAGCTTTCAACAGGGAGGAGCTTTGCAAACACCTGCTTCTGCCTTCATTTGATAAGCTTTCTGGTCAACTCACATAAACCTGATCCTGCTGACCTGGAGAATGATGAAAAGGCTGAGTGTTGGGGACCTGAGGGGATGAAAGGGGACGGGAGAGGACCATGGGGTGGTCAGATGACCCGGGGTCGCCAGCAGCTTAAGGCTTCCCCTTTGTCTCCCTGTTCTGGCCCCGTGTTGGAAGTTTCTGGTGATTTCCTCCCACCCCCGACCAGGCCAACAGATGTGGAAAGGTCTCCAGTTCCCAGGGATCCGGACACAACCGTTTGTTGTTTCCCGCTTACAGACAGGGCCTGTGATCACAGACAGAACAGCTACACAATCACTCACCAAAGAGCTGAGCCCAGTCAGGTGCGAGGTTCAAACCTACTCTGCATTTCTGCAGCAAGAAAAATGTGTAAGAAAAACTGAATGAGAATGAAAAAGACCCACACCTCTCCCTGTGTTGTCTAGGTCGGCTTCACAGGAATGCTGAGGGCTCCAGGAGAGGCAGCACCTTTAGCTTTTCCACACTGAAAAAATCCTCATGGATGCCATGACCTTTTGAGCACATGCAACCTTTAGGGCCTGCTGCCTACCTCATGGATGTAAGACCTGTGCCCACTTTAAGGTTGGAGCTTGAAGGATCCTACTCCCCTGAACAGGATATCTTCCACAGTCCACTGAGCTGTCACTGCTCAGGGGATGAAAAGCAGAGAAGAAAAGGTTACAAAGGAAGGGGGGCAGGTGTCAGTCTCCTTGTTTACCCTAATAATTTGACATAGATAGTCTGAGAAATTTCTCAGTGCCAGCTACCTACTGCTGTATGCACACCTTTTACAAGTGGGGAAACGAAAGTATGAAAACTAACTTCCATAAAGAACTTGTCTCATATCAAGTGCACCCACAAGAATAAGCTGATGTCTAATGAGATTTTTCTAGCTTCTGCAACAAATGATGGCCATTACAATGTGACACAAAGACCCGGTACATATATGTCTTCGCATGTAGTACATTCATCTATGAATGCTGCAGGCAATAGAATGGTACCCTTTGCTCTAAAGCAATGGTTCTCAAAATAAGATCGATGGACCCCTGGGGTCTGTGAGACCCTGTGAGGGTGTCTGCAGGGTCAAAGTCATTTTTATTATAATACCAAATTGTCATTTGCCTTCTTCACTGTGTTGACATTTGGGTAAAATGCTGGCACCAGACACAGTGCTGGCAGTCATGTTATTCTTCACTGCCAAAATGTCACAGAACAGAAAAAAAAAAAAAAAAAAAAAGGAAAAGGAAACCACTTTTGGCTTAAGAATGTCTTAGATGAAGTAGTCAAAATTATTAATTTTGTGAAATCTTGCCCAAAGTACATGTCTTTTTTTTTTTTTTTTTTTTTTTTTTATGATAGTCACAGAGAGAAAGAGAGAGGCAGAGACACAGGCAGGGGGAGAAGCAGGCTCCATGCACCGGGAGCCCAACGTGGGATTCCATCCCAGGTCTCCAGGATCGTGCCCTGGGCCAAAGGCAGGCGCAAACCGCTACGCCACCCAGGGATCCCCAAAAGTACATGTCTTTTAACTATTATGTGTGGTGAACTGGAAAGTAAGCATCCTGTAGCACAAAGGTTGTTTGGAGGAAAGGCATTCGCAAGAGGAGGAGGTTATCATGAGCTAGCCCTTCCATGAAACACTGTGTTTGCTCAAAAGGAGCAAATAACCATGGTTATTCAATCTTGGTTCTTGGATAGACACTTTCTCCCAAATGAACAAACAGAGCTTGTCACTTCAAGAAAGATAGCTGCCAATATTTGCTGCCAAAATCAAAGCTTTCGAGCAAAAATTAGAATTTTTGAGAATTTATATCTGCTGCAATGAGCTTTACACCTTCCCAATACTTAAAGAAGTTTCTGATGAGACCAGTGCTGTCATTGGCAAATGTGAATTTTCAGTTTTTATTATGAGACACATCCAACTCAGAAAATCTGCATAACTTAGTAGAGCAATAGTTTCCAAATGACCCATGCATAGCATTATACAATCATGCGTGGGCAAAAGAGCCACACAAAGCACAAGACAGACCAAATGGATTTTAATGTAACGGAGCATGAAAAGTTCATTGATATCATTTCAGATGCTACATTGCAACTAACATTTAATGACCTACCATTTGTTGAGTTTTGGTAGTGTAAAAGAGAAATACGGGCCACCACCACCATCCAAAAGTAGAGCGTTGCTATGAAATCTTCTGTAAGCTGAAAAGGTGTAAAGGGGCAATTTCACCTTCAGTTTCTAGGGAAAAGTCTTTTCAGTGTTCTCAGACCCCAAAATACTTCTCTTAGGCTTTTCTCATACCTTAGGACACATCTTGCTAACAAATGCACCTCAAAGACGCAGTTCAAAGCTCTGGTGGCTGGGATGGATGCTAAGGTGCTGAGTGTAGTTCCCAGGGAAGGAGCCGGGCAGGGCCCCTCTTGCTGGTTGGGGTGCACGCTGCACCTATAAGGACTCTGCAACACAAATACTGAATGAACAGTATCTTCACTTTTTGCCTTTTTTTCAGAAAAGCAAAAATCCTCTTCTGATTTCTTTTGGTTAACGAAAAAAGGCACTAATGTAGGGCTTTCGTAGAAGCAAAATGGTGTAAAACAGACTTTTGAAAAGTGGGGTACTTGTATCTACAATTATCTGAAAAGACTGTTAAAATACCCCTCCCTTTTTCAGCTACATATCTATGTGAGGCTGGGTTTCCTTCATACACTTCAATCAAAACAACATTATCACAGCTGATTGAATGCAGAAGTAGATATGAGAATCCAGCTGTCTTCTATTAAGCAAGACATTAAAGAGATTTGCAAAAATGTAAAACACTGTCACTCTTCTCACTAAGTTTTGTCCTCTTTTGCTGTGGAAAACACAATTATTTTTACAATAAGCTTATGTTATTTTTAACTTCTTGGCAAATAAAAAAATTTATGACCTTTAATGAAGTAATAGATATGACTACTCCTATAAATGAATATTAGATAGATTAACAAGTAAATATTAAGTGTATTCTTCTCGGGTTTCTTTTTTTAACATGATAAATGATTTAGTTATCTGTTACTGCATAGCAAAATACTCCAAAACCCAGCAGCAAAGCAACAGTTACCCATATCCTCATGGTTGCTGTGGATTAGGAATTCAGAAGTGGCTTGACTCTGCAGTTCTGGCTTGGGGCCTCTCATGACACTACAGTCGTGTAAAGGCTTGACTGGGGCTGGAGGATCTATCTGCTTTCAAAGAGGCTCACTCCCAGGTCTGGCCAGTTGTTGCTGGCTGTTGAGAGGGGGCCTCAGTTCCCCTTCATGCAGGTCTCTCCCAGTGTACTCAAAACATGGCAATCCGCTTTCTCCAGAGGGAATGACAGAAGAGACTAGACAGAAACCTGGGGTCCCTCTTATGATCTAGCCTCTGAAGCCACACAGCCTCTCCCGCCATTCTCTGCCGGTCACCTAGACCAAACCTGACTCACTGTGGGAGGAGAATCCACAGGCCATGAATGCTAGGAGACACGGATCACTGGACACATGCCAGGGTTCATCAATAGATACTACCCACAAAAACAAGGGCTTTGGGGGGTCTTCAGCAAATTTAGAGTGCAGAGGAGTCCTTAAGGCCAAAACATTTGAGAGCTGCTAGTCTAAAGGAATTGATCCACATCTTAAAAGGATCTTTGCCTCTCCTCTCCTCCTTCTCCTCCTTGTTTTTTTGTCTTGTTGCTTACAGTTATACCAGCACTTAGGCAGCTTCTTGCTCCACAAGCTGAGGGACAGTTCCTTCTAGCTTTGTTTTTTCGGAACTTCAATTTATCGGGGAATCCCTCATGAGTTTAACACTCCTTATAACCCTTGTTTGTTGGATCTTTTGCTTGGCAATGCTTGGGGCTCCCTTCAGTTCTTTTCATTTGCAGATCAGGCTCCCCAAAGAGCCCATGTCTTGAAGGAGGGGTCACCAGCATGTGAACTTAGGTCATTGGTAGGCAAAGACAGCAGCTCTGAGCCAAGGGCCTAAAGACAGTGGAGAGAGCTGTGAGCTAAACAGAATGGGGTCCCTGCCCTCATCTCCGCTATTCCTGGAGTAGACTGTAAAACCCCCCACTGCATTCACTCCTCTGGGTGTCAAGCCTGCCCCCCTAGGAGCAGAGGTTCCCATGCCTTGTACAGACCTTCTACTACCTGTTGTGTAGAAGACAGTAAAGAAAATCACACACGGTGTGCAATTTTATTTAAAAGAGTGCAAGACTGTTCTTGAGCCTCTCAGTCTGTTTTTTTTTTTTGTCTTTGTCTTTCTTATCGGAAATGAAAGAAAACAGCCATGGGAGATAGGATCTCAGGTCAAGAAATCCTAGCAGGTAATTTGGGAGTTGAAAACAAATCTCCCTTGAAATGAATTAAGCAGGTGAAGGGGATTCTAGCTTCAATTCTTAAACCACACCTTATCCTGGCCTGGCAAATGACTTCCTTCCAGCCCCAGGCAAATCCCAACTTCCACCTACTAAATGCCTGCAGTTAATAAATGTTAAACAACAACAAAAACCCAAAGTGGAAAAAGGAAGACTGATTGGAGGCCAAGATACCAGAAGGACTGCTTGAGAACCTTCCCTGAGAGCTGCATCCACAGAAGCAACGTTTAAGCAAGGAAGCAGGGCCTGGGATGGGTGACCCAAGATATGACAGTTTTTAGAACATCAGAGCTAAGTAAATATCTGACTTGAGTTAAAATGACTATTTTTCTTGATCAGACCTGTTCACTTGTTTCATTAGAACTTTATACCACGAATGACATTCAAACCCTTTAAGTTGGCTAAAATCTCCGGAATCTATTACTGAGCCACAATTTCATCATGGCTCCTGCTAAGTATGCCAGGACTGGAAATCCCAAGCTCAGGTCTAGGTAAGTTAGCTGAAGGCTGGCCAGGATGTTCTCATAGGTCCAGTGCGAAGAGAGAAAAATAAGCATCGGGTTATGCTCTGAGGAATTCACTCAGGATTACTTTTTATTCTCATTCTACAGACCAGAAAACTGAGGCTTGGAGAAGCTGGGTGGCCCCTTAGCTAGCCAGCAGCAGAACCAGGACAGAGATTCATATGATAAATCACAATGACTATCATATGCTAAGTACATTTGATGAGACAGGCAAAGTACCTTGTACTTTGTGCATGTTAACTTTTTCATTTCTCATGGGTTATTTCCTTTCTAAAGAAGTGAAACCATCCAATAGAACTTCCTGCCATGTTGGAAATGTTCTATATCTGCACTGTCCAGTAGCATGAGAGTCACCAGCCCCATGTGGTTATTGAGTACTTGAAGTGTACCAAGTGGGACTGAGGAACTGAATTTTTAAAAATTTCATCTTAATTGATTTAAATTAAATAGCCACACGTGGCTGGTGGCTACCGCATTGGACAATGCAGTGCTAGGAGGTTTGGGAGCTTTTTAAAAAACTTTCAAAAGTTTGTTAAGTGGTAAGGCAAGGTTTGCATCCCAGGCTGACTGAACCCAGAACCCTCACCTCTCTCCTCTCTGCTCCTCAGCGAGGTAGCCTGCATTTTGCAAAATGAGAGAACCTGAGAAGGAAACTGATGAGACAGTATTCAGGCAGCCAAAAATACAGCCAAACCCCCTAAAGACCAAGTCTGTACTTGAGTCTGATTTTTCTGAGTGCATCTAGAGGCCCCCACAGAGGTCCCAACAAGTGGTCAAACAAGAAGCTCAAGACTCTGCACCAGCAACTTCCCAGAGCCTACCAAGAGTGGCCCAGTTGATTGAGGGTTCTATGACTCACAGGTCCCAACCCTGCTATTTAAACACCAGCATTTCCTTTTTTGGGGCTTAAGACTAATTGGTATAGAGGTGGTGAGCTCCCAGGCCAGCCCCACCCTGCTGAAACATATAGCCCTCAAAGGTTTCTACTTCAGGCACCACCCAAGAGGTACAGCTACCATCTGCCATGTGTCTGGGTGCAAACGTTTACCCTGAGCTGGGCCATCATTCTGGGTCATCAGTTTCTCTCCAGCCCTCCAGTGTGCATCCCTGCTGCATCACCCCCTTGCTCCAAAGCCTCCAAAGACCGCCCCCATGAACCTCACAACAAACCCCAAAGTCTTCCTTCCCCGAGCTGGTCCCTACCCACTTCTCTGACCCCATATCGTGCTTATTATTCACTCTGTTCCCATCCCTTACCTCCTAGCTGTTCTGAATACATCACACTTGTCGCTATCCCAGGCTTTTGTACTTAGTGTTCCTTTTGCCTGGAATTCTTTTTCTCAGGGCTGAATGTGGCTTACACTCTCTTCATTCAACCTCTGACCAAATGTCCCCTCTTCAGAAATGTCTTCCTGACTCCACTATATATAAATAGTGCATCCCTCACCCCTCTCTCTCTACCTTGCTTTATTTTTTTCAAAGTATCTATCCCTAGTTGATACATGTATACATATACATATGCATATGCATATTTGTTGGTGGTGCTGTTTGGTTGGTTTGCCCATTGTCTATCAGCCCCACTAAGATGTAAACAGGGTGAGGAGGGACATTGTCTTTTTTCACTCTATGCTCCGGTGTCTAGAATTGAGTCTGGCACATAGGTGCTTACTGAATATTTATTGAATGAATCAGTGAATGAATGAATGCATGCATGACTTCTTCCTCTGAGTGCAAGGGGGGGTGGGTTGTGGGGAGCTCTGGCTTGCCTCACTCTACACAGATCAGTGCTTTCTTGGCTTGGATACCAAACCATGAGAAACAAAGAGATTTGTTGGTTTAATTTCTTTTGCCCTGGGAAAGTTAAAGATCATAGATAATCCAAAACTCAGTGCCAAGTTCTCTATTTATAATCGAGGAATTATTCACACAGAGGTAAACAAGAGCAAAGGACTGACAAGTGAACTGTGGGAGAATGATGGGAAACAGATTGAGGGACCCGTACATCTGCATGCCTTCAACAGGCCTGGGTTCCTACCAGCACTCATTCAACCTTGGATCCAGAGAACCCTTGACAATTTTCAGTCCCAGAATCATTTGGGCCAGGCTACCTAGGTGGCTGTTGGGAGTGAGGTAGGGATTGTAAGCAGATGCAGCTTAGGTAAGTCCCATACCTATGTGACAATGATATCATTAGGCCTTCTGAGAGGCACATCCAAAACAGTAGGTGTTTCTCTAGAATGTCCAGGCCCACAAAGTTTCCCTAAGACCTGGATTTTGGGGGGAAAATTGCCTTTCTTTCTTTAATGTATTCCACAGAATTGTATCTCTTTTATTTCTTCTCAAAACTTCAAAGAAAAGAAATTAGCAGTGTCTAGAAGTGTCTGACACAGAGGAGGTAATCAGTAAGTACTGAACAATGAATGAAAATGTCAAGGCAAAAAGGAATGTAGTCTGGTGAGGAATGGATAGTTGGGCAAAACCTGATGGCTGGGAACCATGGGCTGGACCCTCTACTCCAGCTCTAAGGCCTCAGTTTCCCTATCTGTAACACTGGCCTGGATGAGCTGGACTTGAATTTCCCTCCCAGTTCTGACACTCTCTAATCCTCTGAAAAACTGTGTTACAGCTTTATTGTGGATTAGATCTATCTAGCTGGTGTCCCACTGAAAGCAAAGCCTGCTGCTCTGTAGACTGCCCATTGTTTTTAAGCACCAGGGGTTATTTAATAGCAACTCTCCCAAAATATTTTTCATGTCCTTCATGAAAGAAGGTTCTGGAAGGTAGCCATCATCAAAATAGGAAGTAAAGCCAGGCTGGTGTTCCATTTATCAGATAATAGATTAAAAGTTCCTGTTACCCCATATGGTGATTCTGGGAGCTTGACCAGATTTCAGAGGTTTTATATTCAGAGCAGTAAGAAATCATCTCTGTTGCTTATAGGATTTAGTACCTATTTCCCTCCTTTCCGAAGCTCGGGGCTCTGGGTGCCAACATAGGCCCCCATGACTTTCCTCTCAGGGCCTCAGCGCAGTGTCTGAGGAGAGCTCCCCCTATGGGCATTGTTGGGACTCCAAGCACTGGCTTGGATGGCTCCCCTGTCCACTGCAGCATGTTATGTTAAGCTACATGTGAGCTTGCCATTTTCCTCTACTCCTAGAAATATCCTAAAACACCAGTCCAATAGAATTCAGACTCCTTCTCTACCTTTCCTACCCTGTTCATTGCCTTCATGCACCAGAAGGATAAAGAACACCCAGTTGAGAGTCTGAGAGGAGATGAGATGGGCTCCTGCTGGGGTATCTATCTCCCTAGGCTTCAGTTTCCTCAGATGTGAGATTAGAAAGGGGTGCTGGCTGGTTGCCCTGTCTCCTCCAGCCTCATGATCCACCCCACCCTCAATTCCTCCCCAACCCAGGCCCAGAGGCAGAGCCAGCCCCTTCCCACGAGGGAGTCACAGCTCACATGTTATGTAATGGTCATAAAGGCTGGAGCTCTTCTTATTTTCTTTTTAATGTTTTTAGGTACTCTAGGAAGAGAGAAACATTTTTATGATCCCAGTAACCAAACAACATAATGAAAGTCATGGCAACCATCAACCTAATAAAACCCATGGCAAAAGCCTCCACATTCTCAAATAAGACCCTGGGAATTCCAAGCTCTCTGAAGCCCTAAGTGGTCCGGGCCTTGCTGGAGGCCTTGGGATGCCGGCTGATGGTTGATGAAAGGATTTTAACGCGCCACTGAAATTCTCTTTTCCAAAATAACCACTTTGAAACCTGTTAATTACAGACACACAACCAGCCCCAGCCCCCAACAGGACCTGGGGCTTTCACCAGGGAGAGCCCAGCTCCAAGGCTGGCTGCTTCCATGACGCTACACATGCTTTGTGTTGGGAGAATTAGCTTCAGGAAGAGAATCCAAATTAATTAAAACCACATGGCCACTCCCCTCACCCCCCAGCCTCCTACCCCACCTCCCTCCCCTGGAGACAGAGGCCAGTTCAGTCTAATTTGGTCCAGTGTTTTTGTTTCCTAAAATCTGTCTTGGGCTCTGGGCCATTAATAGGTTGCAGCTGATTTTAATCTACATGAATCAGAGACCTGGCTTCTTTGGTTTTAAGGAGATTACAAATTGTGTGTCCCACAAACGGGATGGAGGGGAAAGGTCCTGGGGAGGGCGGGGGAAGGGGACAGATCCTAGAAGTCACAGAAACTCTGCTCTCTATTAAGTGGGTGGGTTTGAATGAGCCTGTGATCTCTCAAAGCTGGAGGAGGGGAATGAGGTGGAGGTGACCCCGTGGAAGGAACACAGACCTGGGCTCGTGTAAACAGAATTAAAATCAAGGATCTGGAGCACAGAGGTCTCTACTCACCTATCTTTAACATCAATTTCCCAAGTTTTTCCTGAGCACCTATCCCCAGGTAGAACAGGGCTCAGCACACCATGGCCCATGGGTCAAATCAGGCCCACAGCCTCATTTCATAAATAAAAATTTTGTTGCAACACAGCCATGCCCACCTGTGTATGTATCATCTGTGGCTGCTTTCGTAGTGTGGCAGAGACCCCATGGCCCACAAAGCACAAAGTATTTACTAAACATCACTCTTCAGAAAAGTGTGTGTCATTTAACCAACGACAGTAAGGAACGATGCCAACAATCATGCCACTCAGTTAAGGGTTTAAAGTACTCTCCCTGACAGCCCTATGCTTCCACTTCAAAGATGAAGGAACAAAGTCATGGAGATAAAGCAACTCACCAAAAATCAAATGGGAAACAGCACAGTTAGGAAGAGCCAGGCCTCTGAGTCATAGTAAAGTCTTCTGTTCATCAGATGATGGTACTGAAGGGAGTTGGGGGATTTTAACATAATACTACCCTTTATATGTGTTGTACTGGCCATTTTATGAAGTTTTTTTCACATATAGGTCTACAAATAATCCAGTAGAGGCTCAGAGAAATATACCTCCAGTTTTTAGGTAAAGGTGTATAGCACTGAGTGTCAGTGGATGGGGATGAGAATGAGGGCAAACCCCTTGAAAAGTGCCTTTTTCCAAGGCCCAATGGCTAGTGAGTGTTGGGGGTACTCATTGCAGGCCCTAGAGGACCCTCATCCAGCTAGGACCTCAGGCCACCCCAGACCCTCCAGTGTGCCTATAAGACGGCTCTTTGCTAGCAGGGAAAGACACAAGGAAGGGGCAGATATGACTCCATGACACACATAGTGATGGAGGGATATATATATATATGGGGTTCTTGGGGAGGACAGAGGAGAGGAACCCCACCATTCCCTAAAAGCAAAGCCCTCTCAAGGAAACCCAAGTGAAGAACCTCTGATGCCAAAGCTACTGCCTAGAAATGTAATCAGGCCCCCTTCCAGGGCTGTTGGGGGCAAAGTAGTTGCTGGAGTTATTGTGAGGCCTGTCAGGGAAGCCTGAAAAATCCACATCCTCCCAGGGCCTAGTCTTGGCACGCAAGTGCATGGCACCCAGAAAGTTGCTGCCTTGGAGCAGTCTCTTCCCACAGGAGCCCATTTCCTCTGGGGCTAGGATTGGCTCCAGATGGAGAGCCTTCCAGCCAAGGAAGGACTCATCTCAGCTGCAGTCACAGTGGTCTGGAACAGGCAGCTATGTCAGGCTTTGAATAGAATCACAGATGAACAGAGTGCTACACTAGCTTGCATTGAATGTGAACTCTATGTCAAGGTCCCCAGTGAACAGGAGCCGAGAGGTCCAACGAAGGACAAAGATCTGTACCTCACTCCATCTCCACTGCTGCCTCAAGGTCTTTTTTCCTTGGCAAGCTTCTCCCTGAACTTTAGGCATCGCTTCAAAGGAGTTTCAGAATTCACTGAGGAGTCATAGGTCCCAATCTTTCCAGTTCTGCTATTGTTCAGAGGTCTCCTAGGATGAGATATTGTGAATTGCTTGAGGGTGATGGAGGGATGCCAACTTAGTGGGGATGGAATATCAAGCAAACTCCTATCACCATAAACAACTGAAGTCCTGCATCAGACCCAGGCAAAGCCTGGGACATGACCCCATCGGCAGCACGCCACTGTAGGAATGACGCGTTCAGAAACAGCTTTAAGTGGGGCTTAGACATTGGCCTGATAGAGGACAAGGTATGGCTCTTCTCGCCTCCACCTCCCAGTGAGCCTTCTGGCACACTCCTTGATTGGTATTCTTTTCCTTCCATAAGCATCAAAGGTTGAGGGTGTGATCTGCAGAGCTCTGTTTTGTCTAGACTTGGCCTCCTGATAGGTTTGGGCTCTGCTTCATGGAACCCGACATCCAGGAGATTTTTCTACTCTTCCTGGAGTCTAGACTAGAGGAAGAACAGAGGCTCGTGACTCTCATGCAGGTGTATCAGGAAGCCGTGTGTGTTCAGGACACCTGATCCAGCAAGGTACTGTGCTATGCTGAAGAACAATGGGGGTTCTGTTGACTTTGGTCCCTTGGTTGGACTAGAATGCACCATGGTTAATTAGCGGCCACTGAGCATTTATGATCTGGGTGTCACATGAATGAATATACTGGCAAGATAGACTCTGAGGAGGTCGCATGCCAAGGAGTTTGTTTATAGAATGTGGTTTCTCCCCATACCGAAGTGTTCAGCAATGTCTGCTCATATGCATGCCATGGTGATGTTGGGTCAAACTTCCCAGCTTCACTGTGGATGCCGGTCCGAGGACCCTGTATGATCTGAAGTGCCTAAGTCAAGCTCTCCCCTTCCATGCCACCAAACAAAAGCAACTCAAAAGAAAACAGTGTGAAAAAGCTCATAAACACTTCCTGAGGCCAGGCTCACAAACTAAAGCTCAGAGTGGAACAAGCCAGACAAGTTTAAAAACACATACACACACAGGAATGTCCAGCTGCTATTGGACAAGCAGATCGGGCACTAAAATGGCTTCAGAGCAATGAAGGACAGAATTTTAAAAATTAGATCTCTACCTTCTCTCTCCCAAGTATACCAGGGTGGGAATTCTGGGTTACTATTAAAAATTGATTTCAACAGTCCTTTAAAAGACACAGGGCGGTGACTCCCCTCCACTCTGCTGCCCACCCCCGCCCCTCAAAATACACTGTCCCACAGCTCACCTCTGATACCTGGAGTTTTTGCTCTAAATCACATTTCATGTCCTGTATCCACAAGGGCTGGTAACTAGTACAGGAAATGAACTTCACAAGCATTGAATGTGTACCAACCTGTGGTATGGGGAATTGCCAAGATATTTTTCTAACTGAGAATTTTCATAGACTCTTGAAACTTTCTTTCAGCTACCTCTTCGCACACTTGAACGCATGCACACATGCCATATGTATGCACTTACCCAGACACAAAATTCCCTGTTTCCCCCAACACACATGAACAGAGGTCTGTGCTCATCCACAGACACACTCCCATTCTCAAAACTTCCCCTTGATTCCCCACTCCCTCCATCTGTAAATTTGAGCATTTAGGTGTGTGGGTGCTCCCTGAAGTCCTCTGATACACACAGAGCTTTGTGCCCCCTCAGACTCCCCCCAGCAAATAGGAACCCAGAGCCATATTTATAGTCTGAAGTGCACACATGCGCATGTGCACACACACAGAAACACATTGCAACTGGTTCAATCATAGCCGTGACAGGCCTGGGTCTGCTTGCTATTGTTTCTCACTTGCCTCTAGCAGGCCATTCATGTAAAGAGAGTCCTGCCATCCCTTTTGTAGCATTTTCCCTGAGTTCGAGTGTTGGGAAGGTGGCTTTTAAAGGCATGTGTGGATGGTGGAGTGAAAAGCAGGGACAAAGGCATCCCTTTGGGTCTCCTGCCATAGTCTCCCATGCTAATGAGCACTGTTCTGGATTGTTCAGGGCATTTCTTTATTTGTTGTTCTGTCTGAAACCAGGCTGAGAGGATGGACGCTCAGCTGAAGAATTTCCAGAAGTCTCTCAGGGTCCTGCTTTGCCACTTCTTCCTGCTCCCAGTATTCCAGGCCTATACCCAAGCTACTTGAGGGCAAGGCCTGGGTGGCAGGCACCAGCCAAATGAGCAAAGACAAATCTGGGGAGAAATTTAAGGAGATGAAAATAGGCCCCAAGTGACCACTACCCCTCTGGGAACTTTGGTGCACAAGAAGAGCTGGTATACAGAGGATTCTCCTCCCCTCCTTGGACAGCAGTAAAGGTCGCATTACATTACAAAGGGGACACTGTCTGCATTGACAATGGGACCGACTACTGTACAACTTCATTTTTTCTGTCCAAGAGCCAGACGGACTTAATGCATCTAAGAAATGAACAAGCTTGGGTGCCTCCTCCATGGGACTGGACAGGGGGAATGCCTCCTCTTGCATCATTTATACACCACAGTTGACTCATGGTAGGCACACACGGGGTCGTGACCAATTTCTCACCGCTCTACTGAACAGTGGCGAGGGGCTGTCTAGAAGTATGTGTACTTTGTCCTTGGCCACTGCCTATAAACTCCACCCTACTCTCTTACCCAGTAGTCTGTTTTTCAAATAAAATCTTACTAGAAAGCCAGTGTGCAAAACTGATAAAAGCAGAGATGGTTGCAAGGGGAGGGGATGAGTTAGTTGTGTGTGTGTGTATGTTGGGGGTGGGGGTGGTGGCAGTGGGGGTGGTGGAGTGTGGTCCCATCTGCTCTGGCTCCATCCCAATCCCTCCCCTAGCTCTACATCAGGGGCTCTCTGAGGGGTTCCTTGGACCCCAGTTTGAAAACCATTACCATAATGCAGGCCCTTTCTTCTAATAATTGTTGAACTTTAGTACCCAAGAACGCACACAATGACAAAGAACTGGAGAAATTTGACAACCCTTTTAAATTAGATTTTCACATACTATTGATTTGGACTATAACCCATATTTGGTGTGGCGTACAGAGTTAGGGACCCCTTGCTAAAACTCTATACTCCTGCCCACAGGTCTGCAGCTCACAAATTGGGAATCATTGCACAGAAGTTAGAAGAGGGAACAAGAAATAAGACTGGGGTCCCAGATGGAGTCATACTAGAAAAGGACTTCAGGGTCTAGTGAAGCAATTTGTGCCTAACACTATTTGGCAGTGGAGAACTATTAAAAAGGCATGTGCAATTATTATTATTATATTATTAAAGCCAAGAAATGACATGATGGGACATGAACCAGCAAAAAAAAAAAGATTTGCAATTAAGTCCCCTTACCCATCTCCAGTTGTCTGAGCCTCAACATCCAGTGTGTCCATAGGACATAGGAGCAATTTCCCCCCCAAGAACTCCTGGGTGTGTGTCAGCCCAGACATCACCTTCCTGTCGCCTTCATCAGAGGGGCTTACTGTCCTACACATTGGCACCCACCAAATTACACAATGAACATGAGCCTAAATTAAAGAACGTGCATAATAACGAACGGTCAGCAAGGGGGGATTTATACTGTGTGCAGGCCTGAGTGAGGTCTAATTCCTCAGCTTTGCCCCTCTCATTCCTAGACCTTCTCACTCCCACCCCCACCCCTCGAACCTCTCAGAAAACTTGGTTTTATTTGCTGAGTCAGCAAACACAGCTGGAAGTGGCCTCCAACACACAGGTTTAGGGAATGAGGCCATGTTCTATTCACCTTGGGGAGAATTGCATAAGCTTTTGGTACCCAAACCTATCCATGCCTAAAAGGAGGGGTACTGTTAACATGCGCCTACCAACTTCAGAAAGGGCCATGGGGATGAAGGTGTAATTAGAGCCTGTGAATGCTTTGTGCTTCCTGGATGAAAGACAACACTCTGAAGTTTTATTATCTACCTACTTTGCTTTTTTATTGTTCCAGTTCCCTTCTGTTTTTCCTTTTGGGGGTCTGTGTAAACTTTATTAGGTATTAATTTCAAAAAAGGCCTCCTTGCACCTCAGAGAAGGATTTTATTTGGTGCCTCAGAGAATTTCTTTCCATAACCCGGACCCTCAAAGGATTCCTCTTAGTCAGGGTGAAAGAGGCCTGTGTGTGTTCAGCCGCTCAGTTCAGTTCAATTTAACAAATATTTCCGAAGCATCTACCACCATATGCCTAGCCCCTGGAGGCAGGGCAGGCCTGGAAGAGTGGGGAAGGTTATGAACTCTGGAGCCAGGCCGCCTGGGGATTGAGTTCCAGCCCAGCAGTTCCATGTGGTCCTCGGAGAGCCTTGATCAATTCTTGGAATCTCTGTTTCATCACCTGTAAAATGGAGATAATCCCATCCATCTCTCCGGGCAAAGTAATAAAAAGATATAAATCTCACAGTGAGTAGTGGGTGGCAGGTCAGTAATTCCTGGTTGTCCACCCCCTCTTTAGGATCTGGCCCCTGAGAAGGGGGAGAGGAAATGCCTTTACCTTCGTTTCTGTCCAGTCTACCCTGAGGCCCTCTCTCTAGTCCTTATTCATCCATTTTGGAAAGAATGCCAGCTAGCTAAACCAGCAGTTCTGGAACGTTCTCATCTCAGTTTCCCCGGTGCTTCCATTTCCTCTATTCATTCCCCCTTTACCCAAATCCCTTCCAGGCCTCCTTCACCCTCCCTTCAGACCCGCTCCCAGGAGAGAGAAGAAAAGAACGTTCCCATCCCTTTGAGAAGGAGAGCACAGTGGAAATGACTTTGGATTTTTTTGCACCCACTTCACAGGCTCTGTGAAGCCCCAGTCCTTGGAAGGTGAGCTCTGGGCAGGAGGGAAGGGGCTCGAGGCCAGCAGGGTGGGCTGAGGCCATCCAGTTCAGGCAGGACCCAAGGGAGAACGTTTTCACAGGTTCCCTCGCCTCCTGGATCCAGCGTGGAAGATGACCCTAGAGTGTTCGCTGGCAGATCCTGCTGTCCAGTCTGAGAGAAGCACCCTGGAGGCATCCACACAGGACCCCGTGAGCCCTGAATGAGGCTTCTTGCCATTTCTCTGGTTGTCAGGGAGGAGAGGGGATGTCAAGGAAGCCCCAAAAAGGCACCAAGAGGCCAACACAGATTAAATTAAGCTCCTGAGGGGCCGGGCATCCCACAGATCCCTGGGAGTGCGTAGCTTCGAGGAGGCCTGTTCAGTTGGTTTGTTCTTTCAGACGGCACCAGGGAAGCCAGGAGTTATTGTTTCCCAAAAGGTAGGCCCTCATCAGGTGGGTGGTCTTAGCATTTTCCATGTGCTTTCATTCCCTCCCTCTTCTTTTCAGGACCACTGAGGGGGTTCTCTCCCCTCTCCCAGCGGCGCTGAGGCAGGGTGGGAGGGTGGCTGCACCGTGCATCTGGGCTGGGTTTTCCCACAGGCCCTCGAAAGGGCAGCCTGGTTGCCTTCAGAAAGCCCTGGGCGGCCCGTGGGGGGAGCAGGGCTGCAGCTGTGGGTCCCCTCCCTCCGCAGCAGGCTTTGATCAGTTCTCATGGGGGCTGTGTGCAGCCTGACCTCCCATCTCCAGCGCCTCTCAGGTGGAAAGTTCTGTTCAGCCTGTCTGAGGCTTCAAAGGCTCTCCCCTCCTTAGGCTGGGACGAGACTGATAATGGTTCTCATTTTGTTGTCCTGTGATCTCCCAGCAGCCCCCATCTTTCGATTGACAGGCTTCTGCTTGTTTGCTTGGGCTGCTTCGGCCGAACTCAAACCACCTTTCTGGTTGAGGAAGCACATTGACATCCTCCCCCATTGAGGCGCCTTTGTTGCTCAGACGTGGCCTCCAGCCCAGACAGAGGTGACCGGGCCACTGCAGCTGGGCACCTGGGGAATCAGACTGGGCGTTGGGCAGGGCGGCCGTGAGAGCGAGGCCAAGGACTCCCTGAGCCTGCAGGCTTCAGGAGGAACCCTCAGCTCCGCCCTTCCTGCCTCAGGGAAGCTGGTGGTTCTGCCCCAGTTCCTCACAGGAATCCAGCTGCGGGGGCTGAGGTGTGCACCCCGAGCCCGTGCGTGGACCTGGCTCTGTGTAGGAGAGGCTGCGAGGCCCCAAGACACCAGCTTCCCAAGAACCAAGCTATTCGCAGTCTTGAGCCTCAGGCACCAGGCCAGCCGCATTCGGGAAGTTCCTTTGAGGGCCTATTATTTCCAATGGCTGTGGCCTTCTGGCCTCAGTTCTCAGCCCAAGGGGTAAACAACAGCTGAGCGGCCACTCCAGGGCCCACTTCCAGCGCCCTCCCCACACGGCTGCTGACCCTGAGCCCGGGCCTCCCAGCCCCCTGCCCAGGGCGAAAGGACACGGCCGGGGTGACCCACCCAGGCGGCTGTCGTCAAGTTTGGGCAGGATCCCTGCCTCACCAGAGGGCCAGGGGGCCTCGGAATGGTGCGCTGAGCCTCACACAGGGATGGGGTTAGGCTGCATGTTGCCCTTCGGTTTCCTCATATTTAAAATGAGGGTGGCCAAGGGCAACAGGGGCGGTCAGGAGAGCATCCTTCTTCCCCAGCCTGATAGCACAGTGCTCTTCCTTCCTTTTGATCGTACTCAAAACACCGGCTGCACCAGGAACAATGGGCCCGGGAGGAGGCCGGAGGGGATTTATTATGCTGTCGTCCTGTGGCACAGCCTCGCCTGACTTTATCTTGCACAGAGGTCTGCGTAGGAGGAAATCTGGCAGGCCCTCGGGTCGCCTCTCTGCTCCTGCACTCCCTCCAACTCAGAATGCTGGGAGGACAGGGAAGAAGCTGCCCGTTTAGCCACGCCTTAGCCTAAGCGGGGGCCAGAGAGAGGTCAGCCCAGACCTCTCCAAAACTCTGCCTGTGACTCTGTGAAAGGCACAGGGACTCCAGGTGTTGGGCCTGCCTGAGTCCATCCTGACGAAGAGAGGGCCCCAGACAGTGTCGGTGTGCCCAGGACTGAGCTTTCTCAGAGCCTTTCTCTCTAGGCAGCTTGCTCTCTTCTCCTGGCGATGGGGAGAGAGAGTTATGCCAGATGGGTTCTGTTTGTGGACTGTCCAGCCTTTCACAGGGAGAGGCCACTTGATTAGGGGTTTCACCTTTTGCCCCAGCATGGCCAAGGGGGAGAAAGGCCTTGGGGCTGAGAGGACCTTTCTCGATCAGTATCGGTTGGAACTAGATTTTCCTGGAATGTGGATGTTTTGCCGTCCATCTGCTGTTAGCAGGGTCTAACCAGATCCTTACCCAAACTGTAGTGTCAATGGTGTTAATATTTAGAAAATAAACACTTCTTTCTCATCAGCCAGCAAGGCATTGTGGGATATTGTGGGGTGCTGGAACACCCGTCTTTGTGAGGCTTGAATCTTCTGTAATGCTGTGGATTCAGCACGGGTCTGGTGCCATCATCATTCCCTCTATGACCTTGAACAGGCCATATGACCTCTCAGAGCCTCAGTTGACTCATCTGTAAGATGGGGATGAGAATGCTAACCTCATAGAATGGTTTTGAGGATCAAACAAGATAAGTATGTAAATTACATAGCACGTATTAAGAATTCTATAGACTATGGTCACTATGATCACCACCATTCCAAATAGGTGCGAGGGCCTGATCTGACTTCTTCTGATCCTGAGTAGCATCCTTGAGGGAGCTGTGGGCCCTGCTCTCAGCTGTGAGGAGTGACAACATGAGGACCTCTTGAGGAAAACAGACCCACAGCACAAAGTTGACAAAGTTCGCCTTGGATACCAGCCCTAAGTTCAGGCATTGGACTTGGTTTTCTAGATTCTCTCTCTCTCCTGTCACATCATCTCTCTGTGCAACCTCATTGTATTAGTTTTCTAAGGTGGCTACAACAAGTCATCACAAACCCAGCATCTTAAAACAAAAGAAATTTATTCCACCACAGCTGGAGAAGCCAGAAGTCCAAAATCAAGATGTTGGCAGGGCCATGCTCCCCTGAAGGCTCTTGAGGAGAACATGTCTCTGCTTCTTCCAGCCTCTGATAGCTCCAGTCATTCCTGGGCTTGGGGCTGCATAACTCCATTCTCTGCCTCTATGCTCAAATGGCCTCCTCTTTTTCCTGTTTCTCTTATAAGGACACTTGTCATTGGATTTAGAGCCCACCTAGGTAACCCAGGATGATCTTATCTCAAGATCCTTCACTTAATTACATTTGCAAAGACCCTATTCCAAAGAAGTTCACATTCACAGGTTCCAGGGGTTGGAATGTGGACATATCTTCTGGAGGCTGCCATTTTGCCCACCACATCCATCTGCCCTGTAAAATGTCCTGCTGGATTATGACTAAAGAATCAAGACCAAAAAAAAAAAAAAAAAGAAGACAAAACTCTCACTTGTGGCTGGTGAGGAGGATCACTCATTTCCATGGTTCTCCCCTTAGCCCCAAGAAAGGGGTGTGGTCCATCTTCAAAAGGTAATCTGGCTGTTCATTCTTTGGTTCCTGGAGGGTAGTGAAGATAAGTTCCTCCTGCCCTGTGAAAAACTGAGACATCGCTGCATTCAAGGGCAGCACTAAAATCAGAACTGCGTTCCAGGGGTTCCTGTTCTTAGCCAGACACACTGGGGTTTCAAAGCCCCTGAAAAGGAAAAAAATAAAAAACCCTGAAAGGCTTACAAGAGAGCTGTGAAGACCTACTTTCAAATGGTGTGTTGAGTCTCTCTTCCTGCCAACCCCACTGGAAGCATTTTTTCTTCCGGTGCTCATACTCTTCCCCTTCTTCTTTTCCCCTTGCCATCTTCCCAAGGCCTTCCACTCACAGAAAGTGTCCAGGAGACCCTAACCCTCTCTTTTCTTAAAAGCCTCCTCTGGCCATCCTTCCTTCACAGGGCCATGCTCTGAGAGATCCTCCCTGCTCTCTTTCCTGTTTTAGCCCATATTCAGCCATAAAGGTCCATGCCTAACAGAAAGGACATTGTCTCAGGGCTTCCAAGGCCTCTCTCTTTGGAAGGCCTTCTTTCCAAATTGCTGATGCTTCCACTATCAGGCTGTGCAAGAAGAAGAAAGATCATCATATAGCAGGGTTTTTTTTTTAATTCTTCCAATCAAATGATACTTATATATAGATTTAACATATGCTTTGACTCCCTCTGAGTGGTTTCAAGAACTAAACCAGCTCTATGCCCCTTTCCTCTGACCAGGCTAGTTCAGTGGGGCTCTGCTGATGACCTGGCCTTTCTCCTCTGCGGTTACTATGAATAACTTTGCTTTTGTCGCTTTCTCTTTAAAGGTGTTCCTCCTCTTTCTGGTTCACAGATGGTAATGGGTGGCATGAGCAGAGTTCAGCTTTCATGAATATGGGAGCTCTAAACATTGGGTCACATGCTAACAGAATCCCTCATGTTTACGAGAATCTAGCTAAAGGTAGAAAGTCAATATGACCCCACAGTCTTGAGAACATTGTGAATTCCCATGAGGATAAAAATCTGACCTGTGCCTGTACATTGCTAGTGGGAATGTAAAATAGTTCACCCATTTAGGAAAACAGTATGGCAGTTCCTGAAAAAGTTAAATATAGATTACTCTATGACCCAGCAATTCTACTCCTGTGAATTGAAAACAGTTACTCAAATAGATACATGTACACACGAGTTCACAGCAGCACTATTCATAACAGCCAAAAAAGGTGCAAAGAGCCCAGATAATCCACCTGTGGATGAATGGATAAGCAAAATGCGAGATATATCCATACAATGGAATATTACTCAGCCAGGTACTGAACTATGCTACAAGATGGAGGAACCTCAGAAATATGTTGGTGAAAGAAGCCAGACACAAAAGGTCACATACAGTATGTTTTTATTTACCTGAAATATCCAGAATAGGTAAATCCATAGAGACAGAGTGCAGACTGGTAGTTTCTAGGAGCTGAGCAGAGGTGGGAGGATTGGAATGCACTGAGTAATGGGTATGAAGTTTCCTTTTGGGGTGATAAAAGTGTCAGATATTGGTGGTGGTTGCATAACATTGTGAGTGTACTAATCACCTCAGATCATGTTTTGTGTTATGAGATAAAAACTTCAAATGTAAAAAAAAAAACAAAAAAAAAAAAGGTAAGAGAAAATCTGACCTTTGTGCTCCACGCACCACCCCAGCCCCTGGTCTTAGCCTCTCTCTACATGTCCTTCCTGGCCAGACCTGTGGGCCCGTTCTCAGTGCCAGGGCTCCAGATTGGTTTAGGGTACAGATTACTCTCAGGCTTTTTCTTGATCCCACTTCTAAGGCACATCTCCTAAAATCCCATGACTAAAGCTGAGTCTTTGCAGCAGCAACCAAGTGTTGTAGCAGAGAACAATGGGTGTGGGTGAGAAAACCTTTCTATCCAGACTGTTGTTTCTCAATATTTTGTTTCTGTGGCAGTGAGCTGGATTTTCTAAGCAAGATTAATAGGTTTATACATTTCCCTGTCTTTAAGAATTTCTACAGGTTGGGAGAAGACAAAGAACACAAGTGACAAGGTACCTAGAAAAAGATGTTCAAGGCCTGCATGAAGCCTACCCTGGGTTCTATTTGAAACTATTGTTTGTTAAAGTCATGGGGGAAGAAAGTTCATGCCCCATTATATTTATTCCAACTTCATTTGAGGAATATGAAGAGACTTGGAGTTTTGTGCTTCCAGAACAGAGGAGATGGGACTTTGAGAAGAAAAATGTCTCTCGAAGGAATGGGGGCCATGGGGACTTCCTCACATTAACTGGGATAGAAAGTTGGAAGTCTGATAACTGAGCTGTCATTCATCAGGGCACTCACTCACTTACCCCACTGGGCCTGCCCTGAGCCAGCATGCAATGGGCCAGGCCACTGGCTGGAGTAGCCAGAGGTGACCAGCACCTGTCCTGACTGCATTTGCAGCCCCGTGTGGAAGTGGGGTGGACATATGGCGAGCATCATGGCCATGGTGCATGTGCTCAGTCCGAGGGCCGTGGAGTACCAGGAATCAGAGCCTGAGGTGATAGGGAATGCCTCCCCGCCATCATTGGTGACATCTGAGCCCAGGGTTGAAGGAAGATTGAGGCAGGGACAAGCATCACAGATAAGTGAGCACAGCAGCAGTATTGGCCCAAAGGCATGAAGACGAGTGGCATATCTGGGGAATATGGCCAGATCCCACAAAGAGGGCTGCACACATCCGTGGAACATGTAGGAAAGGCCTAGAATGGCTGAGAGGTTGTCGCTGGAGAGGCAGGGAAGAGCATAGGTTTGGGGAGGACCCCAGAGGCTTTAACTGAGTTGGTGACATTTCATTTCTTAAGCTGGGTGTTGATATAAGGAAGCTCTTTATGCTTTTTTGTACATGTGAAATTGTCTCAGTGACTTGTCAATCTCTGTGGGAAAGTTTCGTGGTACATGGAGGCTGAGAAGTCCTTGCAAGACTACGAGCTTCTGAGCTTCCCACTGTGGTGGCATGTAAGCTGCTCATTTTTTATTCCCTTTGCCAAGGACTCCAAGGCCACACCTCTACAGAAAAAGCAGGACAGAGCTTGACCCTCCCAGCCCTGGGGCATACAGTTCCTGGAACAGAACGTTTCCCATCTAGGGAAGTGTGAGCAGAGAGGAAGGAGTCTAAGCCCCATTTTGTGTCCTCGGGGACAGCTGATACGCCCCTTAATGGACACTGCCCCAAGTTCTTTTTCAAGTGAATTTCCCTTCAGCTACACTGTTTGCTTTTTCCTGCCAGAGCATCCTGCCCCCTCCAGTGCGGTCCTGAGGAGGAGATCCAGCCCCTGCCTTCCTGGTGTGCAGAGCTTAAAACAAGAGCCCTCTGCCCATCGGACATCCTTACCATTTCCAGCTATTGAGTGTAATCAGGTGTGCCAGGATCTGATTTCAAAGCCCAAATCCAAGGGGCTCAGAGGAATCCTTTCTCCCTGTTGCTCCAGTGGAAGACAAAGGGGACTGAACAAACAGGATGTGCTGAGAGCTGCATGGAGCACAGGCAGGCGGGCAGGACGCAGGGCTGGAAGAGATGGCCCGTGAGCCGGGGCGCGTTGGCATGTGTGGTTAATCATGCCCAAGAGAAATAAGCAGGACAAGAAGAGCAGACACAGTGGTCCATCTGAAAGCCTCTCTGGATGGTGATTCCTTATACTCACGCTCATGCAGGGTCTGAGGAGTTACAGAATCCCTGCCTCCCAGAGGATCCTGACTCTGGCCATTCACCTTGCAGAAGCTGTTAGTATTTCTAGAAATTGTGGGGGCAGGAGAGAGACAGGACTCAGGGATCTACAAACAAGTTAGGACAGATGCGGGGTGCAGTTGGGAGAAGACACACCAGTCGCAGCCCAATGGTTGGGTCCTGGTGATTCCATTTGTTACTGTCCCTGTTTCTGTCTCTTACTATCCCAGACTCTAATCACTGGGCTTGGGAACTTACATCTAGTAAACCCTCTCAATCATGAACTTGAAAAAGAGTCCAAAGTCATTCCAGAGAACAAAACCCTTCTTAAGAGGATAGTTCCTCCTCTCCCCTTCTACTGCACAGTTTTTTGTTTTGTTTTGTTTTTTTAAGATTTTATTTATTTATTCATGAGAGACACAGAGAGAAAGAGGCAGAGACACAGGCAGAGGGAGAAGCAGGCTCCATGCAGGGAGCCAGATGTGGGACTGGATCCCGAGATTCCAGGATCACGCCCTGGGGCTGAAGGCAGCGCTAAACCGCTGAGCCACCTGGGCTGCCCCCTACCGCCAGTTTTATATGGGAGAAATCAGAGATTAAAATCATATTTATCAACACTGGATTTGAAAGCAAACGAAGGTCTTTGAAGGCTACAAGGGTAGGAAGCATCTTACCCTGGGGATAGGTTCGTCCCCTTACCACATAATGGTATCTGCCCCCAGCCACCATCTTTCAGAGATACTCTCCCTGGTACTTCCAATCACGGGTACTTGGAATATCGCTTTAGGCACTTCTGGTTCTTCCAGGCACTGGGGGCCACACCTCACATTCTGTGGATGGGGCAGCAAGGACAAATGCCTGCTGGTACACAGGGCAGTCCCACACAGCTGGAGAACTATGCCAGCATTTTTTTTTTTTAAGATTTTATTTATTTATTCATGACAGACACAGAGAGAGGCAGAGACACAGGCAGAGGCAGAAGCAGGCTCCATGCTGGGAGCCCGATGTGGGACTTGATCCCCGGTCTCCAGGATCACACCCTGGGCTGAAGGCGGCGCTAAACCGCTGGGCCACCTGGGCTGCCCTGCCAGCCTTTTACTAATAGAGAAATACTGGTGGAATTGGTCGTTTCTGATACCCAGCACAACCCCAAGCATCTCCAACCTAGAGTCTTTGAACATAAAACCTACAGAAAGAGTATCTGACAGGGAGTAGCACATTCTAAAGGTCACTGTTGGTTCTAGATGAAATAAAAAGCACCCGGAAAATGAAAACCTGCATGACATCTATAGTTCATCATTGTCTCTGAAATAAACCAGAAGTTTCCAAGAGAGATTTTAATCTGGCACAAAACATCAGATTTATGGAGATACTTCCCCCTGGAGCTAATGTTCTGGGAGCTAGGGATTCAGAGGCTGTCCCTCAGATAAAATTGGTTTGGGCATATATTAAGTTGCTTTGCCCCGATGTGGTGTAAATAGTTGGCATGCTAAGAATGGTTAAGAAAGAAAATCCCAGCTAAGAGTGTGTATATGGAAGGCACAATGAACATGCATGTTAAGTAGCCAGAGTGAAAACTGAGTTGGGGTCCTTGGGGGAATTCCAGCTACATTAAATGAACTAACTAGGGCCAGTTTGGGAGGGGAGGGGGAGGACGCCAGGAGACACATCCAGATTTTCTTAAAGGGAGAAACTTGAAGAATCCATCATTCCACTCATAAGCAAATGACCATCCCAAAGAATTTGAATTCTAGAGAGATCTTGAGCACAAAATTGCAATCTTTCAGAACTTGATTTGTGATTCAAGATGAACTGCTTGCTAACTCTGGAGTTACTCAGCCAAGGAGGGTGGGAAAGGCAGGCCCATTAATCAAAAGGTGTCAGGAGACCCCTCCAGGTGGTAACTGAATGAAGGGAGAAGTGAGCTCAGGTGGAGAAGAGAAAGGAAAAAAAGAAACACCCCTTCTCTGATCCCCTGGTGTGGCCAGGAGAGATATCTGCTTGAGGGAAGCCCAGGGTGATGGTCTGACCCAAACTGTCTCTCAGAACCAGAGTGGCTGGAGCTTGTCTGGGTAGAATTAAAATCCTTGCTCTGCCACTCTCTAGTTGTATGATATTAAATAAGCTAACTAACCTGAACTTTGGTCCCTCACTTGTGAGATGGGGTTAATGGTACCTGCCTCAGAGGGTTGTCAAGGAAATAAGCAAGCATTTATTGAGCACCTTATATGCCAGGCCAGGTATCAGATCCTGGAGAGACAATGGTGAAAGGGCTGACAATTTCATGAGATTACTTATGTAGTGAACTGGGAGCAGACACTGCCTAGCATATAGTAGCTGCTCAACAAAGTCCTTATCCATGTTTTCCATCCTAAAATTACTACAGTCATGCTGTGTGGAAGAAAGAGAGGATAGATGGGCCAGGCTTTGCTGAGTGGTGCCTGACAGCAAGGATCCAGTTCTGGGATCTTTGCCCCCTCCCTCCAGACCCCTTCCTCTCTACCAACTGGACACCTGCTGTGTACAAACAGTTTTGCCAGGCCCATGGGCCTGACATTACACAGCACTTTGTAGCTTCAAAATTGGCTTTACGTATCAGAAAAAAATGTCAACAGTTTTCAAATTTGTTCACTGGAGCAAGAACTATTCCACAGAGAGCCTGCAGGGACGGAGAGATTTTTGAACTCATATTCCCTTCAACTAGAGCAGCCCTTCTTTGATTGGTTTTATATCCTGGACCTCTAAGAAAGATCAAACCTATTTACTGAGTGTCCTTGATGTGCTTGACACTGCTCTGGTGCTTAAGACATTCAGTGAGCCAATCGGATATGCCTGGCCTCCAAAACTTTTATTGTAGTAGGGAAGATACACAGTGGATGGTAAACAGAATGAGTTATTTATTACGTCGTATGGTGATGAGTACTTTGGGAGAGGCAAAGTAGAACAGGATGGGGATAAGGAGGGTGGGCAGAAATGTAAACAAGGTAGGTCTCATGCAGAGGTGACATTTTGGCAGGAAGTTATAGGTAAGGGAGTCACAGCAATATCTGGGAAGGTTGGTGAGGGCATCAGCTTCAGGACTGTCTGGGGAGCAGGACTGCTACAAGGAGTCAACATACAAAGTCCATGAGGGAAAGAGGGCTTGGTGCCAAGAGGTGTGGCATGGAGAATGGGATGGTCAAGGCAGGTGAGCTACAGGAGATGGGACTGCCATCCCACCAGGTGCTGGTGGGCATGCGGGTTGTGAGGGACAGCAGAGGGACTCTACATTCAGTCTAGGTGAAAAGAGAGTCCCTTCAGAATTTTGAGCTGAGGAACAGCATGATCTCATTCAAGTCTTTAGACTGCAAAAATGGGTCAGTGCATTAACCCAGGTTCAGGCCACCAGCAAAGGCTGGAAACCAACCATTCATCTACATAGGCATCCCCGTGGCCCCTTGGAGTAAAGCCTGGGCAGATTACTCCTACACCCATTTTACACATTGGGAAATTGTGACTCAGGGAGGTCACAGGCCTTCTTTGAGGGCACACAGCTGGAAGGCAGTGGGCTAGGGACTGGTCTTGGCTGGGCTGCTGGCCCCAGGGGCTGGCCATCACTCCACTGCCCACCTGAGTCTCTTGTCTCCTTGAGAACTGTTTCAGGGCAGACAAAAGACCACCCGGGTCTACTTGGTTTTTCAAAATTAGTACTTTATTTACTGAAGTCATGCATTAAAAAACTCAGTTGTCTCTCAGGCTTTAAAGTTCACCTTACAAATCTTATTTTACTCTAGTTATAAATCACAGATGCTCAAGAAGCATCTGTGATGTCCTCACATTTCAAAAGCTCCTTCCTTGCCTTATGCCTTAACAATGAACCCAGTACATTCCACCTAGTACATCCCGCATCATGTATCCCACAGTAAATCACACCAGAAAGGAAGAGAGAGCCCTGTTGGGAGGCCTGGCCAGACAGGACTGTGACCCCAGGCCTGCGGGGTGGGGCGGACTTCCTGCCAGGCACCCTGTTGCTGGGCAGGGTACCACAGCAGAAGAATCCAGAGGCACCTGGATGAAGGAAAAGGAAATGCTTTCTCTTCCTCTATTCCTTTTTTTTTTTTTTTAACCCTTACTCTAAAGAAAACTTTGTGAGGGCAAAGTTGCAGGCTGATGAGCAGAGGCTATGCTTTACAGCATAGACTCTCTGAGCCCCTCTCCCCTCTGTCCACTGTCTACACCATCTCACCCCACCCTGCTTTTCTAACTGCTCTGCCTTCCATCTGCCTCCCAGTACTCCAGCTTTTCCCTGTCACCCTCCCTCCCACTGCCTTCCTCCCCCCACCTTCCTCAGGCCTTGGGAGCTCTCCGCCCACCCCCTCCCTGCGTGTCCTTCCAAACCCACACTCTTTGTTGCCGAATTCAAGGTTCTCAATACAATAAAGCTTTGATGATTGGCCCCGATTGAGAAAGAATGTCAGCTTAAATTAATGAAGGGTCTGAATAATAGAATTTTAAAGAAAAGTTTAGTTGCTCTCATGTTTGTAAGACACCCTTTCCAGGGAGAAGCCTTCACATTCAAATGCCCTAAAAGCTAATGCTGAGAAATGGGGCAATATGTCTTAGAGACTCTTTTAAATGCTTTAACAGAAAGGGCCCTCTATAATTGGCATATACTTTCTTTGAATATGAGTGTTTCTGCTCCTAAAACCTTTAATTTTTGGTGACCAACATTTCTTTTTATCACTCAGATTTTATTCTCTCAGATCTACCACAGTTTCAACTCCTGAATTCTTTATGACAGAGACATGTCCACATGGAAAGTCTCTAAAAATTTCAGTTTTCAATTTCGTGAGCAATACACGAACATGTGTTTCTTTGCAGAAAATTAAAACCTTAGAAATAACAATAAATGAAAGCCTTATTAATAGTAAAAGAATTCGTGTCCCAGTTTATATCACTTTAAGGTGGTAACAATGTATGATCTATAACAAACTATCCAGCATAAAAATCCCTTTTTAGGGATCCCATCCAAAAGGGAAGGCACCTACATCTGATTGGGAATTGTTTTCTTGCAAAAATAAGGCATCCTTGAGGTGGGTAAAACCCCGTGCTCTCCCATTCAGTACCACCATGCCTCCATCCATTCCCATTTCCTTACTGCTGCATTCCACCCTTGAAAGGAACACTCACCAATAGGAAATGAAAAGGGCAAATGGTAACAATTATTAAGTCTAGATAAGGGTACTTGGGTGTTCATTTTGCTATTTTCTCTACTTTTCTCAATGTTTAAACTTTTCATAATAATAATAATAATAAACCTCACCAAACGCTAAGAATAGTGAAATAGCCAAGTAACCCTTGGAAGAGAGGACTGGTTCTGTTTAACACTACCCTCCTCTTCATAGGGATTCCCAGCCCCGCACTGAGCAAGGCTGAGCCTCACTTACCAGCTATAGTAACAAAAGAAGTACATGGTGTATTTCTTAGCTATGTGCCCACATTTGTAAGCCCTTTCATACATATTCTTCTTTTCCTTTGGGGGATAGGCAAGGCAAGTGTTGTCACCATTTTGCAATAAGGAAACCAAAATTCTTAGTGACACTACTTAGTTACTGCTTTCTTATGAAGCAGCAGGCATTATTCTAGGCACCTACTTTTATTAACTAATTTTATCATTACAACAACTCTGAGTTACATGTGTAACTTGCTCAAGATTGCAAAGCTAGTAAGCAGTGGGCTGGAATATGAACTCAGGCAGGGTATCCAAGAGCCAGAGCTCTACACCTACAGCCTCATGTGATGACATTACAGATGCTTTTCCAGTAGTCCAAGAGTGGAAACCTGGCAGCCTTCAGGGTTCACTCAGGCTGTAAATGTGCTGATTTGGCTCATACAGTATTTTACAATTTTTGAATTAATGGCCATAATCTAAAATTTTATTTAAAGGAAGATTCCATCAGAAAATCCAGATTTCTTGTTCCCTTGAAAAATAACATACTGGCAACATTAGGCTGCCATCCCACAAAGTAATAATTGGCTGGAACTGAGTATACACTGCCCCTTTAGGCAGGGCACACTCTCTTACCGATTTGTCACCTTCCCCACTACTCCCTATTATGCACCTGGCCTCTTTTTGCAACTCTGTTATTTAACATGAGCATTTGAGTTTGCAATCCTTGCAACCTCTGTTACCTAACATGAGCATCTGAGTTAACAACCCCTGCACTGTAAAAATCTACAACCCCAAAGTAGTAGAATGTGATGGCTGCCCTGGTGGCGTCAACACACTACTTAAGTCATATATTCATCTATCTATCCATCCAACCATCTCTTCATGTATCCAAGTGTCCATCTTTTCGCTCTGCCTATCTCAGCCACCTTCCCTACCTAGCTTAGCCATTCTCAAACTGACTGTACAGAGTGCCTAGTATCTACACTTCTCCTGCTCAGAAAGGCAGCATCAGAGGATGGGAGATGATCTGTTGAGGAGAAGTTATGGCAGCTGTTATGGACTGAACTGTGCCCCATTCCATCACCATCAAATTCATTATGTTGAAGTCTTAACCCCCAATCTGACTGTGCTTGGAGATAGGCCTTTATTTTTTTTTTAAGATTTTATTTATTTATTCATGAGAGACACACAGAGAGATGCAGACACATAGGCAGAGGGAGAAGCAGGCTTCCTTTGAGAAGCCTAATATGGGACTCAATCCCAGGACCCCAGGATCATGACATGAGCTGAAGGCAGATGCTCAACCACTGAGCCACTCAGGCATCTAGAGACAGGCCTTTACAGAGAAGTAATTAGGGTTGAATGAGGTCATAAGAACAGGATCCTAGTCCAAGAAAACTGGTGTCATAAGAAGAGGAAGAGATATTAGGTGTGCACACATATGAAGCATCATGTGAGGACACAGTGAGAAGGGCCCCATCTGCAAATCAAGGAGAGAGGCTTTGGGAGTAACCAAGCTGACTGGCACCTTGATCTTAGACTTCCACTCTCCAGAACTGTGAGAAAATAAATTTCTGTTCTTTAAGCTTTTCTGTGGTATTCTGTGATGGCAGCCTTAGAAGACTAATAGAGCAGGAAAATATTTTTCATGTGTCCCCCATCTAGCCTTCCAGCTTCCTGGTCCCCAGCCCTTTTCCCTGCACAGACAATCACCTGACACCCAAAGCCATCTGGGCTGGTTACTAAGAGACATCGTCAGCCATCCCAATTAAGAATAAGGTCTGCTGGGATCCCTGAGTGGCTCAGCGGTTTGGTGCCTGCCTTTGGCCCAGGGTGTGACCCTGGAGTCCCAGGATCGAGTCCCACGTCAGGTCCCCGGCATAGAGCCTGCTTCTCCCTCTGCCTGTGTCTCTGCCCCCAGCCCCGCCCCTATCATGAATAAATAAATAAAATATTTAAAAAAAAAAAGGATAAAATCTGCTATTTCTCCAGTGGTGTAAACACAATCATTGGGATGGGCTGAGAGGGTAGGGAGAGTGCTGGGAAGATGCCACTAAAGCATTGCATCAGTGAGATGCACTCAGGACATTTCACTAAACCCCGTGTACCTAAAATACATGCTGCCTGAGTTCACAGCATAAGGAAACTCTGGAGCTGAGATGTGGACACAGAAAGTATTAGTAAAACCTAAAGTGGCTTAAGGAGCATTGAGAGCCACAGGTTCATCCAGTTAGTTGGCTGGTTTTAGCAAGCTGGTTTTTCTTCTGGACAGTCTGAGTCCAGCTTAAACAGTGATGGTCAGAATAATTACTGTAAAATTGGCTTCATCTTAAGCCTTCCTATGGGTTTCCTCCCAGGTGTTCTAGTTAGAGAGGCTTATGTTATTAACACAAAGATAGGTGGTTGCTGATTAACCCCAGAAGGGCCTAGAGGACTGGGAGAAAGCCAAACTGGCTTCTGCTCCATCTTTGCATCAGCTTTCAAGCTGTTAGAGTGGCAATGACTGTGGAAATTGGACAGTGGTGTTGGAGAGAGAGCCTGGACAAACCCCAGATGGGTTTTCAGATACCAGGGGATAGACAACGGCAATAGATTTCAACCTCAGATTCTAAATGTAATGAACAGAGATCTGGAAGTAATCCAGAGGAACTGGCTCTAGAATCCCACAGCAGCAGATTTAGAAACACCACCAGAACTACCTTCCTTGCCTTCATAAGCTCCTAGGGAAACTGCAATTTTAGTCAGTAGATAAAAGTTTGAACAAGGTTTGATGGATGATTTAATCAACACTGACATAACCCAGAGCTCAGGAAAGGGCAAGGAAATACAGCGTTGTTTAGACTTGCCTCTAATTCACTTCTAGCCTCACATCCACTGAAAAGAATACAGAGATGCTGACATTTGAATGTGGGTGTTTGGGATTGGCCTTTTAACCAGCTGATGAGGTATAAAGGCAAAGCATAGTATCATAATTCAATTTTTCCCCTAGTACTCTCCCTGGGTGTGTAAATTCAGACAAAGCATAATTTCTCTGACTCTGGTGAAACAGGGCAACACCACACATGACCAACCCTCTAAAATATCAGGGAGATTTGTGAAAACTGCCAGTGAGGAGCTTTGGGCATCTTGGGAGAACGCAATTGGTAAAGACCTTATCTACACAGATTCTTTCACTTGTGTTCTAAACCCTACTTTGAAAGTAAATTGCTTGGGATTTGATATTCAAGATTCTGGGGTTCCATGAGGCATGAGGGTGGGGGCCCATGGAAATGCAAAGGTCTGGGATGGGAAATAGGAATGGGGTCAGAAAAAGCTCTGTGGGATTAGTGGAGCTAGACTATCTTCCTGCTTTGCTCCATCTGGGTCCCCTGATGACATTTCTCATGATTCTGCTGATGTTTGATTTTGGGGAAAGGGAATTTACTCCAAAGATTAGGAGAAAGAGAAAAGGGACTTGGGTCCCCTGGTGGGAATGGGATTTTCTTTAGCTAAGAAAGGGTTTTATTTCCATTTCTTTTTCCACGCCTTCCCCAATCTTACTTATATTCTCAAATAAACTTTAAGAGGTCTTTCTTCCCACTTACCAATCCTATACTCCTGTGATGGGTCAGTTCAACAGGGTGAGAAGCAGGATGCTGATCAGGCATTGGGGGATGAGCAGCAATGGGAGCATAGGCTATGACTCGAGATCTGGCCTACAGTTGATGAGAATGGGGAGGAAGAAGCAAGAGAGAATAAGTATCCTTGCAGCAATCCCATGAAGGGTTCAAAGAGTCCACTAGAGCCCATCATGTCCTCACAACCTCACAGATCCTCTAAAGGAAGCTTCCTTGCCCCATCTTCTGCAACTTAGGCAATCATGCTTGCAGGGCATCCCTCAGCCCATAGTTGACTGGCTGGCTAGTGACCATTGATGTTATCTGAGACAGAACAATAAGACAAGCCTGAGCCAATAAGATTGTGTCTTAGGAATTTTAACTAGGCATACCAAGGAAGAAATCCAATGGGAACTGAAGTTGAAAGGCTGAGGTATATATGGAGGAGCTCAAGAGCCCATGATGAGCCACATGCAAGGTGAAATTTTGAGTAAGCAGAAACTGCAATCTATAGGACATATCTGCTAGGACATGAGAGTACCTCAGGCAGAAATGCAGAGGTAAGCAGAAACTCTTAGGTAATAAATCCTCAGAACTACCTCTGCTCCTGAAGGCTTTCCAATTCCAGACCATCTATATCCTTAATGCCTGTTCCTTTTTACCTGAAGTCACTGAGATTCTTCTCAAGTTCCATGTAGGTAAGCTAGAATTGAATTATCTGAAGATATTTGCTTTAGGGAGAATGAGTACGCTGGCTCCTTTAGTAAACATGGCTACTGCCATTGCTTACTTGGAAGCATTTTGTGTGCTTGAGATCAGGTTTCAGGCAGGAAATAGTGCATCCTAATTTCTCCCTTTGTTCTTATGATGTCAGGGTAGGCCAAGACTATGTTTGAATCCTAAGAAAGGAGGTCTTGGCATTTACAAAAAGTGGGCTGGTCTGAGAAAGCTAAGTCCTTTTTAAGTTACTAAGATCCAGGTCTACAAATCCCTTAAAGGGAAGCTTTAAAACCATGACTTTTTACCTAGTTAAAAGGAGCAAAGAGGTGTGGCAGCCATGTTGGTTCACCAGTGGGATCTCGTGAATCATTTCTCATCTCCAATTTCAGGGCTTAGGAGGGCTAAACTGGAAGGAAAACTGAGAGCAGGTCTTGTCAATATGAGACCTCATCTATTATGTCCACAGCCTGTTGGAAATGTCCCCCGGCAAGGCTGCCATCAGCACTTGACTGAAAACACATGGAAACAGCCCACTCAGAGCAGGAATTCATTACTGGAAGAATAATAAGGGAAAGTTTTCTTTTTTTCCTTCTCTCTCTCTCTCTCTCTCTCTCTCTCTCTGTCTCTGCTGGGAGAGCTGCTTTCTGGAAAAGTCACAGGGCTTAGAGGGAATTTGAATCATGTCTGGTAATAACGGGAGGAATGGAGGAAAAAGGGCATATTTCCAGAAGCCCTTTCAGACAAAGCATGATGGTTCTGGGCAACTCAAAATTAGTTGTTACATCTTAGATGTATTATTGAAGTCAGGCCATGGCTCCTTTTAACCCATTACTCTTTCCTAGAGTTATTAGAGTCTGATAGTTCCAAGGGAAAAGTTAATTGGTTTTCCGGGGCTATTCCTCTCTTTCAAAATGGTTGCTCATAGATTAAGATGGACCATAAAACTATTTGGTCTTCTTTCCTCAAAACTAGCCCTAAGTCTTCAATATATGCTGGGTGATCCCAGAGAAGGGTATTTACAAGGCATGAGTATGAAAGAAGGAAAGATATGCCAGCTCACTGGCTTCACCATTGTGTGGCAGACATTATAAGTGTTCACTAATATCTAGTTCTCCATCCCTTCCAAATACAGGGGAGGTTTGTATTTCCCACTTCCTTGGAGTTGGGTATGGATGCATGACTGCTTGGCCGTAAGAGCAGAAGTGATGTGTGTCACATCTTGGGGGAAGCACTCAATTTACAGTGTAGAGCCCTTCTCTTTTCTTCCCCTACTGTGGCAATTGTGGAAGTCCATGTTGATACTAAAATGGAATACTAAAAAAAAAAAAAAAAAAAGGAATATTGAGTCATCATATGGGGGATACCATCCCGGGAGAGTCTCTCAGACATGCAGACTTTCAAGATTTCTGGGGGTGTGTGTTTAGGCAGCAAAACCAAGTCTGTCCTGACTTATGCCCACTATTGATTGGTCTACTCTCTTCCAAGACCTGTTTGGAGTTTCTTCCCAGATCTGTTTGGAGCTCTAGAGAACTTGTGCTCTGACTGAACACCATGCTCACTAAAGTTCAGAGAGGTAGGCAGTGTGCTTTCTCTCACACTTAGGATTTTCTCTTGAGGACTGCAATGGGCTCCTTTCCTTCGCTTGAGCAGAAGAAGCCTTTCTTGAATTCTGTAGTTGAATAAAGAAAGCCCTTTAACAGCCAGAGGACAAAAGTGATGGTGACAATATTGAAACCAAAGCTCAGAAAAAAATGATACTCCCAAGTGGTTCTAAGACCACACTTTTATTTTATTTATTTATTTTTATTTATTTATGATAGTCACAGAGAGAGAGAGAGAGAGAGAGAGGCAAAGACATAGGCAGAGGGAGAAGCAGGCTCCATGCACCGGGAGCCCGACGTGGGATTCGATCCCGGGTCTCCAGGATCGTAACCTGGGCCAAAGGCAGGCGCTAAACCGCTGCACCACCCAGGGATCCCAAGACCACGCTTTTAAGGTCAGAATGTGACATTTGCACTTCCTCTTGCCTTCATTCCCCACTTCCCTTTACCTAATCCTTATTCCCCATCTCCAGAGTTCTCATTTGGCAATCATGATTTTGCCAGATAATCTTTAAAATCCCGTCCCTGGGGATCCCTGGGTGGCGCAGCGGTTTGGCGCCTGCCTTTGGCCCAGGGCGCGATCCTGGAGACCCGGGATCGAATCCCACATCAGGCTCCCGGCGCATGGAGCCTGCTTCTCCCTCTGCCTGTGTCTCTGCCTCTCTCTCTTTCTCTCTGTATGACTATCATAAATAAATAAAATTAAAAAAAAAAAAATAAAAAATAAAATCCCGTCCCTGAGTGGCAACCTTGGTCATAATATACAACATACAAGATCTGACACATAGAGTTCAGCACTTTCCGTTCTTTTTGTTTTTTGTTTTTTGTTTTTTTTTGCACTTTTTGGTTAGTCCAGAAATGTTCACTCTGTGGGCTGACAGGGACCACTTCTGAATCCTCACTAGGACTGCTGCACACCAACAGAGTAGCTAAGAGGATAGCACAATTCTGGAAACAAAGTTGGACTTTGACATATAGATGTATATGTACACACACACATAGAAAAAAATCAGCGAGTAGCATCCAAGTTCAATCCAACATACCTCACTGGCATCTCATGGGTGGTACCAGCTTGTCAGCTGCTCACTCATGAATACCACCTGTGTGTCTTTTTTCTTGTGAACATTTCCTGGGGTGACTTTCCTGAGCATGGCTCCTAATCTTTAATCATGGTGGAAAGAGAAGGAGGTAGTGATAGTGATGGAGCCTCTACTAAACTCTCAGCACTGCTGCCTAGGCTTTCTGCAGCTACTCCTCCCAGTGGAAGATCAAACCACTAGTGTTGCTTTTGGTGATTCTTTGGAAAATACAGAGTTCCTATTACGCGCATAGTGTTATGCTGAGCACTTCAGTGAATTGAGGATGACTAGGAGAAATTATAACAGATGTGAAAAGAAATACTACATGGGTGAGGAATGAGAGAGGAAGCAACAAGGCTGAGTGGGTTCAAATCCACATTCCATTACTTTCTAGCAAGAGACTGAATTTTTCTTGCCTCATTGCTCATCTGCACAGGAGGAATGATATGAAGTCCTACTTTGTGAGACTGTTAGGATTAGGCAAGCTTATGCATATATAGTATGTGTCAGACATGAAGCAACACTTAATAAATACTGGCACGATGCAGAAACAGCATGGAGGTCCTGTCCTGGCAGTGCGGCTTGTGGTGAAAAGCCCTGTTGGAACTTGGAGCGGAAGAGTATGGGATTGATTTGTCAGTCACTGGGTATACAGCACTGTCTTAGGGTTTCCTGGTGTCAAAAAAGTAGGCTCAAGGGGGAAGACATTTAATCCTTGCCATTTGGGATTGGGAGGTGTCTTCCTGGTACCTTTCTCAGACACTGTTGAGTGCCCTGGTTTAATGTGTGAATTGCTTAGCTTTTCTATCTTGGTGGACAGTGAGAATGGAGAGAGACAAAATTCATAGTTACAGAGGATAAAACATCTTTCTCAATGTCTAAAATAGTCCCTTGATGTTTGGAATTAGTCAATTCAGGTAGTAAGAACTCATAGGGAATGTACATTCAATCAGCTCCCAAAACTCAGCCTGCTTTTTACAAATGTTCTGTTGAAGACCACAAGTTCTCAAAAAGCATTGCACTCAGAGGGAGGCAAATGACCAGAGTCTGGAAAGTCTGCCTCCCCGACCTCTTTCAGGTCTACCCAAATCCTCCCTGCCTTCTAACACCCAGCACATTGCTTGCTCTCCAGGAATACCTTCTGTGACTCACTCCAGCTGGATAAAACGTCTCTGCTCTTACCCTTGCAGCATGTGGCTTGGACGTTCATCTATCGTGTTATTTTATTTTATTCTGTTTTATATTATAGTTAGTAGTATATGAGTCTTTTCCATTCTTTATGATAGAATAGTTCTCGAGAATGGGATGCATATCCTGTTTTTGTGAGCTTTGCCACAGAATTTGGTATGTACTCAGCAAATACTAAGTAGTTAAAATACTTAGTCATTCAGTCATTCTTCACTGATCCATACCTACTTGGTGCATAGTGTTCTGGTGGGCACCGACAGAAAGCATTAGATAGGATAAGACCTGACTCTAGCCTCCAAAGCATTAAAAACCTCTGGAGGGGGAGCAGGTCCAAAGTAATTCTAATAAAGGACAGCTTAGGGGTTGGGAAGGTTCGATGCCTGGCTTTGAAGGAGCTGAAGCCCCCAGGCCTTGCACTGCACCCAGTCTTCCAACTCTTGGTTGGAAACTTCATTGGCAGTAGGAGGGTGTAAGGCTGGCTGTTCTGCTGGAAACGACTACATTATCCTATGGGTTACCAATTGGTTTATTTGCTAATTGACTGTCCCAGCTTTGGGCTTTAAATCTAAAGAAATCATTTCATCCTTTACTAAATACTGCATGAATCTCACTCTTGTTCTGCAGGGCTATACACAATAAACTAGAGAAATCTGAATTTACACCACAATAGTTGTGCCACTAATGACTTTCCAAATGCCACTAATACCATACATGTTCTGCTTCTCAGTTGGATCTGAACCTGTCAGTGAATTCTGAGCCCATTGGTCTCCCTCTGACACAAGGGCAGACCCCCACGCCCATGCCCGCCCCCAGCCTCCCCACCTTTCCATGATTTAATTTCTGAATCAGTTACTCTTTGGAGACCCCAATTCCTTTACAGCCATTCTTTTTATATGGTGGACAATACTTTATTCGGAAATGTTCCCTCCTGTAATTACAAATCCTGTTAGTCCTCCTCCTCCTCTCCCCAGGGGGATTGTGGGCTTTAATTAATTAACGTTGCTAAACCGCTTTGAGGTGCCCAGTTGAAAGGTGCTATATAAGTGCAAATTATTATTATTATGGCTGTTGACATCCCATGGTGGCAAAGCCTTCAGCCCCACGCATCTACAGACCTGAACAAAGGCTTCTTCATCCTCACCTTCCCTGCTAGGTCTGAGATGGCTTGCTAAATGGTATGGGGGCAAATCTGTTACCATCTCAACATCAATCAACTAATTAATCCCCATTATGTTGGCTTCCGTTTCCTTCTTCCAAGTAGCACCATCCTGTTTCATTTCACAAATTGTGCCCCCAGCAGCTCTAGACAATGGTCATAGAGTCCATAGCTACGGCCTCTGTGCCTAAAAGAGAAAAAAAAAAAGAGAGAGAAAAGAAGTTTGGGGCGGGGAGTGTCATCATGAAATGCACTAACTTCTCACTAACAGTCTAAATAAAATTTTCCTTCTAGCTGTAGTCCCCTTAAACACATGCCTTTCTATTACCTAGGGAGCCAACAGCCTTACAAACCAGACACCCAGAAACACAGCACAGGTATGGGGTAAGGCCCCGTAGCCCTGGCCTGACTGCCAATAGCTACAGACAAAAGCCCTTTCTGGGCTGGGTGGGAAGAGGTCATCCAGAGAAGTGAGAGGCCCTCTTTGGCTTCCTCCACTAGCTCCAGGTTTCCCCTGAGAAAGCCAGCTGCCATCTGTAGCCAGGAAGCCCTCACAAAGACGGGGTACCATGATTTAGATGTTTTGTGCTGCACCTAGCAAACATCAGTCCTTAACAAATGCCTAGCACTTCCACTGTGATGGTAGTCATTGAAAGCAGCCCCGTGGGGGAGATGTGGCCTCTTGAAGGGATGCTGCTGACCAAAATGCTCCTTACAAGGTTGTGCCTCAGACCCTTTGTTAGTGTGGACGTGGGCGAACCTCAGGGGGTCATGTCTTCATCTGCCTCCATTTATCCTCCCTATTGAAGAACTCCTTCAGGACATCGGTCAGTCTCTGTGGGAAGTGATTTGGAGGGCAACAAAAGAACTTGGGCCCTTTGGGGGGCCTTCAGAATTCAGTAAACATCTGGACACGGAAGGCCAGGTTCTCAAGCAGTCTAGCTGGGGAGATGTCAAAAGAGAGAAAAAGCTGTGTGTGCAATGTGAACCCTTGGTTCCGTGGTGACATTTGTTGTAGAAAAACATAGCCGCCCCAGTAGGTAGATAGGAAGATTTTTCAAAAGCTCCTCTATTTGTCAGTTTGTGTGAGTGCAGTGTATTCTTTGTAAGTTCTTGTGGCATGTGTGAGGAAGCAGAAGTTTCACATGGCTGGGGAGCGGCATGTGATGGATGTTCAGATTCTCTCTGTACAATGAATAACCCACAGTTGCACAAGCCTGTCCTGGGAGTTGTTATTAAGCATTTCTGTTATCCTTGAAGTTTGTAAAACACTTTCTAGTCAAGGTGACTTGTTAGATTCTCATCATGAGCACATTTTAATTGACCAAAAAATGAAGGACTGGGGCTAAGGGATTTACATTTCATCAGATGGTGAAATTCAGGATCTGAACTCTTGACTCTCAACATTCCCTTTATTATTGAATCAATCCGTTAGAATACATTAGTCAGCATGATTCAACATTAGTCACATGGCACTAATCAGCATTCCCCAGGGTTCCCAAATCTATCCTCAAACAGGGAAAAAAACTGGCCTCTATCAAGAGACAATGGAATGCCATTTCATCAGTATTCCATCAGTATTCGGGGGATGAATACTGTTTAAACCTTTCCTGCCCCCCCTCAAGAACTTTCCTCAGTCATCCTGCTTGAAATGATTCTATCTCTTTTACCCATATCACACTGTTTGAACCTCGATAATAGGTGTTATAGTTTGCCTTTGATTAAACTTACTTTGTTTTTGAGCTAACTAGATTTTGAGCTACTGAAAGAGAGGGACCATTTTTTTTTCCAGGCTTATATCCTCTGAGCACCATGGTCTACATACGATAGATACCTCTACAAATACCTGCTGAACTGAACTCACTGAAATGGAGCTTAAGTCATATTCCAGAAAAAACATCAAGTCCTTTTGGAAGAAGTTTTCAAAGAAAATCAACAACCTGAATTGATTTAACATCTTTTAGTACTATTACCTAGGCACTTTCACAAATGCAAATTGTTAGCTCTGCAAAGATATCCAAATGGCTTCCAGGTTCTAAAAGAGTGTGGATCGAGTCTAACTATAGTCCAGGGCCTTGGAATAAAGTTTTTTCTATAACTTTATTCCAACTGACATTTTGTTCCATGCTTACAAAAATTCGGAGACAGGAAAAAATATTTTTGGTGAAAAATGTGTTTAGTCTATGACTTTGGACCCAAATTCATACCCTGCTTTGTGCTATAAGTACAAGCAGCTCTTGTTCAAGTATCTTTCTTGCATAATGTATAATAGCAAAACACACACTAAAGTTTCTGTTTGAGAAAGATTCTGATTTGGGTGGGGGACCAAGATTTTTGGTGCTGATCCTTGATGGTAATACTGATTGTAATATTCTACTTGTCTGCTGTAGATTCTACCAAAGAGGGCCTGATAGCATTTTTAACATACAATATTTACAATACATTATTTATGCTACATTTCAACATTATGCTATGAGCCCAACCCTAGGGTCTGTACTATTGTACTTTAGGGTCTAATCTCTGCAACTGGGCTCCTCTGAAAGTGATGTGCTACTGAATATTTATCTTCTCTTCTCTCTCATGGTAAAAGAATTCCCAAAATTTAGCTGGGCACATGCACACCCACATAAACAACCAAATTTTCCAGTCTTTCTTCCCATATATCTGCAAACTGGCCAACATGATATAAGCAGAAATAATGTGTATAACTTCTGATTAATATCCTTAAAGAAAAGAAGATGCCCTTTCCTCCCACCACCATTCCCTACTCCATACAAATTCTAATACCTGGATGGAGGTCAGGATACTGAGCCATTGTGGACTGTGACTATAAGAGCAACATCCTAGGTGTGATGGGGCAATAAGCTGAGAGCCTGGGTCCCTAGACAAACACATGGGATGAGCTGCTATACTAGCTCTGGACTGTATTCCTCTGCAATGCTATGCGAGAAAGCAGTAAGCCTCTACTTTGTATGCCACTGTTAATTTAGATTGTGATTCCATCCAGCCAAACATACAACCCAACTCAGGAACTTTCTTGAGGGCTTGCTTACATTAGTGTGATCCATCTTAATTTAGGATTTCAAGATTCAAGATTCAGGACAGGACTGGAATATCCCAACAATGACTCATGAAGCCTGAGGGGTAAGTTACCAGAGGGGCTGCCATGATGGAAGATGAGAAGATCCAAACTCATCTCTGATTTCACAAAATCTTAGGAGCCCTGAGGATCTGCAATTTTGAGACAGTGAATACTACTTGGCCTTTCTGGAACTCTGTCTGCTGACCTGAGTTCAAGGGCGATGGATGACACTAAAATCTCTCATTCTTGGAAATGTGTATAGCTAACTTTGGGAGGAATTAAAGTAATTTTTGTCAACTAATCATCTAAGTATATGCATAAAGCACATGTGTTGTGCAGAAGATCCCTCTAGAGACTATGGAAAGATTATACCCCAATGGCAGAGATAAAAGAGGCATCCATAAAGAATACAAAGAAGACTGCCCATGGAAACATGGCAACAAACTTATAATTACACACAGCTGTGTAGAAATTGGTCCACTATGTCCAGAGGAAGTTTACATTGGTAAATGTCCTTGGAAAGCAACTTGGGAATATACAGTAAAGATTAAAATGTGCATACCCTCTTATCAGTCATTCCACTTTTTATATATCCCCAGAGAAACTCTCACACCCGCATACCAAGCAGCACATGCAACAGAATTCAGTAAGTTAACAAATAATTGAAATTACCATCAATAGGGGAATGGATAATGTGGTACATTCATATAATGAATATGGATACCTCATTAAAGTGAAAGAAGTAATCTATGTATATCAATGTGAATAAATTGTAAAAACACAACATGAAGTGACAAAAGCAAGTTGAGGTATGATGTGTGCAATAAAGCATTTATGCAAACTTGGAATGCACTCAAAACAAATCATTATATTATGTTTGGATTCACGTACAAGTAGACAAGGTCTTCGGCACGAGGAGAAGGATGTATATCAAACCCTGGAGAGTTCTTTTTTTTTTTTTTTTTTTTTTAAACCCTGGAGAGTTCTTACTTCTGTGGAAGAGTGTGAGGTAGGGAGGGAATGGCCTGGGATAGATACAGAAGAGTTTTTTATTTTGTCTTGAGGATTTTTGCTTCTACGTTCATCAGAAATATTGGTCTGTAGTCTTTATCTGATTTTGGTATTATTTTATAAATAATCAAGTTTTATTCCTATAGCAAAATCTGGAGCAAATGTGACAAAATTTTAACATTTGCTAACTCTGGGTGTTCAAGTCATGGGTTTTATTTTTTTCTGTCCTGCTCTGTATATAAAATATTTTTTTCACACGGAAAACAGAATCTCTCTTTGAAGCTAATAGCCAGAGTAAAAGAAGTAAACAAGCAGAGGGTTGGTGTGAGGAGGTGTCATAGAGGTAGGGATTGTGAAGTGTATGTTAAAAAAAGGAGGGATCCCTGGGTGGCGCAGCGGTTTGGCGCCTGCCTTTGGCCCAGGGCGCGATCCTGGAGACCCGGGATCGAATCCCACGTCAGGCTCCCGGTGCATGGAGCCTGCTTCTCCCTCTGCCTGTGTCTCTGCCTCTCTCTCTCTCTCTCTCTGTATGACTATCAAAAATAAATAATTAAAAAAAAAAAAAAAAGGAGAGAACTGGCAGAGGGGCATCCTTCCTCATTTCCCTTGGGAAGCTCCTCCCTGAGAGGTAGGCAAGAGCCATAGAGGACAATGGCTTGACCTGCACCAGCTTTCTGAAGCTGTTGTGGCACCTTGGCAGCCCAGGGACAATGTGACAGACCTGCTTTGCCCTCTTCCCTGTGACCTCTGGGAGAGGAGTTCACTTTCTCTGCTCCACTGAATCCCAGGGCTGTCTGCCCAGGCTCCCACAAGAATGCCAGGCTATGCCAGGTGTGTGGGTTGTGTTTACCAAGCAGACCTCCATACCTGGATGGAAATGGATTGAGAGTCTTCTGGGTCACTTTGAGTCCACCAGGCAGAAAACATTTAGATGGGTTACTAATTCAAACTGAAATCTGATGAACTTAGATGGTGGTATTTAGGGGAAAGAATTTTTCAATAAATCATCCAGTTGGCTCAGTGACTAAGAAAATGGAGTAGAAGAATCTAACCCAACTTTGTGACAAGGGAACAAATAGAGGAGATTAATGCCTCTCTCAATAAGCTTCAGAAGACGATCGTCTGACAGCCATTCTTGATTTTACAAGAGAGATGAGGGGCATAGCTTTCCTGGTCTTAAGAAAAATCATTGTTTCTTTGTGTTTTGGTTTCTTCTGAGTCCTTGTATTAGGTGATTAGAAAAACAGGAAACTAGTTTCATTTGCAGAGTTGTCTCTGGACCCATCTCAGTGTGCCTGGGCTTCCCTGAGTTCCCTCAGCCCCATCCCAAGGTTTATGCTGCTCATTCAGATTTAAACTGGCAGAGGACAGCACCAGACACCAAATTCAACCTGTTATACCTAATTTTAATTTTTTAAAAAACAACCCAAGAATCATGATTCTATCCTACCTAGAGACTAAACCATTATCCTCGTCCTTAACAACCTGTCTTTTGTTTTTCAAATGCTCCCTAGATTCCTGAGGAAATGGAGAAGGTAGGGCAAAGAAGAGTGAATAAGGAAGAGCCCCTGCTGACTTGGTCTCTTCCTTATCCATGGCCAGTCTTGACCAAGTTGACAGGCTTCTGCTGCCATGAGGCCAGGATAAGGCCAGGATGGCCCTGGGAGAGCCTGGCTGTGGGTTCTCCCTAGGCCTCCCGCAGCATCAGCAACACAGCCTGGCCGTTTTCAATTACAGAATCTTAATCTTTATTCCTGGCCTGACACAGAGGTCCAGGGGTCCCAGCTGTGTTCTGTGGGGCACAACATTTTGGGCTTGTTGGGGAAACAAGGAACACGACCCGAGCAGAATATGGGTCGAGCTGGAGTTCGCTGTAAATCCTCCCTTCCCTTCTGTGGCCGTGCGGTTTTGGGGGCCCACTCCATTCAGGCCGATTCCCAAAGCCAGCTCCCGCTTTTCCTTCTCCCTTGGGTTCTGGCACCCCTTAGCCTTACTCTGAGCCAGCCAAAACTCTAGGCTTTTCTACCCAGTGGGTGCTGAGACTTTCATGGTGACCTCTGGGGACAAAAGGAGAAAAGGATTAATGGGAGCCACCCCCACAGCCACCCCCATACCCTCTACTTTTACCACTTCAGTTGCACAAAAGGGCTCTCTCTCCCTCTGCTGGGAGCTGGCCCCTCTCAGAGTCTGAACCATCAGGAAGCTGGTGGCTGTGAGCTCCCTACCCTTTGGGGCCAAGTTTTTCCAGGGTCTTGAACCCAACCCGGAGGACAGGATCTCAACAAGTACAGGACAGACAAAGAAGATGCAAACAGCACAGTATTACCATGGTAATTGCCTTGAGCCAGGCAGCTTCCAGAAGGTGCAAGGAGGAGGGGTTTCTTTTCCTTTTTCTTTCCTTACCTTACCTTACCTTTTCTTTCCTTTCTTTCTTTTTCTTTTTTCTTTTCTTCTTTTTCTAAAAGGAGAACAGTTCCGCTTTCTATTTTACTACAACAATAGCCCAGATCGGCTCCTTCAAGTATTTCAAAAGCCAGCCTGAGAAATCTCCAACCAGGCCCCTCAGTCTCCCTGGCCTGCCAATTTATTGTTTCTCCCATCCCAGGAACAAAGGGGCAGGAAGGGTATAAGGCCCCCCAGTTGCTGGCTCTTCTTAGCATCCTAATCCTTGAGAACTGGTGAAGGGGATGGCCTGTGGAGCCATTAAATGGAATTTTGGCCTCACCTTTTATTCCCACCCTCTGCTTATGCATACAGGAGCACTTCAGGTATTATAAAACCTCTTGGTTAGCAGGCTGGTAGGAATCTTGGACTTGCTAAAGGGATAAAAGGCACCGAGGGATCATTCCCATATTCACCAACCCCCTCATAAAAGGGTAGCCTGTATGAATTGTTTCTTCCCACTACTCCAGGCTGTCTCCATTACAAATATACTAAACGTCCAGTCCCAAGTGGCTGGGCTAGCAGTTTCTTTTTTAGTTGGTACCACAGGAGCTGCCCTCATCTTCCCAACCCTTCCCCTCTCTGCCTCTATGTGCCTCAGACATGGACTGTAAATCTCCAGCACTAGGTACCAACCAACCTCCATGCCAACTTGGGACTAACACACCAGAGCAACCTCTCACCCAAGGAAAGCGTCTTGGCCTTGATTCCTGGTATCTTTCCAAGGTTACTACCCAGGAATCAAAGACTTCTTTGCCTTGAACCTGGGGAATTGTGCAGGTGTTTCTGTTTTGTTTTGTTTTGTTTTGTTTTCAGCTCAGTCATCTGGTAAGAGTGGGGGAAGAAAATAAGCTTTTATGTTCTGGTGTGTGGAGATCTCAAGGTACAACTCTACTGAGCTAAGTGATGAGAAGTACACCATCTCCTAGGAGAATCAGATAAGCTGAAGGGTTAAGGCCTTTAGAGGTCACTGAGGCCAATGACTACAGTCCAAGCAAGAAAAACAGTTTCCACTGCACATACACAAATTCACAATGCACATACAGTCACACAAGAAATATTTCATGAAATAGTGTAATAAGTGTGATGTAATGTGATATTTTCTATTCTCCTTTACTTCATTTTTAAAAATTCTGGTTGTGACTCCTTAATTTCATTTCATGACCCACAGAGGGTTGCAACACAGTTTGTAAAGTGCTGAATCAAGTTCAACACTGTCATTTTCAAGCTGACCAAACACAGGTGACAGAGATTTTCTCAATATCACACCGGAGCTGGAACAGAAATCCACCGGGTCTCTCCACTAAAGAAGGTTCTCCATTTTTCTCGGGATAAGAGCTCCTTTTTGTTTTCCCAAAGTCTTGGGGAGCACACACCTATTGGGGATGGAGTGCTAGAGGCTTGTATTCAGTGGCATTCTTGCTATGGGCATAAGGGTTCTGCTGCTTCAGAAAACCTCACAGAGGGAGGTGGTATAGCTAGGGGAGTGGGATTGGGGGAAAAGCTTCAAAAGCAACCAGGTGAGGCACTGAGGTCTCCTAGGCATTTTTATTTACTGGTTGGGATTCCTGCATCATCGGACACTTTCCTGAATTTTTCTCTTTCCTGGACACACAGCTACGGGTCAGCCTCCTTTAGTGATCCACCTTTTCCTTTGTTTTCTGGCTTTTTCTAATAGTCTTCCTTTGTAGATTTTTAATCTCTACTGATCCATTGTACTTCTAGCCTCTACTTTCTCTACCCAACTTCCTGTTTCCTGTCAAAATCAAGATCTTAGCAATGAGTGTCAGAGAGGTAACTCTGTGAATCTTGTTCTCACAAATGTTATCCTATAAGTTATCCAGATTCAATCAGGCTTAGAAATGCTATTTACAAAAAAAAAAAAAAAAAAAGAAAGAAAAGAAAAGAAAAAGAAAGAAAGAAAGAAAGAAAGAAAGAAATGCTATTTACCAAAAGGCCCAGTGATCAAGATAGAGACACTGTATAAGCCATCTGGGCAGAACTGCCTTTTTTCCTTTCTGAAATTGCCTTGTAATCTTCCATAGAATTTCTTAAAATCTTCAACTAAATTTGCTAGTTAGTCGATTTCTAATCTTTTAAGAAAGCCTCTAAAAATGAAGAGCCAAAAGCCACACTGTGTACTGGGTAAATAAAAGTTCAGCTTTCTGATTGCTTATTAGTTATACACCCTTAGAGAGTATGTAACAAAGGGGCCTGCTGTTTGCTTTGCTTAATCTGGTCTTAAAATCTCTGCTTCTTTGTCAGAAAACAATATTTGCAATTGTAAAAAAAATATTTACCAAGGAACTTGGATAGCATAAGTCAAAGGCTAAGAGCCAAAGGTCAGTAGTTCTTACCCCAAATTTCCCTGAACCTGAGTCCCCGCTGTGGAGCTCAGCTACACCAAACAAACAGGCTGCTTTCCAGGTCCATTAAGAAGTGGACGTTTTAGAAGGGGAAGGAAAAGAAAGGCTGGAGCCTGTTCCTCGGTCTAAAGCATGAACCCTGCAGCCTGCTCCACAAAATTGCTGCTAGATCTTTGCAATTCAATGTGTCTCCATGGGAATATTGTAAGGATTCGCCCTGTTTCATAAACCTGGGAAAACTACTCAATTTACAAAGTCCTAAGGGGCAGATATTCCTCTCATCAACAGCAAGGACAATATGCTCTACCAGGGTTCACGGCAGATGTTCACCTATGCATTCTGTGGATGGGGCCTCCTGCCTGGCCATGGGGGACAGATGTGTATCCAAGCACTTCAGTGTGGGGCCCGTTCTCAATCGACAAAGCAGCTTTGGACATCTGGTCCTCTGGGCTAAATTCAATGGTGTTTGAATCTACCTCTCATGTTCCTTATTTTCTGGACAGACATAATAACCACCAGAATATCCACCCGAAGATCCAGTATCTGAGAACTACCACTGAAGATCAGTGAGTTCCAGGTTGTGGTCTTAGAGCAGGCTACCATGAGTCAGAACTCTACACCTTCTAGGTCCCAGGCCCATGTCACAAGAGCAAGTCAGCAAAGGCCTGGTCCCTGGAAATGTCGGGACTTGAGTAAAGAGAACAGAAATGGAGTAACCAGAAAGAGGCTGAGGCAGTAGCACTCCTGGAGTCATGACAAAGTGCCCCACAGGCTGCCAGACCAGATGGTTTTTATGTTTGTTAAGTTAGAGGGTGCTGAGGCAGTGCCAGGTCCTCCATACTGGTGTCAGAGGCTTACCGCCTGCTTCCTCACTCCATAGGATCTGTGAAGAGGCCTAGTGATTGGTAGTTCCCAGACTGGTGCTTTAACCCTCATTCTTGGTCTCACTCTGTTAGGAAATTCTGCAGTTCTCTTTCAGCCCTACCTCTACTTTCTGTTAAGTTCTTGCTACAACTGCCAATCTCTTTTATCTCATCTGAATAAATATCATTGGCAAATTCATCTTAGCCTTTGATTCTGTCCTGAGGTAGCTTCTATCAGGAGCATAGCAGTAATTATCACCAATGATAGGCAGCACTGAGTATAAGCAGCTTAAAGACACAGCTTAATCTGAGGATCTTACCTTGTAGAACCAGGCCTTCCTTCTTGATGGTGTAGGCAAATGAGGTGAAGGGAGCCAGCGGGGACTTGGCGATAAGAATCTGCACATAGAGCATATTTTCCCAGGATTGGTCAAAGGGGATATCAGAGATGAACCTCTATTCCCTCCCCTTCCCACTTTGAGATAAAATGGTAACCTGTGACTACAAGCCATAAAGCTTATTTAAAAAAATTATTTTAGAACCAAATGAGTGTTATTCCTTCAATCAGCTGGCCATTTTAGAAAGCTATACATTTTTTTTTTTTAAGAAAGCTATACATTTATCCCAACCGAATGCCATGTTCTTGAGCCGTTTCTTCTAGAAATGTTTCATTACTTTATGTTACATGCTTAAACAACTACCTTTCTGCCCAAAGATAAACCTAGACTGATTCTCTAATCTTATTCATAAATTCAGCTATTTTGCTAAAAAGAAATTCAAAGCTACCTTCAAAAGATAAAGTGTACCATCATTACAAATATTCAAAGTAACCCAGTAAAAACAAAGCCATGATAATTTGCTTTATTGGCCCCAATGCTTCACCAAGTCTGTTTTCATGCTGTTTGCCAGGTGACCAATTTCCTCTCACTTATGTGTAGGCGATTTCCATGGTCCTGCACCGTGGTTTTGGCCATGTGACTTGTTTCCCTAATAGGTTCTTTGGCTAGGCTTCATGTAGCCTCAGATGTTTTCACTTGCTCTCTTATGTTTCTGCTAACTGCTAGGGGAAAATATGTCCAAGCTCATCTGCTATCTCAGAAGGAGGATGAGAGACACCTGGAGCAGTGCTGGCCATCAGTGAAATGCTTATTACTGCATGCTTCTGAGATTTTGGTGTGGTTGTCATGAATTATCACAGCAAGAAGAACTGACTGGTATACCAGCCGACACAAAATGTCAAAAATATTTTGAGTAGTGGCATTCTCCTAACAAAATACCTACTTTAAAAGGGATAGTCATTAACAAATTATTATTATTAACAACAATTACCATATTTCATATGGTTCCACACAACCTCTAAGGGCTGGTGGATTATTTTATTATAACATTTCCCAAAGGATGAAAATCATTTTCCTGCTTTACAAAGTAACATCGTCAGACATGGTGACAGTTTAGTACAGAGCCTCTTAATGTAATCAGGGAGGCAAGAGAGAAGGAAGAATTAATTTCAAATAACCAGAAGGCTTACATGTAATATCTCAATTTATCTCAGTTCAGCAAACATTTACTGATTGTCAACTATGAGGAATGGTGGTATAATGTGGTGGAAAGATCACAGGTTATAGTCATAGAGTTTGAATCTAGGCTCTTCCACTAATCAGCTTGGTGCCTGTGGCAAGGCCTGCAATTTTCCCCTGATAGCCACTTCCCCTTCTTCTTTTTAGTTAATAACTCCCCAGGCTTCAACATTTCTTTTTCTCCTTTGCAACTGGGTGTGGCCATGTGACCAAGCTCTAACAGATCATGAGTATAAGTGACAGGTAGCACTTCCAATATTTTGAAAATTTATCTTTTCATTAAATAATTATATGCTCTTCACTTTCCCTGTCCCTCTTCCTAAGGGCAGGAACCAGCTTCAACCTCATGGAGGTGGACATGCTGGGAGATGATGAAGCAACATGGGAGAAGGAAGCAGGGTGACCTCATAGAGCATCTGTGCTTCCCACCTGGGGTCACATGCCCATCTCAAGATAGAGCCACTTGTCTGAACCACTGAGGTCCCAATGTTTTCATTATGATGGTAAGTATAGCCTGAATTCTAACCAATACTGTGGCTTTGCACAACCTACCCTTTAGGATTCTCAATTTCCTCACCTGTGAAATGGGGCTAATAACGCCCACCTAAATGGGATTATTGTGAAGATTAAATTAAATATATAAAATTCCTGTCACTGGGTCAAACTAACAAAAATATTTCCAACCAACTCATCATGTATGCTTCCCAAGTACCCCTTGATTTTCACTCATCAAAAACAAAAATACGGGGATCCCTGGGTGGCTCAGTGGTTTAGCGCCTGCCTTTGGCCCAGGGAGTGATCCTGGAGTCCTGGGATCAAGTCCCTCATCGGGCTCCCTGCATGGAGCCTGCTTCTCCCTCTGCCTGTGTCTCCTGCCTCTCTCTCTATCATGAATGAATGAATGAATGAATGAATGAATGAATGAATGAATAAATAAACAAATAAAATCTAGTTCATTTATAAAAACAAACAATAAAAACAAAAATACTTCTACCAGAGGGATTCAACTCAAATTAAATCTCAATAATTTGGGATCCCTGGGTGGCTCAGCGGTTTAGCACCTGCCTTTGGCCCAGGGCTTGATCCTGGAGACCCAGAATCAAATCCCACATCAGGCTCCCCGAATGGAGCCTGCCTCTCTCCCTGTCTCTGTCTCTCATGAATGAATAAATAAATAAAATCTCAACTTTTTCCTACTGCTCCAAAGTTATCTAGATAAACTTGCTCATCATCCTCAGAAACAATGAGTAGATGGTATAGGTGGTTATTTGCATCTTCATGTCAAAAACATCTTACCTGAAAATTAGATAGGACCTTTCTGACAGAGATAGTTTAGGGATGGTTCAATGTGAAGTTAATGGATGCCCCTTGGTAGAAGAATGGCATAACAGAATAGAGGATAGTGCTTCTCAAACTTTAATGTGAGTGTAAATCACCTATAGGTCTGTTGACATGCAGTTTCTCATTCAGTAGGTTTCAACTGAGGCCTGAGAATCTGCATGTCTAGCAAGCACCTAGAGATGCTGATGCCATGCTCTATAGACCATATTTTGAGCAGCTGGTTTCCAGGAAATTAGCCTGACTAAAGAATCTAAGATGAAGAAGTAAGAGACAGGAGTCCTGGAACCAATTAGAAAGCTACTGTGATAACTCAGGGATAAGATGACAAGAGCCTCAACCACAGCTGTGTCAGAAAGAATGGGAAAAAGGGAAATGGAGAAAAGAAACATAAATCCTTTATATCAAAGAGCAATAGGAATAAACTAAACATCCAAAACCTCACATCTTTATTGTCTGCATGGAGCAACTGGACATGAAATCAAAAGGATATAAATAAATAGTAATCAATAAAGTATCATATTATATTTTTGAAAATTATATTACCATTTTTATTTGATAGACTGAAAATCTGAGACTCATGAAAAAAAGGATAGGATATTCCAATGCAACACAACAAACTGGATCTAAGCCTAAGCCTCCAGCTGAGTGGTGCTACCTCCATCATTTGAATGTTTCCACTCCCAGGCAGTGCTTGCTTATTGTGAATAAGCCAGGAGGACCTCACCTGGAGGGATCTCACACCTGGAAGGACCTTACTTGCAGGGAATCATGAAGTTTGGACAGATCATTGATTAATGTCCTGTTCTTCCTGAGCAGGGTTTAAATGGGTTATCGAAAAGATGACTTGTGTGTAGTTAGAAAGAGGAAGTGATCAGTCATGTCAGCTGAATCCCACTTCATTTTCTTGGAAAGAACTGCCAGACTGTTAGATGAGAGAGCTACCACCAACATGAAATATATGATTTTTAGCAAAAAATGTAACAAGTTATCAATATCCTTTTGGATAAAGTGAAGACAAGTTTGGCTGGATACTAATACCATTAAGTGGATTTGTAAGTGACATTAAGATCAACAGCAACCTCTCACAGAATGTACTGGATTCTAGACTTGGTCTTGTCAATGTTCAACATTCTTACTGACCTGGACAAGGAAAGTGATGTATTCAATCACATCTGTACAACAAATACGGGATCCACCAGGGAACAGAACTGACAAAAATTGCCACCCTAGTGGAACTTCTATTATAAAGGAAGAAAAAGAGAATAAACAAAATGAATTGGTAGAATAAATGGTATATTAGATAATCATGCATGCTATGGAAGGAGAAAAAAGCAGAGAAAGATTACAGGAAATATATTAGGAGAAAAGTGTCAATTTTAAATAGAGTACTAAAAGAAGACTTTACTAAGAAGGTGACCTTTGGAAAAAAAAAAGAAGGTGACCTTTGGACTTGTGGATCATGTAATTAAACCATTGATGGGATGCTGAATACAGTAATAGAAGATAAAAAATTTAGGGGTACCTCGGTTGTCCAGCCAGTTAAGTGTCTGCCTTTAGCTCAGGTCATGATCTCAGGGTGCCGGGATTGAGCCCCTTGTTGGGCTCCAGATTCAGTGGGGAGTCTGTTTCTCCCTCTCCCTCTGCCTCTCCTCACCCCATCCTATGCTCTGCTCATGCTCGCTCTCTCTCTCTCTCTTCTCAAATAAATAGAATCTTTTTTTTTAAAGATTTTATTTATTATTCATGAGAGATACACAGAGAGAGGCAGAGACACAGGCAGAGGGAGCAGCAGGCTCCATGCAGGGAGCCAGATGTGGGACTCGATCCCAGGACCCTGGGATCATGCTCTGAGCCAAAGGCAGACAGACACTCAACCACTGAGCCACCCAGTCGTCCCAAATAAAATCTTTTTAAAAAAAAGACAAGAAAACTAGAAAGTTGTCATATTGGATTAGATAATCATAATATCAAAACAAATCTTAGTTTGGTTAGAAGGTTGGGAGACACCCTACAAATATTTTAGAATGAAACTTTATTGAAATGTATGTAAGGCCTTGTCCTTGAGGACAGAGGGCCAACTACTGGTTACAGAATTGGGACATGAGATTTAGCATTCAGAAAATGGATTAGGGGTGCTAGCTAACTACAGTTCAGTGTGAGTCAGTTGTGGGATGTGGTTCACAAAAATCTACTGTAGCCTCAGGTTGTATCAGTATCTTGCAGCATCTGGAACAAGAGAAGTGATGGTCCTTTTCTTATTCAGCAAACCATACTGAGTGCAATGTGTTTGGATTGGAGCCTAAATTCCAGAAAGGAAACCAACAAACAAGAGAACAACTAGAGGAGAACCATCAAGTGGTTAAACACTCAAAGCAACCTATGACCACAAACACTTCAATGCAAACATGATGTTAAGAGTTCTGGGGTGAAGGTGCATATTGCTTGTAATGTGAGTTTCTTTTCTTTCTTTCTTTTTTTTTTTCTTTGCTGAGTTTTCTGATCTGAAGATTCTGTAGTGTTACATAGTAGAGAGGGGAAGTGTAAATTCACGTTCTTGCCCGACAGATTTCAGAAAAGAAGTGATGCTTGCCATGTATCTTTATGAATACACAGTCTTCCCTTTTTAAGACTTGAATGAATACCCCATGACTTTCTACCTTTCAAACTAAAAATTATTCTTTTTTTTTTTTTTTTAAATTATTCTTTTTTTTTTTTTTTTAAATTATTCTTTTCTAAAACAAACAACCCTCCCTAATAGATAATTTGGGCTGTTTTGTTTCAGATGTTCAGTCATCCCATAAATTTGGGGTGTTCTAATCATTTTCTGACTTGTGCTGTTGTCAAGTATCATTCCACCTTCTTCAATAAAGACCTACAGGGAGGGTCTGGCTGCTTAAGGAAACTCCAGGGCCGTAGTGAAAAAATTTTATCATACTTAACCCTGTGTGCAATATGTGAAGTTGGTTTTGGAATCCTCTGAGAGTTCATAGAAATGTGTAGTTGGGCAAGAATGAGTGGAAACACTGTGGCTCAGAAAGCCCAAGGCTGCACAAGACAGATGTGTGATATTGTGAGCTGTTATACAACCTGCAAATAGCCAGGTTGTTTTTTCTTGAATGTTTCCTTCAAATCAGACTAGTGTAGCTTTATACTCTAATGAATATATTTTCTCCTCTCTTCACCTATTCTTCATGGAAAGTGGCCATCAATATTTTAAAATTCTTTGAAGGAACACTTAAGGTATAGGTGTGCTGGGTCTCAAATCCCACTACTATCTGGACATAATTTCCATTACTTGTACTACCCATCCATCTATCCAAGTACTTATTCAATCCATAAAATATATACTGGGCACTTTTCTTTGTGCTAGGTACTGTTCTGGATGCAAGGAATATAGCAGGCAGTGAGACAGAGAAGGTCTTTGCTTTCATGGAGCTGACATTTTGGTGGCAGAACACAGACAACACAGGGAAGCCTTTGGGCCTTTGGGGTTTTTTTTCACATGGACATTCTACTATGAGTTCCTCACTCCTGGGCACTCATTCATTCATTCAATCCATTCATCGGTAAACATTTATTGTTGAGCCAGGCAGATTCAAATTTGCACTGTGCAAATTTGCACTTTTAAAGGACTGCTATCTATTTCTACCTCAATTTATTTCTTAGGTATATGCTCTGAATTCTTAATGGGATTGCAAAGATTGGGGGCATGTTCTTTGATACCACACCCATCCCTTTTATAGGGCCCAATCCAGTGTTTTGTACAAAGTGGGTTCCTATGGGCTCCCTGCATGGAGCCTGCTTCTCCCTCTGCCTGTGTCTCTGCCTCTCTCTCTCTCTGTGTCTCTCATGAATAATAAATAAAATCTTAAAAAAAAAAAAAAAAAAAAGGGACCCCTGGGTGGCTGAGTGGTTTAGTGCCTGCCTTTGGCCCAGGGCATGATCCTGGAGTCCCAGGATTGAATCCTACATCGGGCTCCCTGCATGGAGCCTGCTTCTCCCTCTGCCTGTATCTCTGCCTTTCTCTGTGTCTCTCATGAATAAATCAATAAAGTCTTAAAACAAAAAAACTCAAAGTGGGTTCCTAAAATGATTGATGGGTATTCTCCTCACTGTTCTTTACTTTTACCCCATGCTGTATGTGTCAAGGTTTCTCCCAATTTACAAGTGAAAACACAAAGGCCTAGATATTCTAAATAAAACACGGAAGGGGAAGTTAGCCTTTGGAGCTCACTGGACTCCCCTTACAAACCCTATTCTTTTATGTCCCTCAGGTGCCTATTTAGCTCTGAGCAAATAAATTGTCAACTGATTCTCTTCAGCTCTAAGGTGACAGCTGATTTAAACCTTCCAGTGTTACCCTTTCTGGTGTTTGCATTTTAATATAAGACTCTTGAAGCAGAATAATGGATCTAAAATGGTGGAATATCCTATAGGACTGAGGTGGGTGAGGGAGCCTTCTGGAGTACCCACAGTAATGATGATGGTGATGATGAAGAAAACAAAAATCTTTTGAGGTAGGTGGCTTTGTTAAGTGCTGAAGTCAGGATTCCAGCCCAAGTCAGCTGGTTCTATAGTCCATACTTTTAACTACCATGATGGTAGTCCTCAATCATGCACAGATAGGTAGTCAAGCACAGATCAATCTACTTCTCTGGGATAATACATCAAATGAGGCAGAATACATAACAGCAAATAAGGGCATTCCCCTGCCCCCCCAACAGCATGGATATTGAACAATTCAAGACAAAGAAGGAATTAGATAGGGCACCCATGCAGGTTGCCTTGGATGTTCACAAGCTTCCCCACTGGTAGTCTTCTTTCTGCCCTTCACTTCTGAAAGTCCACATCCTACCTATTCCTTGAACCCTATACAAATGCCACTTCTCCCAGAAAGCTTATGCCAGTTTCTCCAGCCTGAGGTAATCTGTCTCTAATCCCATTACACTTCATCTATACCTCTCATAGTGCTTACTGCCCTCTCCACTATTCCACAGTTAATGTTACCTGAAGTCACTGCCATGTATTTGAAGGTAGGGGCCATCAACATCATTGCTGCTTCTCCTAGTCCCACTAACTTCCAATATGGTGCCAAATACATAATAGAAACTCAATTATAAAACCCCAAAATGGAGGAATGAACACCCAGCCTGAATGCACAAACTGGTGACCCTCAGAAGCCCTGACTCATACCTACTTTGAGGACTTAGCTGGCACCTCTCCCCAAAGTTGGGAGACTCAGAAGATGCCACAAAAAAGAGCAGCCTGCCCAGTCAATCACTGCCAAGATTCTCAGCTTGAGCAGGTCCAAAGTCAAGTCTTTGGTTTCAGCATGCTATAGCATCACATGTTTTTCCTGGCCTGATCCCACTTCTAAAAGGCTCAGAAAGTGAAAAAGGAGATGTAGAACAGAAAGTGCTGGCCATAGGAACCTCAGGCCTCCTCCAGTATGGTATACCTTCTAGGGATAGTGCCTGTGTTCTTCTAAAGTGTAGGTGTGACTATCATCTGGGGCAACCCAGCTCAGGCCTTCCTCATGGGTGGTCAGGAAGGCCAGTATGGAGCAGACAGCCCAAAGATGTCAGGAACCTTGGGAATAGGCTATCTTGGAGGCTGCTTTTATAGAGTTCTAGTCCTGGCAGATTACCTGAGTTCCTGCAATACAGCTCCAACTTTAGGAAAAAGTGAGTTTTGCCTTTATGGCTCAGGAAAGTAGACATGAATAAGCAACCATGTGCTGAGGGTAATCTGGCACCAATTCTTCCACTTTCTCTTCTCTAATTCTTGTGCCAGGCAGGCTTCCTTGAACACTCCTAATGAATCCTTCCTCTCTTCTATTTCCTTCCCCTTCCCACCCACTACCCCAAAGCTCACATTGGTTGGGAGTGAAGGGCAGAGTAAAGCCAGCTGGCAGAAGAAAAGAATAAGCAGAAGAATTTCTTCCTGTCAGGGCAGGTGGTAGGCCTGGCTTTCTATCCCTCATCTCTGCTACAAAATTTAGAGCCCAAAGACAATATAATTGCTGAGCCAAGACAATTGGGGTTCGAAGCAATTGAGAGAGCTGAGAAATGTGACTTTATATCCATTTGCAATTTCCCATTTTGGTAATTATTCAACCCTGCCTTGGTCTCCTCTGTGATCAGCAAGATTATGTGATTGTTGATGAATTCAGCAGCAATGTCCTTGTCGAGTGCATCCGATACTTTCATCTGCATGCAAGGGTCCTTCTGAGAAGCAAGGGAGGAAACCTATTGACTCTGAAATGTCCTTCAACAGCGACCCTATTATCTCACTTCAACTGGATGCCGGGGCTAATAAAACCCAATGCTAAGCTAAACAAACCTTTCCTCTAGCTGTGCCAAGTGTCTGCGACAGAAATCCTTCATGCCAGGGATTTTCCTCCTTGTCCAAGACTTAGAAAAAGGTTGTTTTCTCAGCTGCTTTGAAGCCCAGGAAGACAGCCAGGGAGGCAAACAAGCCAGTCAGTCTTGCATCAGATAATTCAACAGGCTTTTGATAACCTCAAATCTTCTGTCTCTTCCCCAGGTTGAGCTGAACTCTCCAAGCCTAGGGACAGAAGGGCCGGAAATGCTCCAGACAGGAAGATCTCTGTGGCTGGAAGGAGGCCACAGGACCAGGGGGGCTTCAAGTATACCCAGTGATCCTCAAAGGAATTCCCTAGTCATTGTGTTAAGAGAGCTGCAGGGAAAGGTGGCAGAGGTCCAGCTCCCAGTCTGCATCTGGATCCTATACTGATTAGAATCTGCTTCATCACTTGGAAAATCACTCTCCATGGAGTGCTGAAGTGTCAGTACCAACAAGTTTGCAAGATTATGAGGGGAGAGTAGAGGATGAGTTTAATGGCATCGAAACTGCCTTCTCAAGATAGGGGAGTAAGGTCTGTAGAAGTAATATAGTACTAGAAAATGACAGGGTGGAAAAAGGAGCCATATTTGAGCAGGCATGAACTTATTGTCTCCATGTGGCCTGTTTCACAACTTTCCCTACAGAAATGAGGGGCAGAAATTAAGTTGATCTGAATTGCTAACGAAATATAATTCTAGACTCAGAAGATTCTCCTAAAAAGTTTGGCCCTGAGGCTACAAGATCTTATTCCCCTATAGAGTATCACCATGCTTTTTTTTTTTTTTTAATAACACCTCTCTGATGATTATTTAAAAATGTTTATCTCTAATACATCAAGTTCCCAAAGTATATAAACTGAAAGAGCTAACTCCCTAAAGAAAACATTAATTTCCTCAGACCAATAGGATATTAATTTAGTAAATTGTGATAGTAATACTTAAGAGTCAGAATGGCATTTTGAGTTCACTATTTTTTCTAACATTTTATTTGGAAAATTCTCAAACATAGAGCAAAGTTGAAAAAATTTTAGAGTGGGTACCCTATAAGGGTACCTATTAGGTAGATTCTACCATTAACATTTTATTATATTTGATTTTATCACTTATCTATCTATCTATCCATCCATCCATCAACCCATGGTATATTTTAGTTGATGCCCCATTTCAAAGTCAGTTGCAGACATCATTGCACTTTTTCCTAAATACTGTGGCATGCATATAGTTAACAATAAGCTTAATATCTGTTCATATATATATATTTTTAAAGATTTTATTTATTTATTCATGAGAGATACAGAGAGAGAGAGAAAGAAGCAGAGACCCAGACAGAGGGAGAAGCTGGCTCCATGCAGGGAGCCTGATGTGGGACTCGATCCCAGGACTCCAGTATCACGCCCTGGGCCGAAGGCAGGTGCTAAATCACTGAGCTACCCAGGGATCCCTGTTCAGATATTTTTAAAACCAGGTTGTTGTTGTTGTTTTTTTCAGTGAATTTTACATGAGGTTTGAAAAGGTTACTGATTTTTCCCAATTTATACTAACATCAGAGAGAATTTAGTGACTATACATATGTGGATAGCATACAAATATATAATCAAAGAATACAGATCATTCTTTCTATATTAAATATCAACTTTACTGAGAGGTATTACTTATATGCGATGAAAACCTTTTTTTTTTAAGATTTTATTTAAAATCTTAAATCATTGTAAGATTTACAATGTATTGTAAATCCATGTATGTCTCATGGAGACATACATAAAGAGAGGCAGAGACACAGGCAAAGGGAGAAGTAGGCTCCCTGCAAGGAGCCTGATGTGGGACTTGATCCTGTGACCAGGATCATGCCCTGAGCCAAAGGCAGATGCTCAACTGCGGAGCCACCCAGGCATCCCTGAAGTTCTTTTTTACTATAGGCACTTAAGCTATAAATTTCCCTTCAAGCACTGATTTATCTGCATCATATAAGTTTTGGTGTGTTGTATTTTTTGTTCTCACTTTCTCAAAATATTTTCTAATTTCCCTTGTTATGTTTTCTTTGATTGCTTATTTAGGGGTGAATGTATGAGTGTATGTTTAACTTGCATACATTTGAGAATTCCTCACATTTTCTTCTATTATTGATTACTGATTTTATTCCACTGTGACTGGAGACATTTACATGGTTTCCTTCAGGCTCAGTCTGTGGCCTAATATTTGGTCTATCAAGGAGAATGTTCCATGTACACTTGAGAAAAATGTGTATCTGCTACTATTGAGTGGAATGTTCTACGAATGCCTATTAGGTCTAGTTAGTTTACAGTGTTGCTCAGGTCTTCTATTTCCTTGTTAATCCTCTGCCTAGTTGTTCTATTATTGAAAGTGGGTATTAAATCTCCAAGTATTATTGTTGAATTGTCTATTACTCTGCTTCAATTCTGTCAGTTTTTGCTTCATGTATTTTGGAGCTAAGTTGTTAAATGCATATATGTTTATTATTGTTATGTCTTCCTAATAGATTCACTTCATTATGCTTTTAAAATGTCCTTTTTGGGGGGCACCTGCATGACACACACAGTTGGTTCATCATCTAACTCTTGATTTGGACTTAGGTCATGATCTCAGGGTCATGGGGTTGAGCCCTCTGTCAGGCCCCATGCTCAGCATGGAATCTGCTGGCGATTTTCTTTCCCTCAGCCCCTCTCCCCACTTGCATGCTCTCTCTCTCTCTCTCTCTAAATAAATGAAATCTTAAAAAAAAAAAAGATTTTATTTATTCATGAGAGACAGAGAGAGAGAGAGAGAGAGAGAGGCACAGACACAGGCAGAGGGAGAAGCAGGCTCTATGCTGGGGGAGGCTGACATGGGACTCCATCCCGGGTCTTCAGGATCACACCCTGGGCTGCAGGCAGCACTAAACTGCTGCACCACCAGGGCTGCCCATGAAATCTTTTTAAAAAAGAATCATTTTTTGTCTTCAGTAATAATTTTTTTAAAAGTCTGTTTTGTCTTATATTGGTAACCAGCTCTTTTTTGGTTACTGTTTGCAAAAGGGTCCCTGAACCTAATTTCAATGTACATGTATGTTGAGGCTTCCCCACACCAAGAAGCATTCTCAGGCACCAGCAGGGTGTTCAAGAATTCAACTCAACTCTGACACTGTCTACCTGGAGACAAAATCAGATTCCACATATAAAGGACTTAGGCCCACAAGACTGCTCTCCACATGCCAGTCACAAGTTCATGTTGTTACCTGTGCTTCTCACAAACTGGGCACATTTTGGAGGTTCCAATGATCTGTTCCATCTCAGGTTGCCAATCACAAGTCCAGGGTGTTACCCATACTTCTGATTAACTGGCTAAAATCAGAGGTTCCCATGACCTCCTCCTAGGGTTCAATTAATTTGCTAGAATGACTCACAGAAATCAGAAAAACCCACTTACTTACTAATTACTGATTACAAAGTATATTAAAGGACACTAATTAACATCCAGATGAAGAGATGTATAGGGTAAAGTCCTGAACAAAGGAACTTCTGTCTTCATGGAACTTGGGGCTTGGGATGGTGGCATGTGAAAGCATTCTGGATCCCCAATGTAGAATCTGTCTAAACCACCTCCTTTTGGATTTTGTGGAAGTGTCAGTATGTAAGCATGATTAACTCATTGCCCACTGGTGACTGATTCAACCTCTAGCCCCTCTCCCCTTCTTGGAAATCAGGGTGTGAAACTGAAAGTTCAAATCCCCTCTTCATGGTTGATTTTCCTGGCAACCAGACTTCATCTTTAGGTGTTTTGCAAGAATCACCTTTATTAACATAAACCCATTTGTCCTGGAAATAACAAGGCAACTATTTTACCTTTATGGCTCTGAAGCATTTTCAGGAATTGAAGACAAAAGACTAAATATTATAACAAAAGACGCTCCATTGCTCTTATTGCTCAGGAAATGCCAAAGTTTTGGCAATCCGTAAGTGAGGAACTGCAGATGAAGACCAACTATATATAAGAAATACATTTGGGTCATCTAAATCACAATTTCACCACTTACATGGTTATCTATTTGTCCATCCTTTTACTTTAAATCAATTTGTGTCTTTGACTCTAAAGTGTGTTTCTTATAGACAGGATTTGGTTGAGATGAATATATATATTCTTATCCATTCTGCCAATCTTTGCTTTTGATTATTTAGGTTATTTACTTTTATTTTTATTTTTTTAAAGATTTTATTTATTTATTCATGAGAGACACACACACAGAGACAGAGAGAGAGAGAGAGGCAGAGACACAGGCAGAGCGAGAAGCAGGCTCCATGCAGGGAACCCAACATGGGACTCGATCCCGGGACTCTAGGATCATTCCCTGGGCCAAAGGCAGGTGCTAAACCATTGAGCCACCAGGCATCCCAGTTCATTTACTTTTAATATAATTATTGATGAGGTAGGATATATCTGACATTGCTATTTGTTCTTCTGTATATCTCATGGTTTTTTTGTTCCTCCATTTTTCCATTACTAACTTGTGTTAGATATTTCTCTAGCATACAATTTTAATTCTCTTATTTCTTTTACCATACATTTTTGAGTTATTTTCTTGGTTACTCTAAGAGTTGCTATTAAAAATTTAACTTTAAACAATTTAGTTCAGATTGATAACACTTTAATTTCAATTATTTACAAAAACTTTGCTCCAATATAGCTCCATTATCCTCCTTTCCTTTGTACTATTATACAAATCACATTTTTATACATTTTATCAACATAGTTTTATATTTATTGCTTTATGTAGTTGTCTTTTTTTTGTAGTTGTCTTTCAAATAAGATAAGGATAGAAAATAATTACAAAAAAAATTCATACTGTTTTTTATATATTTATCTATGTATTCACATTTACTGACTCTCTGAGTCAATTTCTTCATGTGGATCTGATTTACCCTCTAGTGTCTTTCCATTTCAGCCTGGAGAACTCCTTTAAGTACTTCTTGTAGGTCAAGCATACTAGTAGCAAATTCTCAGATTTTGTATTTCTGAAGATGTCTTACTTTATCCTCATTTTTGAAGGATAGTTTTGCTAGATATACAATCCTTGGCTGATAGTCTTTCAGCAATTTGAATATGTCAGTCCACTGCCTTCTGGCTTCTATGGTTTCTGCTGAGAATCCAACTAATTTTATTGAGGATCCTTTGTACATGAAATCACTTAGTGACTAATAATTGAATAGCTAATGATCAAAAAGATTCCCTAAATGCCTTGAACCCGTAAGTCTCCTCACCTTTGCCAAGGGTCTCTCTGTGTGTTAAGGCATGCCTTCAACATTCCAGCAAGCAATTCAAAACTCTGTGTTAGCCTTTACTTCTTGCTTACACAGAGTCTTAAGGTCAGTGAGAGTGTAGGGTCTTAAGTCCTTCCTGATATTTGTGTAGCCTTCCAGGTTCCCTGGTGTAAGTAGGACATTTACAAAGCCCCCATGTGGACATCTCATTCCCCAATTATTTTCTTCAATTTTTTTTTTTTTGTTTTTTTTTTGGCTAGACTCTTGTTAGCCCTACCTGGTAATGGGACCTTAGGCAGTCATGATGGTAAGTAATTGCCACTGATTATTCTAAAAAAATTCCCTGTGGGTAGGGCTGTTCACATAGACCAAGTACTGAGGCAGGTTAAAAAGGACAACTCCTGAAAATGGAACTTTCCCTGAGCTGTTGCACAGGTCAAATGGTGACAGTTCTCTTAGATGGGGCTTTTGGGGGAGCTGGAAACCTTACAGTGGTCGCTCTTCCAGTAGTCACTAGGCTGCTGGATTACAAAATTATTGCAGCTGAAAGATGGTCAGCTTTCAAGATTACTGCAGAACTGGGGAGGAGGAGGATGGGATTAGGGAAAGTTAAAATACCACAAATATTGCTGTTCTTACCAGGTTTCTTCTGCTTTTCTTAAATTAACACTCCTCAAATTGTTGCAAGCCTATAGTTAAATTCCAGAGTTCTGAAAAAAGTTGATCTGACAGTTTTTGTCAATGTTCTTCTTGGTTTGTTGGAAGTGCAGACATTGTGAGGGCCATATTCTGCCATTCTATACATTGAGTCTCTCAAGGCAAAATTTTAAACATCTGATTCAATATTCACCTGTTATTTCCTCCTATTTAATCTTGCCACCTTCTTTTTCTGTTTTAAATATTTTCACAGTTTTAGATGATTGGGTTGTGTTTTTTTTTTTTTTTTTTGAGATTTACTTATTTATTTGAGAGAGAACATGTGAGTGGAGGAAGGGGTACAAGGAGAGGGAGAGAGGAAATCCCCAAGTAGACTCCCCACTGAGCACAGAGCCCAATGTGGGGCCCATCCTAGGACCCTGAAATCATGACCTGAGCCAAAATCAAGAGTTGGACACTTAACCAACTGAGCCACTCAAAGTGCCCGTTTTGTGTTTAATGAACTTAATGCTTACATATACTTTGAAATAGCAATAACATCATTTGATATTATCTTCCACCCCTTTAACTGAATTTATGTTGGCTATCATATTTTTAATTTCCAGGAGCTCTTTCTTGTCTCTGTTTCTAATTCAGCAATCCTATTCTCATTAATTCTTTAACCCTCTGAGATTAATTATATACTTTATTTTGCTTTTTTCTTCTTCTAAGTTTTGCATTAGCTCTCATTCCTCATGGAATTTTTTTCTTTTTTTCTGTTTGTATGGTGTGTATATATATATTCTCTCTGTGAAATGGGAGGCATTTCCAAAGTCTAGTGATCCTTGGCTGTTCAGTTATATTTAAATTATATAATATAAAATTATTTTATTCTAAAAATATAATCAGAAATACTATGTATAGGGATAGCATTTGTAAACTAGTGGGATCCACTAGAGAGTGATCAATGTCAATATACAGATGTCTTCTCAGAGGTGGATTAGCATTTACCGAAGAGTTCTTCAATCTCTTATCTAGTTTTCCATATTCTAGAAGCAGGGCAGAGAAAGATTCACCATTTGGCAGGTATAATCTCCTATTTTAGCCACATGCCTTCCCATATCCTCTACTTTGTTGGGAGTCCTAAGCCTGAAATTTTTAAAATTTATTTTCTCCAAAGATAAATTTTGGCCTTCACCCTGGGTTAGAGATTTATCACCTGGCTGTCCAGGGTGAAAAAGGGGTCCAACTATTTCATATACAATTTTCAACCAATCTGTTGTCATCTTCTCTACCTTCTGTGATATCTGGTGCTTTGAAGTCCTGAGAAAACCTCTTGTGTTCTAGCGTTACACTAGATTGAAGGCATTTTGGCTTGCAGTTTCCTCTGTTATGCTCTGCCAATCTTCTATCACTTTCTCTTTCCCAATGTTTTGTTGAAATCCATCAATGTCTCAAAATGATTCTCAATGTCTTTGCCCTCTTGGGTTAATATTTTTTTATTATTATTAAACTGAAATAATTTCAGATGGATCATGAGGAAGAGTGGAGAGAAGCATAAGCGGTTAAACCTCCACAGTAAAGAGGAGGTTGTCTTTGCAAGCTTTAGTTCTTTCTCCAATTAGGTAGTGATTTGGTTACATTATCATAACATTAGATTTGAGAGTCAGTTACACACACACACACACACACACACACACACATACAGAGCCCATACATATAAGTACTATATACACCAAAAAGCTCTTCTCAAGGGTGTGTATATATATATATATATACACACACATATATAGTTAAAAATTATAATATAAATATAATCATATAATTATAAAAAATATGTTATAATTATAATTATAATATAATTATAATATAATATATATAATTTTTAATTATCCTCAAATCATTCTCCTGGGAGGCTAAAAAAATATGGCTTAGAGCCAAGTACGATCATCATTAAAAAATGCAAAAGGGGGATCCCTGGGTGGCGCAGCGGTTTGGCGCCTGCCTTTGGCCCAGGGCGCGATCCTGGAGACCCGGGATCGAATCCCACATCGGGCTCCCGGTGCATGGAGCCTGCTTCTCCCTCTGCCTGTGTCTCTGCCTCTCTCTCTCTCTCTCTCTTTGACTATCATAAATAAATAAAAATTGAAAAAAAAATGCAAAAGGCTTTGAATTTAGTCAATCATGGCTTCACATGTTGGCTGTATGATTTTGGGCACCCCAACTTCTCCAATCCTCACTTCCCTCATCTCTAAAATGAGCACAATAATACCACCCTCATGGATTTATTGCAGAGATTAATGAGATGAAGGAAATTAATGAAAAATGTGGCACCTCACAAGTACCTAAGAAATGTTAGCTTTTTTCCCCCCACCATGGTGGGAGAAGGGGTAAAAAATGCAGGAAAGTTTGTGACTTCCCTTATCTCAATGAAGGACAGTCAGCTCAATGATCTATCTGTCTTTGCTGTCCATGTGAGAGTGTCTGTGTGTGTAAAGATAATGTATCATTTCACACATAGGCTTGTAACCTCATTTGAGGCTTCAAATGAGATTTCTAACCATTACTGAAATTGTTAATATTACCATTGGGAGCTGCTATTGGAAGAAGAAAGAACTAGTTGTATCCTTAGTAAGTCATAGCCATCAAATATCATATTTAAACTTTGTTTATAACTTTAAAAAAATCATAGGTTAATGGAAGTATCATTGATTTTAACTTTTAAATAAGTATGAGCTGGTTTCATTGTTATCTGAATTTGGAAATTACAACCTAGCTCTGACTAAAGCAACCAAATGATATTACAGGCAAGTTCAAGTAACAAAGACCTATTCTCTTTCTCTACCCTATATCAGGAGTATAAAAATGACCAGGAAAAAAAAAAGATTCACAAAATACACCAGATATAAACACTAAGCTCTCTGAACATGCAGTGAGGCAGGCCTGGCTTCCCAGCACCATCCACAGGCCTGTAGGAAGCAGAGCTGGATCTTCTTGTCCAGGCCTGCTCAGAAAGACAGCCAAGGTAAGGCAGCTCTGGCCTGCAAAGGTCACAGAAGTAAGGCTGTGGCTGTGTGATTATTATGGTAAAAAGATGCCAGGAACTCTGAGGGTGTGTCTTGAATTCTGAAGCACACATCCCTGTTACATCATGCTTGGGCCACGCGGGATTTTCTTTCGTCTTGCAGGAATTGATTCGAGGAAGGCAACATGTTTCTATGTAAAGAGGCCGAACTCTGGGCTTGACATATCCAAAAACAGCTGGTCAAGTGGGACTGGTTTGTGTAATGTACCACATCCCTGGCTCTGTTTTGATGGGTGGAGAAACTATTGCTAGTGAGAAATCAACACACTCTTTCTTCAGAGCCTGGTCAAATTAATTCCCTCTGTTACTGCAGCATTCTTACTATTTCCCTAAAGCCCTCCCCCAGTGAAAAAATGGGCAGAGGACAAGGAGGAAACACAAGACAGGATTGCCAATGAGTTTAAGAGTGTAAGAGAGAGACAGAAGAATATCATTCTCATCCTTTCCTTTAAGGCTTCAACTAAATCTAGTTTGAACTAGTCTTTGCAAGAAGCTTAGTAAGATGGAGGAGAGCTGGAACTTTATACAATAACTCTCTTTGGTGTTGTCAGCACATTCTCGAGAACCTGTCAGTTTAATCTTTGTATTTTTAGTATTTTAACTGTGACTAAATTTTACACTATATATAAATATACAGTAACTCATGTTTTGAGTATTGTTGAAGAATTAAGGTATCTTGAGCCCACAGAATTAGACTCATAGACTGAAATAATTCAAGAGATGGGGATCTGCAGGAGAAGGACTTTAGAAAGAACTTGGTAAGAAAAACTTGATAGAAACCAGATTATTTGTCAATTGGAGTTAAAAAGCTGTCTTATTTCTTTGGGAACCCATCAGGTTTCCATTTGGGGTTTGCTTCAAATGTCAGGACTCTTGGTGGACTTGGGGTAATAATAGTGATAAGAGATGACATTTATTAATTAAGCTCTTGCTATGTGCCAAGCACTATTGTAAAACACGTAGTCCTCACATCAACCTTATAAAGTTGATACTATTATTATCCCCCTTTAAAAAATGAGGAAACTGAGATACAGCTCAAACAAGTCTACTGATCAATATTGGGGAGTGTCTGGCTGCCTATGCCTAGAACTTTTATTTATAGAAGCCCAAGAGCAAGGGAGCCCATCAGGCAGCCATTTATGGGGTCTGATTTGAGGGGTGACAAAGGCCCTTAGTCACAATCTTCCTTCTTTCACTAACTTGTTAGGATCTGAAATTCTCAAAAGAACCATATATTTGGATCAAATCTGTGTCCAAATCACAGCCTCTGTGATTGACACAAAATGTACCAACCATATGGCAGAGCACATTCTCTAGAATGAGTCAGTAGGTAATCTTACTGGGAAGGCCAGACCCTGACGCTAGGAATACAGATGAATATTGACCAAGAAAGAGGTCAGAAAACCATCCAACATAAGATGTTCCCTGTGATGGGGAGTCTGGGCAGGGCCCTTTGTGGGATCCAACATGCCTGGCATTGAGCCCCCAAAGGAAGGAGGTGCGGGGGATAATATAGTTTTATGTTTTTCTGAATATATAAATAACACATGTTCACCATAAATAATTCAAGCAATATAGAGTTATGTGGAATAAAGCAAACCAGCCCCTTCCCAGAAATTCTGGGAGAGAGAAACTCTTTATGTCAGGAACTACAGAGCAGAGAGTGGGGGTCTAAGCTCTCTTGTCTCCCCTGGGGCCCTTTGGAGGTGGGCTAGGAGGCAAGTCCAGAAGATCTGGTCTTAAAAAGTCCTGAACTCTGGTCCCACGCCTTCCAATGTCAGCTTCAATCTGTCATCCCTCTGCTCCTGTCCTCCCAACAGGCAGGGAACTGCTTTCTGGAATGATACACAGCAACCTTGGTTTGGCCCAATTAGGAGGCACAACAATGTGAAAAGCCTCTCCTTTGTTCCCTCAGGGTACCCATCTTAAATAACAACCCTCCACTGTCCCCCCCTTCCCAAGGATTTAATCATGTTTTAGAAGTAAACTAGAGCTCTGCCTAATGACTACAGGACAAAAGCGTTTTTCACAAAGACAAGAGCCCACACACTGAAGAGTTTCCTTAGTGCTCAGGGAGAGTTCTAACACAGCCAGGAGGAAGGAATTAGAGGTAACCACCCTAATGACACTGCAGATTCCTGACCATACCGGCAGGCAGGTTCATCCCTGGGGGGAGCCAGGCAGGACTCAATAAAAACTGAGATACCAAAGAGGAAGAAAGGTGACAAAAGAGAATGGAAGCAAAAAACAAAAACAAAAGTCAGGTCCAGCAACTCAAGAGCCTAGCGGGGAGACCTCCGTCCTCTGGGGCACAGTTACAGAATCTCAGACTCAGAAGTCACATGATGAGGGAGTGTGTGATCTCTCAGGGATGACTTGGGGGATGGGCCTAAGGAAATCTCATTGTTCTGAGCTTGGATTATTCGGTGAGACCTGAGCAGTGTTCTCTCTGTGCCATCTTTCCCTTTAACATCAGGATCAAGAGGAAGGACCAATTAAGGCAGGGCTTATTAAATGACATTTAAAAACAACTACATTTAAAGATCCATTAAATCCAGACCAGTACAGAACAACTTCTATGGCATATCTGTATAATGTTTACTATGCTCTTTGGGTTTCCCAGGTAGAAGGGGTTAGACAAGGTTAACAATGAAGCAAAGCATGCCTACAATTAAAATAGACCTAAATCAACTATTTCTGAAGTGAAGCTATTGATTGCTACTTCTCTGGCTTGGATCAAAGCTATTTGCTCCTTTAAATAATTAAAAACAAAAGTACCTAAAGTATTTTGAGTTTAAGAAACACAACATTTCATTCATTTTAATGTCATCATCCTCTTGACTACATTTCTGTTATATCCATACCACAGAATACTATGCTGCTATGAAAAAAGATTAGTAACTATATTTGCATGGCAAGATTATCCATGATATAAGGATAATTTAGAAAGCAGGTTATAGAACATTAGATATTGTCAGCACACACATATGTTTATATATTCATAGAAAAAGTCTAGAATATAATATACCTCTAGAGGATTTTCCCTCCTACTCTCTATTAGTCTATGTCGCTTGATTATTTTTCTGCAAGTATGCATTACCTTTATGTTTCCCATCTCAGAATAAATAAACAAAAGCCTTCTGTCCCTTGTACAGGTAGGAAAAGTCAAATTAAAGAGAGGGTGAGTGCTCTGCCATACTCAGGCAGCAATCTAGCCAGGATATGCAATTCATCATTGCCAAAAGTTTTCTGTTGAGCAGGCATGGACTCTAGCTGAATGCCACTGAAAGCGGATCACGCCAGAATGAAAATACAGAACCTAAAAAGGGCAGACACACTTTGTAATTATATAAAGCCATTATATTTATAATAAGTATAAGCAATGGTTACTTAGAGCTGAAGGACTTATTTAATGTTATACTAATTCAACAAATATTTACTGAGAACCTCCTATGTCCCAGGTACTAGGCTAGACGTTAGGGAAAACAAAGATGGATATGATGAGGTCCTTGCTCATAAGAAGCTAAATGGCCAGCTTTGAAGTAACCCAGAAGGCCTCAGGAATCTGGAAGATGACACACGCTAAAAAATACTCGCTTCCCAGCTTCTTGCTTCAGGATGAACAACAGTCCAGGGCTTTCTGGGCTAACACGCCTGTCCTTCTAGCTTTTCCAGATTAGAGGTATCCTGGTAGAGCCTATAGCTCATATAGCTACATAATCTTAAAGTGAGTTTTCTCTCTCTCCATCAGATAAGCAAGACACTGCATACAACCCAACAGTCCTTACCCCTAGACTAGCACATTCTAGCCTCTTAAAAGCCATGCTTGGATCTCTAGTGTCTACTTTTCAAACTCTTTTGTGGGTCCTTCCCAACCTGGGTCAACTCATTGCCTCAGTCTCTCCTCTTCCCTCTTCCTCCTGATTACTCAATCTAATTCTGCCAATTAAACATATCGAGCACACCTTTACTTTACAGGGGTTGTTCTCTCTTCCTGAATGAACTATGTTGAGCCCAGCTCAAAAGTCACCTTCTCTACGTAAAGTAGCCCCTCTATTTGCCTCCATTACAAGGCCTCGAATATCAAATGACTCCCAGGCTTACTCAGCCCTTTCCAGTTATTAAAACACTGAAATACTGCCTTACCATTTGGCAGATATTGCTGTTCCTAAGGTCCTCAACAACCCCATTGCTTCACCAGCCCAGGACCCTGCTACATGACCCAGAAACTAAGGCATTACTGCTTGGCACAGTGGGAGAGGGTAGCTCCAGCACCTACTTCTACCAAAGGCTGGCATCTGTTCTGCTGGGTCCCTTCCCACGCAGAACTAGTTGTAAAATATCTTCACTATCTTCCCGCTCATCACACTGCACTGTGGTCAGTGGTTCCTAGGCTTGCCGATCCAGCTAGATTTTGAAACTATGTTTTATTCGCCTTTGCTTTTTCCAGAGTCTAGTCCAGTACATGGTACATGTGTGGTAAATGCTAAATGACCACATTTCCCAAATTATTACTAATGTCATCTCAGTTACTTATTTGATGCCACTTTTGAACTGGAAAGAATATTTTACAGCCCATCATTAATGATTAAGTGAGACTAAACCAGAAAAGGTTGTATTTTTGCCATGGAAGAAATGACATCAAGGACTTTCATAAAGCTTAATATGTGGCAAAGAAGCTATGGCTAACTAAAATCCCCAAATGATTTTTAATTGCTTTTAACTCATTATTTTTAATGTACTCTTTATCTGAACCTTTTCAAAGAGCCTTACAAACCAGGAAAGCTGTTTAATAAAAGTTTCATGCTTTTTTCTTTCTACAGAGTGGAGGTGAATAATGAAAAGGACAAAAGAAAACCAAGGAAGGAAAGAGCAAACATAAAAGAAGGAATAAAGGGCAGCCGGGGTGGTTCAGCAGTTTAGCACTGCTTTCAGCCCAGGGTCTGATTCTGGAGACCTGGGATCCAGTCCCACGTCGGGCTCCCTGCATGGAGCCTGCTTCTCCCTCTGCCTCTGTCTCTGCCTCTCTCAATCTCTCTCTCTGTGTGTCTCTCATGAATAAATAAAATCTTAAAAAAAAAAAAAAAGAAGAAGAGAAAAAGCAAAGAATGGAATCTTTTAGAAAAGGAGGAAAATGAACCTGAGCAATCATAACTGGTCTCTACCTAATGGGAGGATATTATGAGCATCCAATGTGCATATTATTCAGTACTCTTTCTGTTTTAAGTCACAGAAATGCAACTGAAACTGAATGAAGAAGGAAACTTACTAGCTTAAGTAAATGGAATGCTTAAGGGGTAACTGACCTAAGACATGGTTGGATCCAGGGCTTCAAATGATGACCTCAGAATTTTTCCTTCTTCACCATGGAACATTTTCTCAATCTCTTGGTTTTGCTTCCCTCTAGGGTGACTTCATTGCCATTTTTTTTTTAATTAAAATTTTTTTTGAAAGATTTTATTTATTTATTCATGAAAGACACAGAGAGAGACAGAGAGAGATAGAAAGAGAGAGAGAGAGAGGCAGAGACACAGGCAAAGGGAGAAGCAGACCCCATGCAGGGAGCCCAATGCAGAACTCGATCCTGGGACTCCAGGATCATGTCCTGGACCGAAGGCAGGCGCTAAACTACTGAGCCACCCAGGTGTCCCTTCATTGCCATTCTTAAGTGGATTCCCTCTGTATGGTGTCCAAGATGGCCACCAGGAGCTCCAGACTTACATTCTACCAATTTAGCAACTCCAAATGTTCCAGCAAAGTCCTGGGTTTACTCTAAATCGGCTTAGCTTGGGTTAACTGATTACTGCAAACCAATCTCTGCAGAAATGATATATGATTCTTCCTTTGGTCAGATCTCTAGACAACTGGGGACAATCAGCCCTACGTAGATAATCCAGGCTGAAACTTGAAGAGGGGTATTTTCTTATATGAAAATCAGGGTGCAGGATTTAAAAGAAAGGATAAGAGATCAAGGAAGAGCAAAAATACCGGATGTGTGCCATGCCCTTCATGAAGCAAACCAATCTAGTGGCTAAAAGCCACTTTAGAGTTAGACGGACCTGAACTTGATTCCTTTTTCTACCATTGACTGAGTGTTTTTAGCTTTAAAACATTTTTTAACCTCTCTGAGCCTATTTCCCTATCTGGAAGATCAGGAAAATCATACCCACTTCATGGTGTTATTGTAAAAACCCATCTCATAGTATATTTAAAAAAACAATGTTTGTGTAGCACTTTTCACATCCTGGTCATAAAAATGGCAGCTGTTAATATTATAATTAGTATTCCCTGGAGCATCTGTAGAAAGCACAAAGGTTCTTTCCTACAGAAATAGGTAGGAAAGGAGGTAAATAGCCAGCCATAGCCTAGATGCAAGCCATGATGCCCGGCCTCATCTTCAGGCCCTCTGGAGTTCATTGGCTTGATCTTGGTGGAATCCCTGCCTCCAATTTCTTATACTCTTCTTAGCCCAACACCACATTACTTTCCCTCTACTGTGCAAATTTAGTAGGATGGGCGATCCCAGCTATTCACCAAATCGATCACTTTCTATATACCTGTTCATGACTTTGGGAAAGTCCTAATTACAGATTTTCCAATATAAGAATAATATAACTTGAAAATGGCTAATGCCTAATTACATTTAAGGTGAGTCCACAATTAAGAATGCTAAGCATACTAAATCCAACAATTTTTAAATCTGTGGCCCAGTGATATAGACTAAAGAGGCAGGGATTCAGGAAGCCAGTTGATTTTAAGATATATCGACAGAGTTGTACCTTAATGGCAAACAATAATTGAGAACAACAACAACTAATAATTACTTAACTCTTTGTGTCTTAGTTCCCTCACCTTTGAAATTCACTTAATAGTAGCTACTACCATACAAAGGTATGATAATTAAATGGATAATTACATGCATAATGGTAAATGGTTAAGCACTTGATGAGCTTAGAGCTGTGTGAAGCTCAGAGCCCTGTGAGGCTGGGAAGAGAAGTCAGTGGTCTCTTTCTCTAACTTGCCCCTTTGTTATAGGCCTGTGGGCCAGCTCTTTAGCCTATAAGCAGAAGTGTAAATGTAGGAGGACATCCTGTAGTTCTAGTCTGTTGTTGGCTTTGGGCTCCATAATGAGGGTCTCTGCCCACCTCTGGACCTCATAAACACAGACTTGAGAAGAAAAATTTGCCAAAGTTCAATTGTATATCAAAGAAAACCACAGAGCCAGAGAGCTCCCTGAGGACTCACACAGCCGCTTTGTCTACTGCCAAGCCATGGCCCCAATGCATGGATACGCCTGTAAGCCAAGAGCCAAAGCCACAAAGTTCCACCAGTTCATTTAGCCTTGGCATTCAACATACTGAAGGATCTGTTATTTGGGTTGTTGTCTCATTGTTAAGGGGTAAAAACAGAAACATCCCCGTCATCGGAAAACTGGTTTACTAAATTCACCACCACTACCCCAACCCCACCCCGAACCCTACCGTGAGAATAGCTCCATTGCCCTGTGTGACGAAATGGAGCAAATGCCAGCTTTTCCCCACTGGTGAACCCTGATCTCCTTGTGGTGATTCTTTCCCACGGGCTGACTCGGATGGGCCAGTTTCTGCATCCCAGGTAGGTGCAGGCCTGTAGCCAATGTCACCAAAGCTCAATATGGGCTGGGGTCTACCCTATCTCAATGCCGGCCCCTTTATCAATGAAGTATTCTTGATAGTTTGATTCCTATTCCAACAACTTTTCAAATCTTCCCTAACATTTCCCCCCACTAAAACACACAAACAAACAAAAAAAAAAAAATTCTAAGTCTTCATGCTTAGGATTTGCTTGTTTCTTCAAATAGTGCCCCCAAATCCAGTGACTACAACTTTTCTCCCTGGATGCCATGATGCTTTGAGTTCCAAAAATGTCCCCAGATGGAAAGCTACATAGAGCACTTACACAAGAGAATTCTGAAGTTACAAATGTTAGCTTGTCTTGGAGACATTTATTTCCTTTAAGTCAACAAATACATGTGGGGCATCTGCTGGCTGCTGGGACTTTTAGGAGTGAGTCAGCCCTGCCTTCTAATTTAGCTAAACACCTAACGATGCAGGGAAATGGTAGCAGGTAATTGCACTTACAGCCATGTGCAAAGGAAACTCAGAGAGCCACTTTTTCATGGTGGTTGAGAAGGATGTAAAAAAAAATGATATCATCCAGACCAGATCATGAAGAAAAAGTAGGATTTCTTCAAGTGAAGGACATTCCAGGCAGGTATAGCACAAACAAAGGAAGTCAGGATGGAAAGTTGTAGGCATTACCACACACTGCAAAGCCTTACTGGAAACATCTCAATTATGAGTAAATACAAAATTATGAGTAAAGAAAAGGTACCTAGCACTAATAATACTTATCTGTGAATTCTGTTTGAAAGCTCAAAATTCATCTTAGCTTTTACAATTTGAAGCACACAGCTGTTTTGTTTTGTTTTAAACAAGTTTATGTTTTTGGACAAGAAAATACAGTCCTTAAGAAGAGACTTATGCAAGGCTGGGCAAAGGTCAGTGCCTTAAACTCTGCAAGTGGCCAGGCTGGAGGCAGACCTAAGAATTCCCATTTTCTACATTACCACTGGACCACCCGACCATCTAATCAAACTCCATGTCTTGGTTTTGAACATTTGAAGATGGAAAGAAATGTGACAGGTCAAAATCTCAGATTCCTTGGCTTTCTGATTACTTGCAAATCCACACAAGGCTCACATATCAGTCTCCTCTCATTTTGTCAGCATCTGAATTTGTTTGGTTGTTGCATGAGTGATGAAACCTTAAAAGCTATGTTGATATGTACAGCATGTGGAAAACCACTCCTAGGTTCTCTGCTCTGAGAATGCCAAAGGTACATGTACACATTCTTATACACCCAGACTATCGGTCCACTTGTGCACACACTCAACATCACTAGACACTCGTTTAAAAAATGCAGCGTACTGTGCACTGACTTGATGGGAAGCCACAGGCTAAGTTCTCAGACACTGGCCAAGAAGAGAAGGGATCCAACCCATCCCCAGACCACAGGAAAAATACTTTCAACCACAGAGCTGGCTGCAAAATATTCTTTTTGTAGGAAACAAAATGTTTCCAGCCCTGGGATTTTTTTTTTTTTTTTTTTTTTGGTCCTTTCACTGTTATTGAGTAGGAAAGGCAAATGCTTAAGCAAGAGGCCAAGTAAACATCTAAGGAAACCAAAACCAGGCTCCTCTGCTGCGAGGGTGGAACATAGGGTGAATAAGCTGCATGCTGGACAAGCCCTGGGCCTTTATAAGCTTTGGGGGCAAAGGAACCTGGGCAATTCTTTATGTGTTTATGACCCCAACTTAATCCCACTGCACTGCAGCTCCATTTATTAACTAAGCAGTCTAGGACAAGTGACTTCACTTTTCCAAGACTTAGATCCTTAAGTGTCAAGAGTGAATGACCATATGGATATCATAGATTACTGTAAAGAGTAAATGAAGCATATGTAGAAGTCAAACAATGCCCAGCACAGAGCAGGCACTCAAGAAACAGTATTTGCTAAGGCAAGTGCAGTAATTCTTATAGGTCACTACAGAACTATTTTCATGGACTATTAGAACCCAAGAATTCTACCCCCCACATTTTAAAAATAAGGAAATAGTCCTAGAGAGATGACAAAGTATGACCAAATCAGCTAATAATAGACCCAAAGCTAAGATCCAGACTACAAACTAGATGCAGAGGGCAAAGGTAGTTACAGGACCTCCCATCAGAGAATATACATATGCTATTGGTTGGCGGTGGCTCTCAGACCCTAGTGTGCCTAAGAATCATCTGGGGAATGTATAAAAATGCAGGCTTTTAGGCCCAACCCTGGCACTACTAATTTAGTTGTGAAAGGCCCAGGAATCTGAGTTTTTTTAATCTGAAGCTTTAACAGGCTCTGCAGGTGAATTCCAAGAGGTTTTCCTCTGACCTCTGGTCAAGAAGTATTACAAGAGGAAGTCATTGGCCAAATAAATATTTGAGCTGAGTGCTAGGGTTGTATCCTATGGTTTAGCACAAACAAATGATGTGGCAAGCCTTACCATGAACATTGCACAAAATAATAAGTGAGGTATAGCATGACATTCCTTCTTCTTCTGGATCATTAACTGTTTTACAGAAGAGGAACCTACAACTCATAGTTGTTTACCTAAGATAATATATATAACTAGAGACAAAGCTAGAACTTAATTCTAAAATATCATTATCTTTTCCAAATGAAGACTCTCTTCTTTCTAGGTATCTGGAGGTGAAGACTGTGGGCTTATGTATGTATGTTATATGCCAGAATCCATGCATTAATTTTAACCTCTGACATAATAAAAAAAATCCTAGCTTTTTGAGGCATTCAGATGGAAAAATTCATATTATTTCTGTGGCTATAATTCACTCCATTGGCTCTCTCATAGACTAATGGAAGAAACTTAGGAGGAAGAGTAACAATGTCATATAATGCTGGACATTTCAGAAACACCAGAACTATTCACATTGGTGCATACCATCTGCTTCCTTTTCATTAAATTTCTACTCTTTTGTTACAACACATATATCTGACCCCAAGATCTATAAACTTCTGTGCTTCATCAAATAACCACCCAAGTATCCTAGGTAGTGGGTAGTGTGCTAAGAAAAATTGGGGAAACTTCTTAGAGCCCAAATAAATCCATATGTGATTAGATTCAGAGTCATTCTTCAAAGGATGGAGTTTCAGCTGTTCCATGTAGTGATGTAGCGATGTAAGAGTCTCTTAGCAATTTCTGGTGTTTTGCCCCCACAGACTAGCAATGAGGATTACTTTTTACTTCTTGGTCTAATACTGAAGGATCTGAGAAGGTACACAAGTATAACTCTCCTTCACTTTTACTTTCCCTGATGAATGCTTTAAGACAACAATAATCTTCATCCCCCAAAAGACCCTTCTGAAAGTTGCTATGAAATGTGGGGCAATATAGCAAAGTGAAAGCCATGGCCTGATTGAAGAAAATCAGTAATGTATTCTGCAGTTGGATGATGCTTATCCTCACAAGAATCTCAGAGCACTCCAATTCATTAAATTGGTAATAGCGGCCTGAGAAAAGATTTATGATTTAGATCAATCTTACAAAGAAGATCTGGCCAAAGAAGGGGATTATGGAATTCTCCTTATAGAATCTGAAGTGGAATCTGAATTAGAATCCAAATACATAGCTAACCACTTAACATCCTTTTCCTCTTGCAGAGAATTCTGGCCTTTGGAGTTATTCCTCTGCTCCATGTCATCACTGCATTCAGAAGGTGCCAACTTCTCTTCCACGATGTGAACCCATTAAAGGATGTGTGTCTGTCATGATTTCAACAAGGGAGGACCAGGGTCTTGATGTGTATATACAGACCCTGGAACATTTCAACACACTTCTTATAGAGGAGGTTCTGTTGGTTTCAAACCCTCATCCCACCCCCCACCCCCCCCCCCACCCCCACGTATTTCCAGCCATTAAAATGTTTCCTGAGCTTAGATACAACTGGAAAGTTTTGGAAAATCCCACAGGAAGGAGACAGGGCCAAGAGAGCTCCCTTTCTCATGCCATTCAGGAAGCATTGAACAAAATGTTTGCCCTCCAAGACAGTTCAGCCTAGGATACTGACTCTTAGGGCTAGAGAATCACAGTAGGCAGAGGAGCTCTGTACAGAACTGGGGCAATGGAAAGTATTTGGGGTCTTATATTAACCATGTGCCAATCAGAGAGCTTATGCAGAACATGTCAGTCAAGATCCATCAGGAAAATAGGACTCATCCCACATAGCTTAAGAGAGAGAATTTATTTATTTATTTTTAAAGATTTTATTCATTTATTCATGAAAGAGAGAGAGAGAGAGAGAAGCAGAGAAACAGGCAGAGGGAGAAGCAGGCTCCATGCAGGGAGCCTGAAGTCTGACTTGATCCCCGGACTCCGGGATCACACCCTGATCCAAAGACAGATGTTCAACTGCTGAACCACCCAGGCAACCCAAGGAAGAAAATTTAATGTCAGGAACTAGTTACAAATGTGTTGTAAGAGCCGAAAGGAAAACAGGGGCAGTGAGGCAACCCAGAGACTAGCAGCAATAGGAAGCCACCACCATCCTTAATGGCTCAAGGAGCAAGGGAAGAGGTGCTGTTACTAGAGCTCAGAGAATGGAGCTGCCCAACTCCAGCCCTTTGTGAAGCTGGGACCACACAAAGGTCATGGAGGAGGACTATTACTACTGTCTGAGACACCACTAGAAGCAGAGAGAGGGAGGCAGAAACACACAACTTCTCCCATACTTCTGCCCTCCACTCTCCTTTCAGGACCCCAAACTAAGCAGAACCTGGGAAATGCAGATTACAGCACCAATACTGTGGGGGCACCAAACAGAGCAGGGAGGGGATCTGAGCAAAGAAGCAATTGATTGGTCTAACCCACTAAGGTACGGATTCCTGATTCCCAATTTGTAAATGGGGATCTTTTAGAAAACCTGGAAGCCTAAACTGATAGTTCTCCAAATTAGTGATTCCACATCCCTGGACTTTAAATAGGCCAGAATTTACTGGAGAGGAAGACACAGTTATCCATAGGCCCTCTCCTTGCTGAGTTTAGGGGCTTGCATGCAAATAGTTTGTACCTTTCCCTTTCCCCTGCAGGTGTTTTCAAACTTCATTTTTCATACATTTTGATGAACATTGCATTTTTATAGAAGTTGGGATTCTATAGGAAAGAAACAGTACCAAGGAAGAAGAGAATGATGGACTGGAAGCAATAGTGCAGTGTATATAGAGGAAGCGAAAATTTTGACTCAAGATTCTGCACAATTATAAGAACTCTCTTCTGATCTCTAAACTAATAACTGACAACAGTCATTGAAGTCTGGGAGGAAGAATGGAAAAAGCCATACCATCACATAAAGCAGGGCCAGCTCTTCTCTCCCTCCCTCCTCCTGCTTGTTCTCCTGTATTAGACCATTCAGTGAGTGATGACCTCACCTATTCATCATAATCAACCCCTCCTTCTAGATTCTCTCTCTGTGTGCTTAAGTGCTGTTATTCCTGCCTCCTGACCATCTCATATGTGTCTCTTCTTCGCCATCTCAATGGCCACTGCTTTGGTTCAGGCTCTCATTTCTTTGCATCCTATTTCAAACCCATATGGCAAACTTCTGCCTGAGAGAGCCTTGTAAAGTACAGATCTGATGTCATAGCCCAGCTGAGTTTCTCAATGGGGCTTCTGAGACCCCTCAGGGTCAAGTCTGATTTGCCCTGCCTGTCTTTGCTTTGCCTTTATATACAGACTCCATTTCCCCTGCCCTCACCCATTGTACACACACACACATACCCTCTCCAGTAGTGCTAAAGAAGTGCTACTTCTTTGCAGTTCCCATCCCAGAGCCTTTGTTCATATTGCTTTCTCAGCCCCCTTCCCCAATTACCTGGCAAATCCTGATACACTGTTCAAGTTTTCTCTCAAACATTATAACCTCCTTTCCTGATCAGGTCTTCCCTGCTGAGAGTTCTGACCATCCTGATATTGATGCCCACACTGTATTCTGTTATAGTTCCCTTGGTACCTATTTATATGTATTTACATGGCAGTCTCTCTTAACTAGGTATTCTCTCCTCTGCTAGAAGGAGAAGGTATTCTCCTTCTTCATGGTGGGAAACTGGGTTTTATTTAACTTCATATTCCTAAAATTTGGCACAGGTATCTACCCAGAAACAATTTGAAGGTAGAAAAAGAGGAAGGAGGGATGGAAGGAAAAGGGAGTGTCCAATACAAAGAAAACTTAATGGTTTAGTCTAGATAAAAATACAAGAGTTCTAAGAGGATCCATGTCTATGGTTAGAGCACACACAAAGGACTATTATAATTACAGTCTTTAGAAGATTTATTTCTAAATATTGTAAGTTATAACATATACTATTATTTCCTAATTGAGGAAAAATACTAAGATTTTTCATAGATGAAAAAAAGTGACCAGTACTTCACAGATGCTGTGGCAGTCACTTAGCCGACTTGTTTCAGTGGGTTTTCTTTGAAAATATTTAGCCTTTGGACAGCATTACACAATATATAATGAGATCCCCTATGCATGGGGGTCCTAGAGACAAATGAAGCCTTTGGTAGAAATTCCTGCTGTTTAAACTGAGATTATAGGCTGGTTCTGAGACAGACTGGCCTTCTCAAGTCAATGGGATGAAATGCTAACAGATTCAGCAGAGCCAATCACTGGGATCTTGGAGCAAGGTCTAAATGAGAAAAGGGAAGAGAAAGGCATAAAAAGGTAAGGCTGGTGCCAGAATGGTGTCACAGGTAGAAAATGGAGAACAGTCACAAAAAGAGCCTAACATTCCTGTGCGTGGTCAGTGTAGGAGAGTATGCCTGCAGAGAATGCTGTACAAATAGCTACAAATAAGAAAGAGCAGCTTGGTAAAGGCAGGCTATTAAAAAGTTAGAAACTGCACTGGATCTGCTGAACCTCTATACTCTAAGGAGGGACCTGTAAGAGAACACAGAACTGCCACTGTTTTCCCATGCCAGTAGACATTAGCTGAATATCCATTAGAGTGCTGGGATAATACTTTCAAAGAAGAACAGACTATTCAGAAAAAATGAAAAGAAAATCATGAAATTGATTACTATGTGGGGGAAATGACTTTGCAAGGACAGACTAAAGGGATAAATATCATTTATATGTCATTCTTATCATCTGTGAGGGAAGAGATATCTCTACAGGGTGCACCATTGTATATCAGGGGTCCTGCAGGTTCTTACTCGAGGAGGCCAGGGACAGGTAGGTATAGGTCTGCCCCCAGTGTGGACAAGACTCCATGGAGACTTTCTCTTTCTGCTTTGACAGTAAATATCAGGCACTGAAGCCAAACCCAGAACATGGAAATGATGCTGGCTGGAAAGGCCAGGACTGGGAAGTTGAGAAAGGAAGGGTCATGACTTGCCCTGACTGAATGGAAAGATTCAGAGGACCATGTCCCATGGAGCTCATTCTTCTTCAAGAGTGTTCTGTTGCCTCATGGAACCACATTGTTTTTTTTTGTTGTTGTTGTTTTTTTTTTTTTGGAACCACATTGTTATTAAAAAATAACTGATGAATATTTAACAGAGATATAAAAAGCTCTCTCAAGGCAATGACTCCACTCTTTGAGGGGAACATTCTACCTAGTATAACTGCTGAGGGTGGCCATGCCACCATGGTTGAATGGAGAAATTTCCTGCAAGTAATTTCAAACAGTGGGCACAAAGTCTTACTTTAACATGGGAGTCAGTAGAGGATGATGGTTAAAAACCCAGGAATGTAGAGGACGGAGTGTATGTATGTGCATAGGGGATGAGATGAAAGGTCCTTAGAAGTCATGGGATTCAGAGCAATTCTTTAAAGTTCTATAAACTTCAATGTACTCATCTACGAAGCATACCTAGTAATATCTATCTTATGCAGTAGTTGTGAGGTTTGAACAGGGGAATGCCCACAAAAACTTGGCACAGTAGGCACAAAGGAAATGCTCAAAAAGCAACTGAGTAAACAGACTAAAGTAATCAGAAAGCCAGGGCTGCAGGGGCTTGGGTGAGTTGTTCTCAGTCTATCCCAGATATACCAAGTGCCTCTGCTCTAACTTTTTAAGGTTTATAACAATGAACTTCATTCCAAAGTTTTGACATTCAGAGAATTTCGTTACCTAGAGTTTTGGATCATACTCCCAGCTCAATCTCTCATTGCCAATTCTGAGTCGAGGATTCAGAAAGTAGGCAGTGGGGTAGAGCCACTATAGCTTGGCTCTCTAAAGGTGTTCTCAAAATCATAGTCCCTTTGGTAACAATAAAACAAGGGTCCAAGACTCGAGCACACATGCTCTTTGTCCTAGATGCCAGAATTCTTAAGCTCTGCCAAACCAAGAAGGAAAACTTTCAGAAAGATACCCTCTGTGGAAAATCTCTGCTTTGAGCATTTGAACTCTAAGGCAGTTGCCAGGAGCTATTGATTTAAAAATCCAGGAAGGTTATGGGGTGGGGGCAGGGAGAAAATGTGCAGAAAGGGACAACAGGGTAAGAAGGTCGAGAGAAGGAAAGAGTGAAAATATCAACTCTGTGGTAACTGAAAATTCCAAATTATTTAGAGCCGCAGAAATTAGAACAGCTCAACGACTTATACTGCAGTTGACAACCAATCATGCATTAGATAATGTTTAGCATATTATAAAATATTATGGTAACATAATCAGACTTACCTAAATTCAAACTGAATCCTAGAGACATATTTAATTTGTTTTTCCCTATACCTCCATCATGTAAATCCTTTGTCTGCTTCCCACCCTCCTGCACCTAATTTCATAAACCATGAAGATTTTAGAAGACTCTGAAGCGCCACTGCCCCCAAAGCCCCCAATCAGGTTGAAATACAAACCAGCATTGTACCATGCTGTAACCCTCCCAGCCACCGTGGACCCTGGGAGAAGTAGAGACCACAGGCCCAGGCAGTGCACCACTTGGGCAGGCATACTCCCCTGGCAACAGCAGCCAGATGACGAATTCTCCAAGCTGGATCTGCTTCAGCCACAAGTGTGACAAGCTGTGCTATTCAAATCATACACACAGACAGGGCAAGGAGCATTTCTGAATCACAGTCACATGTCAGGAGTATTTCTCAGCCAAATAATGGCAAGAGCAAGAGGAAAAAAGCAAGCAGCAGCTCATCATCTCCTTCCTAATGTCCCAGGCCCCAGAGTGGGAGGTGCTGTTCTAATATGTAATTCAGTAAGCTTTGGAGGTAAGCTAAATGACATTCTAGATCCAGTCATCCTTGGGGAAAAATCGGAAAGAAAGATAATAAGGACCATTCATTGCAAGCCAAAGGAATCATCACTAAGGCAAAGCTTAATTTTCTAGCACCTCATTTGATTCCTAAATTTTAAAAAAGTGCCTACATCTCAGAGGACATGGTATATAGCAAGAAGATTTAGGCTTGGAAGTTAAACAAAGTTAGTCTCAAATCTTGATCTACTACTGAATACAAGTTTTTTATCCTTTTTGTTCATTTTCTTTATTTGTAAAAAGGAGATAAGATCTATGTTGAAGGCTTGTTGTGGGGTCAGTGGAAATAATGCAAGTGAAAGGATCAAACATGATGCCTGCAACAGTTAGTATTCAATAAAAACTAACCCCTTCTCTCCTAAGATAATAAAGAAGACTTTAAATTAGTGTTGCCTGGAGCACTGGAAGCCAGCAAGGATGCTCTGTGGAAGCCTGAGATGGCAGGACACTAGCTGCCTGCCTCCTTCCCTCTGTTTCACTCTGACTTTCTCAAATAAAGATGCAAAAGCTCAAAGATATGATCATTACAAAGCTTTTCTTGCTCTGAGAAGACCAGGCAAACAAAAGACCAGAAAACTCCAAAGTTCCCAAACCATCACATACCTTAAACCTATGGAAATAGCCAGCAGGAAGCTCAAGATGAAAGGTGACTCTCAATGAACACACATAACCATCTGTGGGAGATGGGCAGATTAAACAGCCTTGTTTGCAGGATATTGTCTATAAAGAGTCACTCACCTGGCAAGTTTCATGCTCATTGTGAAGTTCAACTTAGAAAAAAATCATGTATTCACCAAGAATTTAAAATACTGACTTTCTTTTATTTTTTTAAGTTTTATCTATTTATTTGAGAGAGAGAGAGAGAGAGAGAGAGAGCATGAGCAGAAGAGAGGAGGGAGAGGGAGAGAGAGAATCTCAAGCAGACTCCCCACAAAGTGTGGAGCCCCACGTGAGGCTTGATCTCAGGACCATGAGATCACAACTAGAGTTGAAACCAAGAGTTGGACACTTAATCTTCTGCACCACCCAAGCGCTCCTAAAATGCTGACTTTTATCTGGTAATTCATTGCAATGTAGGGTGGGATGGTGCCTTAAAAAAAAAAAAATATATATATATATATATATACACACACACACACATATATATATATACACATAATGTTTGCAGAGTTCTGTAGAACCTTTTTATTAGCCACTGAAATTCACAGAGGATATAAATATCACTTGGCCAGCAAAACCAGTAAATTTTTTTTTAATTTTTTTAAATTTTTACTTATTTATGATAGTCACACAGAGAGAGAGAGAGAGAGAGAGAGAGAGGCAGAGACACAGGCAGTGGGAGAAGCAGGCTCCATGCACCGGGAGCCCGATGTGGGATTCGATCCCGGGTCTCCAGGATCGCGCCCTGGGCCAAAGACAGGCGCTAAACCGCTGCGCCACCCAGGGATCCCAAAACCAGTAAATTGATTGGGCTAGGGCACTTTCTTGCCTAGAGTTTTCCTATTAAAAGTTAGCATAGTAGAGTGAAAATAGCAACAGATTAGAAATTAGAAGAATTTAATTCTACTTCCATTTCTGCTACGTAATTGTGACCCTGAATAAGTCACTGAACTTCACTTGCTAATCCCCATCTGTAAAATGAAATGGCTAGAAATACAGTGTGGTGTTGAGCACCACCCTGGTGAGAATCACCAGAAGTGCTTGCCCTCACAGAATGGTCACTGTGGTGGGGTCTAGGAATCAAGATTTTTAAAAAAGATTTTATTTTTTTATTTGAGAGAGAGAGAGAAGGAGAGAGAGCAAGCAGGGGGGAAGAGCAGAGGGAGAGGGAGAAGCAGGCTCCATGCTGAGCAAGGAACCTGATGCAGGGTTAGATCCCAGGACCCCAGGACCATGACCTGAGCCAAAGGCAGACACTTAACCAACTGAGCCACTCAGGTGCCCCTAGGAATCAGCATTAACAAACATTTGTAAGCATGCTGTAGTTAAGAATCTTGAATAAGATCATCTCCAGGAGTCATCTCAGAGGGGACATTGTTGTATCCTACCTAAATGCCTTCAAAGCTTGTAGTGAAAGCGCTGGTTCATTTGTAAATCAGTTCATAGTTTATGTAGCTCTTGCTTTTCTTAATCAAATATGTTACCCCATTTTCTTCTCAGTCATAGCTAACCAAAGCCAAAATACAACATCCTGTCCAACCTTCATTCTCAAATGAGCCAAATACATTTCAGTGTCCCTGACTCTCAGGTCACTGCCTTGTCCAAGAGATCTCATAGCTGTTTCCTATGTTGTTTCCCAACTGAAAATACATCTCTTCCCTAGCTGACAACAAGGTCTTCAGTTTGGTTCCAAAGCCCTGTGTCTCTTCCACTTCCTGCAACAGCTGAGATTTCTCTGGAAATCTCTCATTCACATATTTGTCCTGGTTTACTTAGCAAGTTAGAGCTGGGAGGGTCCCTGCATAAGGGGGTTTGGTACTAGACAATGTATAAAAATAAAACTAGTCAGAGCTTGAGGAGAATGACAGAGTGATAAAATACTGGTAAGATGAGTGGCTCAGTAATGGGGAAGTCACCTAAACACTGTGTAGTGGATCAGTCATTCAGCCTCTGACAGTCAGAGATCATGATCCTCAAAAACAGAAATAAGGACATGTACTAAGTCTTTCATAAAAACAAATGTGTCTGATTTATGGTAGTATTCTTTATTCACAGATGTCTTCCCTATTTTTTGGTGTTAAAGTGTCTTTCCATTTTTAAAATGGTGGTCACACTTAGTTTTACAACTCTACTTTTTAATAACATTTAAAACCCTGTGACGGTCACCCCACCAACCCTTATTGTTTTGATTTTGATTTGAATTTTTGATTCCATGTGGCTCAAAATCTCCTAGGAAAAATGGACTCTTCCCCTCAGCAAAGGTACTTTGTCTATCATGGCTAAGGTATCTGAAAGGCAGACCCCTATCAGAAGCATGGCATCTGTACTAATGAATTTTTACCTGGCAACTTCCAATGGAATCCCTTCAAGGGAAAATTTTCTCTAGTTGAGCCCATTCAGAGGCTGTGGGGGTTTTTTGTTTTGGTTCGGTTTTTGTTTTGTTTTGTTTTTATTTTTGTTTTTTAGTACATAGACTTTTTTCAGAGGGGGTACAAGGGAGTCTGGGTTTTTTGGTAGTTGGTGGGGAAGGCACTGGTATTCCTATCTCAAATGTGGAGACAGAAACAGGAAGTGTCCATTTGGGTATCTATGTTGTCCTTTCCTCAGATGGAGCCTGTCTTTAAGCTCTGAGTCTTAGCTCACTGCATTCATTTGCTGTTACTGCATAACTTTAAGTGGGATTTCCTCAGATTTTAATACATTTGCCTGGTGACCTGAAAAAAAAAATCCTTTTAAAAGTCACCATTCTGGGTTCTTCTTTTATACATTTTCCCAATCTGCTCAATACCTGTTAGAGCACTTCTGATGGAAGAGTGTGGGCAGGGGGTTAGATTTCACACTTGAGCAGCTCTGAAAAGGGATGGAACATTTATACCCAAGGCAATGTACTTGGCTGGGATTCTATGTTCCCTCGGCTATTTCTGCAGACATTTATGCTTAAAAAGAAATTTCTCCCACCCCTGCAGCCAAACTTCTCTTTTGGCTGGATACACACACACACACACACACACACACACACACACACACACACATCTCCTTGCCTAAAAACAGCAGACGGGCTGAGGTAGAAAGAAACAGAATAAACATGATGACCCAGAACTATTTTACAAAGGGAGAAGGGCTCATTTTTGAGAGTGCAACTAAGCCTGAATTCCTCTTTGGAGGGATCTCTGAATAGTGAGACATAAAACAATGACTTCCATAAGGTAAAATGTCTTCTTCAATGTCTTTCTTTCAGTGAATATGATTGTATGCCTGACATTCTTGCCTCAAATCTATCCTTCAGCTTATCTGGGAGTTTATTTCTCAACTTTCCTTTAGTTGGTCAGTCCTCCGTTAAGCCTATCTAAGCACAGACAAAAGAACTTGTGGCTGGTGGAAGACGGCAACAAAGATTTCTTATCCTTCTCCTTAGCCAGAGTCCACATGCTGCCTGTCCCCTGAAAGCAGCTGTGGGATCCATCTCCCTCACTCCGACTGGGTCTGTGTTTAGGGCTCTGGTTTGCTTACACAGAGGAATTCCAAGTAGGATTGCAAGGGAACCCTGACTCTCATTCTCCCAGGGTCCCAGCAGGCTGATTCTGCAAAAAGATATTCCTATATCCAGTACTCATACAGAACTTCCTTATAAGTGTCTGCTTATAATTGTCAAAGTCTGATGCCAACCTTTTAAACTGATAATTACTAATACTTTAAAGGAACTATTAAGCTGCATAACTCCATGCCTTTGGGGAAGAGTGAGTCCAAATAAGCAATATGGCCTTCTTCCTTAAGACTGGGTTCATGGGGACATCCAGGTGGCTCAGAGGTTGAGCATCTGCCTTTGGCTCAGGTCATGATCCCATGATCCCAGGGTCCTGGGATCAAGTCCTGCATTGGGCTCCCCACAGGGAGTCTGCTTCTCCCTCTGCCTATGTCTCTGTCTCTCTCTGTGTATCTCTCATGAATGAATGAATGAATGAATGAATAAATAAATAAATAAATAAATAAATAAATAAATAAATTTTTAAAAAGACTGAGTTCATGTATGGATATGAAGAGTTTCTCTCTCCTTTCTCTCTCTCCATCTCTCTCTCTTTCAAAATTTATGTATTGAATGTGTAAGTGTCAAGCATTGTTCTGCTTCTGAGAGCAGTCAAATAAGATTCAGTCACAGCCTTCAAGGGGCTCACAATCCAGGTTTCACTCATGCAAGAACAGAGACAAATACTAGGTGCATTTTGGGGACAAAACTGAGGGAAACAGGGCTGATTAAAGTTGGGTGTCAAGAAGTCTTCACAGTGATGGCATCTGAGTCTTTTAAAACAGAAAATGGATACTGAGGTCTTCACAGTTAAGCATGTCTTAACTGGAATTAAGAATCTCAGGGGATGAGCCAGGTCTCATCTCCTACTTCCTGGAAGGGTCTGCCTCTTAGGAAGTGCACCTAGATGCTTCTGTTTGGCTCTACTAGTCTTGGTAATATGCAGATTTCAATTCACCTTTCTCTTTTTAAGTTAGAAAATAATCACCGTGAATGGGGACTTTGCTTAATTGCTGCAGTTAGGGACTTTGCTTCACGTGGTCTAGTTCCCTTCATGATGGAAACAAACAGGTGCAGTTTCTCCACATAAAAGGCAGTGGGAAAATCATGGCCGCTTTTACCTTTTTATCGCCTCAATGAGGTAACGTCTCCCCTGACACTGGGTTGGCACCAGACCCCATCACACCTAAATGTCTTTCCACATTTTATCTCTCTATGCTCACACTCATCTTCAGAGAGGAAAGGTTTGGAATTTAGAAGAGAGGCAGCTCTTCTTTTTCGCATTCTCATCAGAAACAGTTGCAAAAGAGAACTGAATCTTTTCCACTGGAAAGATGGACCTTTTATATTTATTGTGGAGTAAATATAAAGCAACATTCCAATTGCTTGCACATCTCTGGACCCAGAAGATTCGGCATTACTGGGGATGCAGTTGGAACCTGGAGCTGCGAGTCCCAAGATGAAAGATCTACAGCAATTATGCTTGAAATTTTTATATAAATTATTTTGTCATCCTACCGTTTCCCTCCAAAACAAAAATTAGAGGGTTATTTTAATACTTTGGATTCTTCCCCCTTTTTGAGAAATAAAGTTCTTATGAAAAGCCAAAAAAAAAAAAAAAAAAAAAAAAGAAATTGTCTGGAATTACATCACCAGAAAGGAGCCACTAAATACTTCCAAGATGCAAAATAACCTGGGACCTTGATGAAAATCTAAGGATTCCAATAAGGACCAGGAGTTAGAGTAACATTATTGGTCCTGTCAACAATTTACTGGGTACTTTAGGCTCTCCCCTCAAGCGTTCTTTAACTTCCGGGTGACTTCTAAATAGAAGATGAAAATATTATTATAAGGTCCAATTAAATAAACCTCCTATATGAAAAAATCATCTCTTCCTAGTTTGTTGAAATGAGAGTCATGATATTTATTTCATTGAGGGGGTGTGAAGCTTAGTTGGGACTAATTTACTTCAGTACTCCTTCCAGGACTCTGAAAAATTTATATAATCCCATATGTGGTTTGTAGGAATGGACTTCATGACAATTTGATGAGAAATAGTATGAATATTTTATCAAGGTTTTTTTTTTTTTTAAATCATTCTTTCGAGTATAACCGCCCTTACTCCAGCTTTTCCAGCCCCTCATGACAGGCACCTGGTCACTGCCAGCACTTCTTGAAGGAGGACCTCAGCCAATCTGTTATGTGTGTTACTGCCTCACCAAACACCCCACAACCTTCCTTTGTGGTGGGGCCCACTCTGTCCTCCATGCTCACTAGACTCATCATGTACATACAGTATGTGCCATTCACATGTTGACCTCTTTCCCTGAGTAAATTGTGAACAGCTTCAGGGCATCAACTTGCTCATATTTTGAACCTCTGGCATCTTACATGGTGACTAGCAGAGAAGAAGTGATCAAATAAAGCCTTGTCAAATGACTGAGGGCACAACCCTCTGTCCTTGACAAGGCCAAAACCAACCCATGTCTTCTGAACATGGGACTTGCCCTCCGGTTTGTCTTCTTTTGCTGTTCCTCCTCACCCTAAATTTTCCCTTTTCTTTTTCAGTAATATACATTTATCTATTTAAGGCAGCAGTTTTCACCTTGGCTACACAGTAGAATCACTTGGGGGAGATTTACAAATAAAATAAACACCCATGCCGACACAGATTTTGATTTAATTGGTTGGGGTGGGGCTCTGATGTTGGTATTTTGTGAATGCTCCTATGATGAGTCTAAAATGCAGCCAGGCTTGAGAAAACACTGATTTTAAAGTGATACTCGAGTCCCATCTTCTAAAGAGACTAATGTGCCTCTGATGAGTTTACCTTGCTCTGGATTCAAAGCAGGTGCTGTCTTAACCACTTATTAGGTAACAAATCAAACACTGTCTTGTGACAGTACTTCAGTATTATTTTGTTCTTTAACTCCTATACTTCATTTTGATTACTTATGAGTGTATACACATATGTACCATCTCTCATAGAAGACCAGAAGAAACTTGAAGACAAGAACTGTGTCTTCTACTTCTTTGCCTCCCCAAGCCATGCACATGGTGGACCAAAAACATATTTTTGATTCTTAAAAAAAAAGAAAAGAAAATCCAAAATATTAGAAGAGGAGAAAAAAAACCTTAGTAGAGGCCATTTTAATTCCACTTTAAGGACATGTCTTTGGTAAGAATAAAAATGTTGCAAAAAGGGCGGGGCAGGATTGAAGCAGACTAGAAAAAGAGTAAATAAAAGTCAAATGGAAAAAAAAAAAACTAAATTAGTCCAAAAGAAAATGTTTCCTAGCTTCTTAAGAGGGTTTTTGCAAACACTGAAGCAGTATAAACAAGAGAATTAACTTGGCTTGTGCCCTGATAAGGAGATTTCTTTCTTGGTTATATAATTTTTACAAAGTTTCCAGGGTGTAAAGAAAATAATCAGCCAGGGAGGACTCCTTCCCTTGGACTATACAATTCAGCTCTTGGTTTAATCGGGTCACAGAGCTGCTCAGCTTGACCTGACCTCCTTCCAGCCCTGTGATCTCAGACTAAGCCGCACATTCAAGAGCCCTGGTGTAGAGCTCAATGTCATAGAAATGAGATAAAACATAATCCTCATTCTATGTCCTTGATCCCTTGGTGTTGTGGCCTCTGTTCATTGGTGGGGGTGGGGGGAACTATACCTGGTATCCTCTTCCTGGTGGTTGGTGTTCCATAGATCTGCTGATGCTAGAATGATCTAGGCATGTTCTACTAAGTAGTGTTATAAGGAGGTATTGCTTGGAACAATGACCTTAAAGACTAGCTTAAAGTACTGTTTTGTGCCCATAACCCAGAAAAGGTTTATCTTCATATGGCTTCTCTACTTTGTCATGAAGCAAGACCACAGGAAAGGCTCAGTGAATCGTGATGCACACCCTCTGCTAAAGTGAGATAAGTTCATCAGATAGAGACATGTTTTCTATATCACATTTTGTCTTAGTTATAAGGTGACAAATTGAAGGACTGGTTCCAAAAGGTGTGCACATTTCTATAGATTAATTAAGTCTAAGTTCTTTTGCCTGGGCTGGCCATTTTAACACTGGTTATATTCTATTTTCCTATAGCATTTTATTATACTTTACTATTTTATTTACATATTTTACTAATTAGTGTTTGAAAACACAATTCAAAAGCATTTAACTCTGCTCTTGATTGATTAGCAATGACAGTAACATGTTGTCCTTTGTAGATTAAGATAACACCACTGACTCATTTGATAGGATATGAGTTGATAAACTGTCACTAATCTATCCATTCTGTGCTCCTCGTTCTTCTTGTGACTAGTGGCCTGTATTTGACCTTATGAGCCAAGAACCAAGAGCCACCAAACTCCTGCAGTTACCAAATAGACATAAAATAATAGCATTTGTTCCTACCAGCTACTTCCTGTTGCCACAGAAAAAATTGCAAATGACTGGCTAATTTATTAAAATAAAAGGAAAGAAAAATGTGGCTCTAATGTCTTTATATGCTAATAAATGCTAGCTAGAATTGATAAAACAAGGATCTGGGGGCCTGGAATCCATGATACCATCTACATCACAAAATCAGGGTGTACCATCTAAAACCTAAAACAGAGATAAACTACACATTTTCAAGGAATGAGGTTAAAGATCTATGAAAATGAATGGATTAACACTGATTCACAAGGAATTTTGCTTCCTCAAATTAGAGTTTAGGGAGTAGTCCCTGACAACCCATAATGATATCACTAATAGCTGCAAACTGGGTTTATTTAACATAATTTATAACCGAGGGTACAAACCAAAGGTTATTAGGTTCTACACATCTCTGGATATGTTCCATTGAAAAGAGAAGTAATGGATTCAGAACCCAGGATAATTGAATCAATGGGGAAAGGTATCACTTAGGTAATGAGCATGCCAGGACCTGAAAACTTAAGAATGTTTCCCTAAATAAAAACAAGCAGCTCCATCTTCTCAGAACATGGCTGACTCAATCATCAAGCTGGAATGTTATTTACATAGTCCCAAGCAAACCAAGAAGAATCCTCTGGTCTGTAACCAAGGGCACTCGGAAAGTTATGTCTGGAACAGGCAAAGCCTCATGTCTGTTTCTGATGATTCCTGACTCCTTGAAAGAGAGCCAATTTACCTAATGCAGGTAAAGGGCAACAACTCCCTGCCACCTCCCCCAGAAAGGACCACCAGCATAATATTTCATGCCTCTTTAGTTAATAACTTGGATAGTAACATATTTAGCAAGATGGGCAAATCTGGATTCTGAATCTGCTCCATCCAACAAATCAGAACAATCACCCTATCTTCTTCCTCTTCCTGCTTGTGGGAGAGGTCATGATGGAACCTGATCCACATAACAGAATAAAGTTAAGGTCAGGCATAGGGAAAAATAAATTCCCTAATTCTGAAACATTTTACCAAAGGGATCAGACTGTGGGGTCCCTTTCTTTAGAGTGGAAGAGAAGATTGAGAAAGGGGTAGAAAGCTAAATTTTCTGGGTGGAAAGGGGGTTAATTCTCATTTGAGGCCAGGATAGAAACCATCAATAGGAAGCTCTGAGAGGGATCCCTGGGTGGCGCAGCGGTTTGGCGCCTGCCTGGCCCGGGGCGCGATCCTGGAGACCCGGGATCGAATCCCACGTCGGGCTCCCGGTGCATGGAGCCTGCTTCTCCCTCTGCCTATGTCTCTGCTTCTCTCTCTCTCACTGTGTGCCTATCATAAATAAATAAAATTTAAAAAAAAAAAAAAAAAAAAAAAAAAAGGAAGCTCTGAGAGAGCTAACATCCTTTTAGGGGTCTCCATAGCATCTTTTGGTACTTGAACCTACTGGCTTAGGAGTTAATGCACAAGTACCCAGGGTCTGGGGAATAATTAAATTACATGGCAGGATCTGTCTGGCCTATGGTTTTTAAAGCATACTAACCTCAAGAAAAAGCACCATCACTATTTAACTTGTACACAAATTACCTACTCCTCAACAAATACCAGCTAAGTGAAATGATCATTCACCCTTTAGAGATGGAGAGTTTGAGATTCCCTAGAGGTCCACACCTTGTCACTTACAAGCCATTGGCAAATATCAGGAGGCATGTTGACTCTACGGGCTCTATTCTTACATATTTTTTCCTGTGAGTGACTGATTTCCCACTTCATTATAACTGCTATTGGGATGGGCAGGGATGCTGGATTCTTTACCTACCCGCTCATAGTGTTGGCCCAGGACCGACAATACAGCCAATGCTTTCAGAAGATGAACACTAAGATTGCTAAGTACATCTTGTTCTCTAACCTTGACAGTCAGGAAACATTACCAAAGCACTCACCTGTCTTCTCTCTGAACCAAGGTACTGGAGAATCAGTCGGGTGTTTACACTGTGACTCCAGGTGTTTCCTAGGGCAGCCATCACACAGCTGGAAGCAGAAGTGCCTGAAGTGAAACAGGGTAAAACCATGATTATGAAGGCCCATTTCTTGTAATGGTGTTTCACATAAACAAAAGTCCAGTCATTGCTCAAGGTATAGAGACTCCTGGGCTCGGTTCATTACCACAAAAGTTCATGAATTAGAGAAGGAAAGGGGATAAGGAACATGAGACTAAAAATAAAAACCAGTTTCCTTCAGCCTCAGTGAAAGTGACCACCCCTGGGCTAAAAGATAATAGAATTACATATCAATAAGAGGTTGCATGCAGCTTGGAGCCATGGCTAATAATAAATCAAGCCACTCAAAATCTATGGCAGAAAGGCATAATGCTACTTCATAGAATAAGAGCCAGTTATGAAATAGTCTTAGTTTAAGAGAGTTATGACTTTTTCTAGCTTGATAAGAGTCTTATCTCAATTTTCCTAATCAATATAGAAAAATCGTGGCATATGCACATAAAATTCCTTTGCCCTTCCAACCCCTGCACACACACACCCAGAAGAGGAATCTGGAAACTCTAACCATTTTCATATCTAATCTGTATTAGACATCCTTATCCTCAGAGAAACATTCTTTCACCTTCTAAGACCGTCCTATAAAGGGGAGGATCTGAAATAATCATCTGAGTAGTTTCTAGTCTGCTCCAAGTTATGCCTTAGCTACTACCTTACATCTCCAGAGCTTTGCTGATCCCTCTTGAGAGCACCAGGAGGAAACTATTCCTGCTCTCCTCCTCTTCTTCCTCCTTAAAGCCAGGCTCCCAAGCCCCATCACTTAGAAGTCAGCATCCCCCCCCCCCCCATCATATCTGGCACATCCTGAGGTCTTCTCTGAATACCTGTGCCCACTCTGGCCCTAGGCCATGAGAGGAATCTTTTTTTTTTTTTTTTTTTTTTCATGAGAGGAATCTTAGTTCTACAGAGCACAGTGGGACATTCATTATGACTATATCCTGAATATCACATCTCTTTGCAATGAGGAGATTAAGTACAGAGAGGCTGAAGTCCACTGACTTAGTTAAAACATGAGGCCTTGGCCTTCTCATTCATTGCCTGCTTACTGCATCATCTGATTTTCACTCCTCAGCCTGGAGTATTGGTCTTCTTTTCTCTTCTTTCTTTTCTGGACACATCATCTTTTAGGGCGGTCACTAACTTTGCACAGCCTTACACTACTGGGCTCAAATATTAAAGCAGATGAATGTGGGTCAGTGGTTCCAGGCTGGAGGTAATTTTGTTGGCAATGTGAGATTGCCACTGGCATTGAGAGGGTAGAGGTCGGTGATGCTGCTAAACACCCTATAATGCACAGGACAGGCACCTGTAACAAAGAATTATCCAGCCCAAAACATGACAGTTCTGAGGTTGAATGCCCCTGGGTTAGATAACACCAATCATACATTTTCTCTGGTTCAAGCAGGTATGGGAATGAATTAGATGGAAATCAACAACTGGGACCATATTGAGCCAGGCAATTTTGAAATGAAGAAGAATTTAGCATAGGAAAGAATAAAATTTAGGGTGACCTTGGTGCATCATGCACATAATTCAAAACATATATGAATTAATTTGAAAACAAATTATCTAGACGGTGTTCATCTGATTGTATCACTTCCTTAACTTAAACTCCTCTAGCATCTCTCTGTGCCTAGGAGAAATATTAACTCCTGAATAATGCATCCAGGACACTTTGTCATCTGCACCCGTGTCTCTCTGGCCCCATTGCTCTAAGCTTTCTCCCTGGACAGTCTCCTGTAACTTCCTGACTTCCCTGTCCCCATTCTCCTTGACCTCTTATTAGCAGCTGATAAAGCTTCTCCCTCTTTTGGCAACTAACATACTGTTTCTTCTGCTTTTTCTGGATCCTGCTGAGCATTCTTCTCCTTCTCTGCTTTTCTTCTCCCTCTCTTTCCACATAACTCACTCTTCCTTCTTTGTCCCTTTCTTTGGCCTTCTAGTTAAACTGGTTCAGAATCTCAGTTCCATTTTTTAAACTTTCCTTCTTCCATGCTTCTCAGTTCCAATAAATTGTGACACTCTGTTGATTGAACTGTAAAACCTCACCTATATCTATTCCCTACCCTCTGTTCCCCCAACTCCAGCCTTAGATCAGATCCCCACTTGCTTTTCCCCGGGGATGGTCGCTAGAGCTTTCTAACTGATGCCCAAGCAGCTGCCTGCTTACCCTCCTCAAGCACACAACTAAGCATACTCTCGTCACTTCTGATCAAGCATGCTCGAAAACTTTCAATGGCTCCCAAGTGCATCCAAAGAGTCATACATTCATCATACTGGCATCCAAAGCTCTTCTAGTCTGTACCAAACTTGCCTTTCCACACTGCTCCCTCCATTCCACTTCATACAGACTTTGCTCCAATGTAATCACCTCTTTCCCATGTCCCCTCCACACCTGAAATGCCTCTAGGTCTACACGTTGTCTTTGATACCACTTCCTGCTTGCTACTTTCTTGGTCATCACAAACATACTGTCTTCCTCCTCTAAATTCCCATAATACTTTATTTTCCCCTCTCACGTTACACCATTTTCTCTCCTATGGTTTATTACTTGTGTGTGCTTTTCTTATCACCCCTAATACATATTTTAAGAGGGCCAAATCCATGTCTGATTTATGCTAGACTGCCTGAATCATATATGCCTCAATCATTCTTTGTCACTAATGCACAGAAGATACTTAATAAATCCTGATTAAATGGTTAATAAGTCATTCCTACTAAACTTTTTTTTCCTACTAAACTTTGAACCATATTATGATATATCTGTTTTAGCAGCAGATTTACATTCTTAATTCTATCTTGCTTAAGCTAAAATTAATAGCATTTTCACATTTTTCAAACAAACTTGTTAGAAGCTTGTTGCTTGGTACCTTCTAAATGACAGGATGAAGTAAGGCTGAGCTTTCAAGTTTGCCACAAAAAAGCTAGCTACATGTGAATAATTAGGAGTTGTTAATTAGTTAAGCACTCAAACAAAAAAAATTTTTTGATAATAAAATTATAGGCACTTCCCAGGTGTGGAAGATGTTTTCAGGAGCCACATGTGGCCAGTGGTGACAATTTAAGAACACCATGTCCCTAACCAATGAAAACAGTATAACAAAGTACCCATAAACCTGGCTGCTTTCCAGACGGGTAAGCTCAGGTCCTAATGAAAGGCCATGAGTACATACAAATCGGAAAAGTTTCTAATGGAAACCCTCAGTGGGTGGCTTGAGATCTATTTTCAGGGGTGCTTACAAACATTACACCACCATAAGAGCAGTAACAGAGGGCTTTGAAAGCTAATGATAAGAAAAGACAATATTTTTAGAGTACTACAAGTGAGACACAAGGTGGGCCCTTTATATAAGGAGGGCTTACATCTCGTTTGGGCTTCATATCCTAGTTACATCTTTTTTGATCCTTACAGTCACCCTCTGAGGTAGGTAATATAATCATCTCTATTGACAAACTAAGGCTAGAAGAGATTAAGTAACTCTTCCAAGGTCACATGGTGGGTTAATGACAGGGCAGGGCTCCAACCAGGCTGACTCTCTTCACCACTACTCCAGTCAGCCTTCTCCAGGCTTGTTATGCCAAATAGCTCCTGCAGAGCCTGAAGACCTATCTTGGGAAGGCACTGATGGAGGCATATTGTGAGCATCTCATCACTCATCTGAATCTGTATGTCACTCTGACTCCACAACCAGCTTCCTCTGTTCTGATGTATAGTGATAACTCAGGGCAAGGGGTTTCCAGAAAGACAATGCATGCCCTGGCTTGGCAAGTTATTTAACCTTGCTCAACTGGCCTAGCAGCTGATTCATGTAAATCAGGTGGCCTGAAACTGACCCTCTGGTTGAAGACCTAAAAATCTGGTCAGAATTGAGAAATTATTTCACTTAATAGGACCTTGAAGAGTGGCTATAGGTGGTGGGATTACCTGAGAGAGAAGTGGGAGAAAGGAAGATGGGGAAACTGTCAGTTACTATAAATTTATAACTTTCTTTTTTTTTTTTAAGGTTTTATTTATTTACTTGAGAGAGTGCACAAGTGTGGGGAGGGAGGGGCAAAAGGAGAGGGAGAAGCAGACTTCCTGCTGAGCAGGGAGCCAGACATGGGGCTTGATCCCAAGGACCCCAAGATCAGGACCTGAGCTAAAGGCAGACACTTAACCCACTGAGCCACTCAGGTGTCCCTGTAACTTTATTTTCAACTAGAAAATTTAGTGGTTTCATGTCTTTTGACTTTCAAACATTTCTATGGAAGGACTGGCATAAATAATAATTAATGTTACTTATGAAAAATCAAAGGTAGAAGGAATCTGTTTGCTGCCTTTCAGAAAAGGTGATTTCCTGCCTAATGACCTAACTGGTTAGGAAAGAGATAAGTGTGTTTTTTTTATGCTCATTTTAAGTGGGAGTTCTAAAAATTAGAGCACTCTCTCCCTTTCTCCTTTTTTTTTCCTTTCTCCTTTTTGATGACTCTGATATTTAGACCTGCCAAGGCAGAATGACTTCATTGTATTGGAATTTGGTTTGTTTCAATACAAATAGAAAAATCAAATAAGTGAACTAGGTTTTGAAAATATTTTCATTATTGGAGATTTTTCATCATCATAGGATTGAGCTTATGGAAGTATTCGAGTAAGCTACATGGAGAAAATCTAATTTGTTTACACTGAAATCAGATCTCTCTAAAACAGACTGTGGGGACATTCATTCTTCACTCTCTGGGATTCTTTTAGGTAAGTCAAAGGCATGTTTTCTTTCTGTAATTGCTTACCCATCTGTAAAATGTGAATAATAGTTCCTGCCTCCAGGCAACCAAAGGTTCGTGGTGACTCTTAGATGGAGATATTTGATATGTGTAAATGACAGGAACAATGATGATCAAACATTGAAGATGAAATTCTAAGGAGAAAGAAAGTTGAATTATCATCTTCAACATTTTTTGTTCTATTAATAATGGGGCAAGCTAGTAAAGCTCAGTAATGAAGTGGTTAAAACAACAGGACTTGGATTCTGGAATATCTTTCATGACCACTATCTTTTGGATCCAATTCCCCATGCCTGTGGAGTGGGAGTTGGTTACAAAGATACATTTCTCACAAGGCAAGGGGCTCTCTCTCTGTTCTGTACATAGGGTGTAGTCCTTGTGTAATCCGACTGAAGGAGGATAATCAGGTTGCTATGTAGCCTTGATTTCCAAAAAGGTAATGGGCTTCTGGTACCAACCCGTGTCAGTATCTAGAAGAGGCCTGTTGGGGGGCCTTCAATGAGGAAGCTCTTTCTCTGAAAACATTTCAATTTATGACTCCTCTAACTAAGCATTTCTGGGAGGTCAAACTAAAAGTCTAGTACATAACATAAAACTGTCTGCCCTGTAGCAAAAGGACCAACTTTAAAAGAAGAGACTTTCCTATGTTAAAAATAATGAAAGTATTAAAAAAGCACGGACTCCCAGAACAGGGGAAAAGGAAAAATTCGCAGTCCAGGAGAGCTGGATATTCTGGACATTGGTCCCTCCCGTCCCTTTAAATGAAGACCAACATATTGAGATTAGAAAGAGGAAAGAAAGAGAGAGAGAGGGAGAGAGGACAGAAAGACAGGAAAGAAAGAAGGAAAGATGGAAGAAAGGAAGGAAAGAAGGATAAAAGGAAGGAAAGAAGGAAGAAGGAAGAAAGGAAGAAAGGAAGAAAATACCTATACATCTTTCCAGGACTGAAATAAGTTCAGGATGGGGATGGCATGTTAGCATTGGAATGAACAGTCTCTTTCTTTGTCCTCACATCCTAAAGTATGTTCTATGTAATGCATAACAGCATATGGTTAGCTGCTGGCTACATGGCAGGACCTTGGAGTTCTATTTCCAACTTAGCTGTGGGCTTTTTTTTTTTTTTAATTTTTTTTTTTTTTTTTTTTTTTTTATTTATGATAGTCACAGAGAGAGAGGGAGAGGCAGAGACAAAGGCAGAGGGAGAAGCAGGCTCCATGCACCGGGAGCCCGACATGGGATTCGATCCCGGGTCTCCAGGATCGCGCCCTGGGCCAAAGGCAGGCGCCAAACCGCTGCGCCACCCAGGGATCCCTAGCTGTGGGCTTTTAACAAGACTGGGTGGGAGAAGGAGAGTGACATAACAAAGAACATCAGGGCAGGCCTTGGCAATGACCAGTTACTTCACCTCTCTGAACTTCCAGTTTTCTCATCCATGACAAGGGGTTACTGACAATGATCTCAGAAGTTCCTGCCTCTACTAACAACTTCGAATCTATGGCATTTTGATGACAAGAAATTAGTTCTTCTTTCTGGACTTCACTTTTCCCAGAAGTTTAAGAATGTTCTGTTCCATGTGTTATCTTTGAATGGCTGTACACTACCTAACCCTCATTTAAGCCTGACGAGACTACAGACATGTGGTCCTTTTCCTAAGAGTAGATTTCTCTCCAGACTAGGGATTTTCTAAGTCTATCCTACTTACTAAAAACCTTATGATGATTAAACATGTGATGGCCAGTGGCCAAGTCCCAGCAAACACAACTTCATAAAAACAAAGCTTAAATAAATGTGGGAGTCTGAATGAGAGAGTAAGGATCAGAAGGGGATTACCATTCATGAAATTAAGATTCTCCTATTGAAAACCAGGCCCATGGAAGAGGCTGAGCTTCAGCATATATTTTTTGTTTGGTCATTCATTTGAACAGAGGAAGTGACTGAGAATCTTGGTTAGCCCCAAACAAAAGATGAAGTAGGGAAATATTTAGATCTGCTTTTTCCTAAGTTTCTCAGAGTAGCCCAAATTACCTGTTTGTATATCATCAGGTCTTATTTTATTCGATGCAGAAAGCCAGAATTTCAGCAAGCAGTGTTGAAGAGGATGAATGGGGTATAAAAGGGAAAAAGACTGCCTAGGCTAGGTTATTTCTAGAATAACGATTCAAGATGACCTACAAGCTCCATGAGGCCACAATGCAAAGGTATCACATAAAAGAGACTGGGAGAGGCTCACACATCTATCCTCCAGCAAAATTAATTTCCTTGGGGGTTTGTGGTTCATTAACTGAACCTGTGAACCAGCTGTATTCAGTTCAGTGTGCACTCTACTTCCTCAGGCCTTTAAAATTGACAATGGTCTGTAGGTCAAGTTCCAACGGAAGTGATATTTCTGACCTAGCTCTATAAATAGAGCACTGGAAAAAACCCATCAGCTGCAAATGGCCCAGGAAACACACGCTATCTATTAAGTAAGTAACCGCAGTATCTGTACTGCCATTTTAGATGAGAAAAAAATATCTTTTGTTATTTATAATCTTCTGAGCTTTGAGATTCTCAAAATACTTTAAAGCTATTAGTCTTCTTTCAGATTTACAAATAAAGGATCTGAGGCATAAAACCACACAATAACTGCCTCAATGTCATCTGTGCATTGAGGAAGGCATTTGGCCTGATACAGAATTAGGCTGCTTCACTTTGGTAAAGCAGAAAATTTCATCCCCAATGTTTCTTGGCTAGAAGTGAAAGATCTGAACGCAGTCCAGAGTCTTTATTTGCACAACACACCGAGGATCCACGTTCCAATAATACTTGTTAGTGAGGAAGGTTAGAAATGTGAAGACAAGAAAAGGCGGGGCAATCAGAACCTTTGGAATGCAAGAGTTAGGGATGGGTTAATCCTCCACAGCAGAAGGAAGAAACAGAGCTAGCTAATCACTAGGATGAAGACTGGTATGTGCTAGCACAAACCACTCAAACAACTCCATTGGCTTTGTGTGGGGAGAACATACTTTAAGTTTCCCAGAGTCTTAGTATGGTTATGTAAGTCATCATCCAAATAGGACACTTTTGAAAATGAAATGGGGACATTTTAATAACTATATTGGGATAACAGAGATAAGCCAGGACTGTTTTAATAAATCAAACCAGGATGCACATGGGAAATCTCAAGACGGGATGAAGGTAGCTCACCCTACACGAAAATGTTCAGTCTACAACCTATCTAATTTACCAATCAAAAGTTTTATAGGGCATACTGCATAGAACTTCTTTGCTATGTTTGCAGTGACAAGTATGAAAGTCCTCAAAGATAGCTATGAAAACAATAACAGGCATGAGAAGAACAGAACTAGGGTGTCTGAATAGAAAGAATTAATCTCCCACCCAGCTCTGTTTCCAACATTCTCCAAGAAGCCTTGCCCCTGAAAACTTTCTCTAATATAGCTTTCCTCTAGCTCTTTAAGGAGGGGGAAAAATCCTGACTGGTGACCTGTAGCCAGGTTCCCTGACCCTCTGAAAAGAACTATTTAATTAAATTAAACTCACTTATTAGAGAAAATGCATACTATTCTTAGGTAAATACTAGCAAATAAACAAAGAAAACAAAAAACTTAACCATTTAAGGAAATCTGGGGCATTGTCTTTCTGAATCTAGGCTTAATTCAACATCAATCAGGAAGATGCTTATGTGAAATGGGTTTTCTTCCATAGCAATGTATTCTAGATGCTCATTGTAAATAAGTGAATTCCTCAAATTATGCCAATCAGCTGTCTTGATATGAGCTTTGCTTTTCTACTCTCATTGTAGAATCTGGGGCAACAGGAGGATACCAGAGCTGGATTCTACTAAGTCTTGGCATTATACTTGCTCATCTCATTTTTTTAACCGTCTTATATTTTTTTCAGGTGACTTTTTTTTTTTCTGGCCGAAGCAGAAGAAAGATAGTCACTTGTTCTGATTTCCGATTATTTAAGGTCCTGGCTGCCAGGGGTGGGGGGTGAGGGAATACCCCTTAGAGGTATGCATTCAGCCAACTGCCTTTGGAGAAAGCTTGGAAGGACAAAAAGTGGCATATCTTTTATCAGTTATTCTTCCTGGGGAGATTTAAACTATCGTGAAGTAATGTTTGGTAGCTTTACATATCCAGGGAACTAGTCTGGACAATGAGTAAGCTAGGTGATAGCCCACCTGGCTGAGGAGCAGAGGAACACATTAATAGTGATGGGGAATCAGCTCACATGGCAAACCCAGGACCAGGAGATATGGTCCTTCCCCAAGGCCTTGGCTGATGCAGGATTGGGCCCAGGTTAAGCCTGCTGTTGCTCAGGCTGGCACTATATCTCTGGCTTTTTGCCAGTAATAAGGACAAAAGGAAAAAGAAATGCTGTTGTCTATCAGGTAATATGTTCTTAAAGAAAGAAATTTCTGTGAAAACATCAGTGGCTTAAAAAAATCATTAACACATTTGAAATGTGTTACACATTAACACATTGAAATGAAGACATTTCAACTAAATAGAATGTCTAATCCTGGAGTAGATCTTTGATCAGAAAAAAAAAATTTCCATAAAGGACAAAATTGGGACACCCAACAAAGTTTGACTCTGACTGGTATATTAGATAATAGTATTATATCAATGCTAATTTCCTGGGTGAGATCATTGTATCGTGGTTATTACGTAAGAGAAGTTCTTGTTTTTCTGAGATAAATTCTGAAGTATTTGGAGATGAAGGGTCATGATATCTACAGCTTATTCTCAAATGGTTTCCTAAAGCTAACAATAATAGATTCATGTTATAAAAAAATAAGTTGGTAATAATAATAATACGAGAGAGATCTTAAAAATGTGGCAAAAGGTTAGAAGTCTAGGTGAAGCAGGTATGGGAGTTCATTGTACTTTCCTTGGAACTTTTCTGTAGATTTAAACTTTTTTACTTAAAAACACAAACCGAAAAAACCACCACCAACAACAACTGTGAAAATGTAGGTTAGCCTACCCTAATTGTTGACTTGGGTCACTGACATAAAATCAGGACACAGGACTGGATCTCTGGAGAAATTACTAGGGCATTGTTTCATTTGCATGCTTATGTATTAGAATCACCAACCAGGTAAACCACTTTTTTTTTTAATTCCATGCTTTGTAGTTTTATGCAATAATTGCTTAAAGATTAGAATTATGTGTTTGCGTTTGATATGTAGTTGAGATAGCTTCTGTTTCTTTTTTTTTTTTTTAAGACTTTATTTATTCCTGAGAGAGACACACACACAGAGAGAGAGAGAGAGAGGCAGAGACAGGCAGAGGGAGAAGCAGGCTCCATGCAGGGAGCCTGATGTGGGACTTGATCCAGGGACCCCAGGGTCATGCCCTGGGCCGAAGGCAGGGGCTAAACCGCTGAGCCACCCAGGCATCCCAGTAAACCACTTTTTAAAATGTAGAATCCTTGTCCCCATCTCAAACCCAATGAATCAGCATCTCTGAGGAATGATGCCTAGGAGTCTACATTTTCAAAAGGCTCTCCCAGATGATCCCTACATACATTAAAGTTTGAAAAAAATCACATGTCAGGCATTTGCTATTTTGCTTGCAATTACAGACTTCTCAGACGTCTGGACAGTCCATGTGGTGTTAATGGATGATGCGCTTGCATTTAAAAAAAATCTCTCCTTCATGTTTTGTCATGTAGCTCTGCATTCTTTTCATCAATGGAAGACACCAATCTGGTGAGCACCCTCTCCCAGTTTTTAAGACTCCTATCTGCTGACTTTATCCCCCACCCTACTTCCCAAGGGGAATAGGGAAGAGATGTAAACTGTTTAGAAATGCCATAACTCTTCTGGTTGGAGTTGTTGTCAGAGGAGCAACCCAAAGCGCCAACTCAGAAAGTGGAGGAGGGGTAGCTGACAGCCTGCAGCATGAAACAGGACAGGGCCGGTCAGGAGGCCCGGGTCCCCCTAAGGCAGGCACCCTCATTAAGGCCCCTTGTCAGTCAGGCTCCTTGACCTGCATTTCTTCTAGACGCCAAACATAGCGGAGCTTTCCAAGTCCGGCTTCCCTTTGTTTCTTCAGTGGGAACAGGAATGGAGCACAAGTGAGGGAGTAAGAGAATCAAGTGGGGCAGGAGCTGGGAGCCCAGAGGTGCTCTGGAGTACAGAAGTGTATCTGACGAATTCAACTTAAACTGCACTAACACGCTACTTCCCTCAATCCCACACCATCAGTGTGATCATTATTCCCATTTCATAGACTAAGAAGTAACTAGACTGAAACCCACACCCAGTGTGAGGCAGAGCTGGGGCCCGAGCCCAGGCACGCTAGGACTTTCTGCTGACCAGCTGCCTCCCTTTCGGCCTTAGAGAGCACATTGCTGTGGAGAATGCTTTTAATTATCACCTTGCCCGGAGTGCAAAGATTTATTATTACGCTTTCTTCCCGCCCCGTCTCAAGCACCCCTCTGGGAAGTAGCATGATCATGATAGGAATCAGGATCTTTTCATGCATGGGAGGGAATGGAATGCTGGCATCACACATGTTTGTTGCCCCTGAAGGCTGTGAGAGGGGGATGGGGGTTCAGACACAGAATGGTGAATAGTTTGGGGAGGCAATCCCCGGGTCCTTAGCACCCTGAGTTTTAGACAAGAACCCAAAAGTACTTTGGGTATCTTTTCCCACATTGATGAATTCAGGGGGACTGCCAGCTTCCTTCAGTTCAGCCTATGTTTCCTTGACATCTGGAGCTGGGCCTTTTGTGTCAAAGCAAGGAGAAGCTCCTGCACTTCTCCCTTTCTTGAGGTGTGCACACGGATACACACACACCCCATGGTTGTCATGCCAATATAAGGCTCACCAGAAGTTGGGGCCACAGGAGAGGGGGAAACTCTATTCATGCTTGGAATTCACGGTGGCCTCTGGATCACAGGTTGCAGGGTCCAGGCATGAGGGGGTTGCCCTGTTGTGGGGGATCTTGGGCAATGGAGATGACCTTCTTTTAACTTTCTTCAGTATTCTCTCACAAGACTGCCCCAACCTCTGGTGGTACAGTCAAGTATTTTCAGGCAGGAGCCTCATGGCAGGAGAGGGAACTGACGAAAAAAATGTGCTGATGCTAACAGGACTATTTTAATTGGGGGGAACTGGTTTTGGTGGCAGCAGGCAGTCAGCACACATCTGTGAAATATGAGTTCTTGAGCGAAGCAATTTCCTTCTTCCTTGAAGGCCACAGTTTATCTAGAAAGTGGACAGAACTACGGGTTTACTGAAAATGACCAGGTTCACAAAGTGATCAAGATCATCAGCTTGGTATAACTTGTCCCATATCTCAGACATCACTTGTTGCAAGGCATTAAAGAATTATGAGGTGATGTTTTTGGAAGAATTAGTATGTTCCAAACACTAGACCCAATAGCTTACCATACACCCATTATCTCTATGAGGGAGATGTCATTATTATACCAATTTTCTAGAGAAGGAAGTTGAGCTGGAGAAAAAGTTATTGCCCAAGGTGACCCTGCAAGTGGCAGAGCAAGGGTTTGAACCCAGTGGCCTGACTCATCACTTCTTTCAGTATTTCTTTCAGCCATTTAGAAAGTATTTAAAGAATGACCATTCACCTCTCTCTCTCTCTCTCTGGGAGAGAAAACTCACCCCATTTTCAAGATACTCCACTCATTTTCCTTTCCTTATTAAGTTGCAATATTCAATTTCTTATTCAGAGTCATCTGTGCCTGTCTAGGAAAGCATATTTTAATAATGCTCTCTCCCTATTGTTGGGAAACTCTTGGTCATATGATACGTTTCTAGAAACTGATACCAAAGAAAAATAAATCTCCAGGTTCTGTAGATTTCCAACTGAAAATATGTAAAATAACTTTAGTTGCCAAAATCATGATTGGCTTTCCTTCCATGAATATAATCTCCACATCTGGTTCACCTTCTTTGCCAAAAAGACATGATTATATATCCTTTTTTTTATATCTTAGGGTGTTTCTATTTCATGACATTTCTAAATAGGATTGCTATGTTAATCATCATTGCAATCCCATTGATAATTACATTATTTCTTTTATCCATGTTAACTCTATGATGAAAAATAAAGCAGCAGAAGGTAAATGTGATATAGTCAGAAAAGCCCCACAGGAAGCCAGTGAACCCATTTTCTCATCTGTAATATGGTTGTGGGATAGGAAGGGGGTCAATAATCATGGTTGACATTCACACGCATCTACAATGGGCCAGAAGCAGTTTCAAGTACTTTATGTGATAACAATCTTTTAGTCATTCCAATAACAACATGAAGTTGGATACCATTACTACCCTTATTTTAGAGATGACAAAAATGTGCCACATTTGTGTAGCTAGCAAGTGGTGGATAGAGGGTTCAAACACTGAGACCCCTGAGCCAGTGTTCCAGCCTTGCCCATGACTCTGACAAGCAGCCAGAGCTGGGAGTCCTTGTTCTTGCTGACCTCCCACATCAGCAGCCAAGTTTAACCCCAGCAGTAGATTATTATATCATACTTAGCCAAGGATGGCCCATAAAGTTTTCATGACATTATCATAGACTCATCTGGTTTATGAAACAGAGTCATGGTGCACACAGAAAAGTCACGTATTAAGCATTTTTTTAGTAAAAGGTTTTATCATCATCATTGTTCTTAGGGAAAGTGACATGCCTAAGGTCACACACTTAGTCATGGGTCAGTATTGGCAAACAAACATCCCCTTTTGGATACTACTTGAACCTTTGGATTGATTGCTTCACTTAGAAGACATCATGGTCTCCCCACCTGATTGGGCACTTCTGTAACTGCATACAGCTCTGTGCAAGACCAAAGGGATCACATACCCACTTCCCAGCAGCCCTAGCTCTAAATTAAAAACAGCACAACAGCAACAATGTAGTAGCAGCAACAAAAATAATAATAAAATACAGGGCAGAAGTACCTTTAGGGTGCAAAATTTCCTTAAACTTTCCATCTAGAGAAGGAAAGGGAGGGTTCCTTCTTTTAAGAGGCATGCTGCCAGCAGGAACCTAAAACTCATTATTATTCTGTATTCTCTTTTTGCATGACTGAAAAGTTTTTCTGTCCTCCTCCCTCCCATCCTTATCAAAAGAATACCCCCAAGACAATCACAAACTTTAAAAGTAGCAAACTGTCACTTCAAAAAAAAATTTTAAGAACGAAAAATCAAAAAACCCACAGTGGTTGCAAAACAGCTTTGTGTGGAAGAAGGGCAAGTTTTCTCTTAAGAGAGGCTAATTTCATAGGGTTGGGAAAGAGAGAGATGAGGGGGAAAGGGTGGGAGCACAGAAGAAGGGGAGGCGGGAGAGGAGGGGATAAAGAAGGAAGAATCGCTGGCTTTAAAAAGCAACATTGTCCAGAGAGGTGAAAGGGAACAGATGGCCGTGGAGAATGTGGCCCTCAAAGCCCAGAAGAAAGGGGCGATGCTGACAGATCTTGCTGTTTCCCATTGACGCCTGAATGTTCTAGTGTGGGGAGCCGAGGCCAGTGCAGGGGACAGACCTCTGTTCCCAGAGTCTCACTGGGGCACTGGCGCTGAGGCTCACTGAGAAAAAGAGCAGGGGAGGGGGTGGGGAGGGCAAGCAGCTGTGGCCACAGAGGGAGGGACAGTGGGGGGCGTGCGGGCTTCCACAGCCTTCTCTTCTGGCCTGCCCGGGAAGGTCAGCCCAGTGCCGGTCTGTGCCCTGACAGAGGTGAAGGAAAGGGCAGCAGCTGGGGCCCAAAGTCTCGGTGTCCTTCCCCGAAAACACACTGGGGGAGGCATGTCTGGGACAAAATAGATACCTTGAGAGAGGGAAATGAAGAAAATATTCCAAATGCTTTTGGAGGATTGAGACATTCAACTACAATAAACAAGAAACTTGGGTCTTTGAAGGAGGTCAGAGAATCCTGCCAAGTAAATCCCATATTATTTCATGGAGTCTCAGGGCAGAGAAGGGATTTGGAGAGGAAACACAAAAGTGAGCTGGTGGCTGACCCAGGAAGGAAGGAATCCAGGAGTCGGTTTCGAGGTCTGAGTCGGCCTCCACAGAGATGCAGGATTCACAGTGGAGCTTTGCAGGACACAGCGGGATGACAGGACCTGGGACAGAGGGGGACTCCCGTGTCCTGGGTGTGTTCGTGTGTGTTCATGTGTGTGAGGGGGACAGGCATCTGGAGGCACTGCCCGTGGGCCCATTGCTTGTGGTTGCCCCACGCTGGAGGATGTTACCGGAAACTCATAAGTCATCACAGACAGACATAAGTGCTGGCACCTCTTGCCTCTCCTGCCTCCCGGGAAGGGAAAGCCAGACAGGCAGCCCTGTAGAGCAGGCCTGGAGCACAGGTGAAGGGGGTAGGGAGGGTTTGCAGAAGCAGCCGTTACAGAGAGGCTCATAAACTTTAGTGGACAAAGACACAATTTGGTGTAAGTTCCTTAATATAACTTTGATCGGGAAAATTATTGTTCCAAATGACCCCCTGACCTCTCCCTACACCCTCCAGAGGACCACGATAAAATTAAGCACTGCTCCTGCCCACTAAGGAGGGAGCCACATTCTTCTTGGCTCATTGTCCAGCTGGCCCACAGAGAGCTGCACAAGCTCAAAATACTGCTCCGGTTTTGTTTTTATTCGCTCTTCTTCCCTGACCCTGAAAATGAGAGATACCTCAACTCAGGACTGAGGGTCTTCAAACAGTTGGGTCGGAGTGTGGAGATACAGAAACCTTCATCAGAATAAACATTTGGAAACATTTCCACATGTCTCAGGCCCCCATAAACATCTTTCTTTAAACCGTTGGTGGAGGAGGGGGAGGTTAAAAGGTGGCTCCAAATATATTTAGTGACCTGGCAAGTTCACTTTCACTTGGGCGACATGTCTGTTTTCATGTGCAAGGGGATGCCAGGGTGGCCTTCAAGCCCCATGTTTTGCACTGTATGTACATCTGAGTTCCTAAGAAAATCCCCACAGAGTGGGGTCATAAAAAAAGATCAACCATGATGAAGACCTTGCCGTTTATTTCTCTGCTTCTTCCAAATTGCTCCCCAGGCACATTTAGACTTAGAAGCTCCACTAATCAACCTTATAAACAGCAGTCCAGCCACTGCATAGAAATTACTTTGTATAGCTTTTAAGTGAAATTACTCCCGGGGAAAGAAGATGCCCAGGGCTTTCACAATCACCACATAACATAGCCTCAGTATGAGAACAGAAGGCAAGTATACTTTGACATCCCAATTGAAACTCCAGGCTGAATCGGACACAGAAGAATGTCATTACCTTTCCTAGTCTGACGGCACACTAAAGAAATTGGAGAAGTGGAATACCTATTAGGTCCCCACTAATCCTCCTCCTAAATTCAAAGCAGGGCTAGTCCCTGGAATTCATTTCTGAGTATTCTTCCTTTCTGCTATTGTGAAGCAGCTCAATTGATAAGTGCTTGCAGCTCATAATGCTCTCTACTGAACTCACCCCTCCTCCTTCCTAGCAGCTCAAAGCACTTTACAAATATCACCTCATTATTCTTTATAACACTCAAGTGAGCCTGATAGGTGGAAAGGTTCATTATCTTCTCTTTACCAATAGGGGAAACAGACAAAGGAAGAAGTGACTCGTTTAAGCCAACAAAGCAGACGCAGAACTGGAACGGAAAACTCAGCCGTCCCCCTGACTCCGAATGTGCACATGTCCTATGTCAGCTTGTAGAGAAATTCTGCTGACAAGGCAGGATTCTCTAGTTGGGGGCTGTGCTGGAGTCAACAGGTTTGCAGAACTGGGGCACTGGCTGAAGGGGAAAGGGCAGGAGTTGAGATGGAGAAGCCCCACTTGAATGGTCTCAACTAGTTCGGGCAAGTTGCTTCACCTCTGAGTCTCAGTGCCCTCTTTAGGAAGGGGAGGGGTTTTGATTAGAAGACCTTGAAGGTCCCTTTCAGCTCTTAGATGACTAGTCAAGTGCAGGTTTCAAAAGAGGAGTTCTAGTTTTCACCAGCCCCTTGTGATGTCTGGGCTTCATTTGTCTTGTATGCCTGAAATAGCATCCTTGTCTCTTTATAGAATGCTCTCTGTCATCCATTGTTCACACAGATGATAGTGGGGATCAAATCAGTCAGGTCAAGGTGGGGAAAGTGGAAGAGGTAGTCCTGGGGTTTCAAGGCCAAGTGCTCAGGGGAGATGGAGACAGGCAGGGAGCCGGGTGATGGAGGACAAGAAGAATTGGCATACATTCTGAGCTGTGCCTGGGTCCTACCTAGGGGCACTCCCTACATTCCAGGGAACCTATGATAAGTCCTCCAAAGCTAAGGAGGCCCCACAGGAACAAGGCTTGCTTTGCTTTTTCTAAATACACAATTCATTTGCCAACCCCAAAACCCCTGTGAACAATGGCCCAATGTCCCCTGCCTTGGTAGTTTTCCATTTACACACAACTTCATTTTAATGAAAAACACCAATGTGCCTTCAAGTTCATTAAAACTGGATTTTACAGATGGCTTCGTATAGTTTGTAATTTGTGTTGCTTGAGCCAGATATGCCTGAGCCTTTAGAAGACCTGCAGCATTTTCTCTCTGATCTTTTCTACTCTCTTTTCCTAAATGATGCTTTGATACCCTTTATTTGCCACAAAGAAAATTGGAGAAAGAGGACTTTTAGTGAAACCAACATTTGTTTGCAGGAGAAGCAGCCCCCCACAAACAGAACAATGACCCTGGAAAGAGTCTGGGTGATGAGCCGATTATAGTGACTGGATATCAAGGACCGACTGCACAGCCGCCAGAAAGAAACACATTTTTGTAATATCTCAGTTGTTTCTATTGGCCTGGCCTTCCTTGCATTCACCATGGGAACTGAGTCAACACATTTTCTCGCTTTTCTGTCAGTGACTGCAGTACATTCTCCTCCCCTCACATACAGGGAAAAAGAAGTAGAGAACAAATAGCCCCTGAGAAGCAAAGCTTTGATGGTCCCAAAAAACGGGTATGATTTTATTTATTTCCAGGTCCAGCTGTAGAAGTAACTAGTTGCAAGCTTTATTCCATCTGCTCTCTCTGAGGACCTCAGCCTGACCTTGTGGAACCTTCTTTCTGGGAAGTTAAGGAATTTCCAGGATTAGCTCAAGTTCTGAGGCTGCCAACTGTGACAATCTACAAAGCTCTCTTAGGTAATGATTCAGACCCCACTTGTGCTCAAGGCCAAGACAGTCCCTGCGGAGTTAGAAATATTCTCATTGCCTGCCTGGACCCGGACTAATAAGGCCAGTTGACCACGGAAGAATTTCAGAAGGGCAAGCTCAGCATCTCTGCATACTAAAGACTCAACAACTGATACATTTATGACAGCAGAAATGTAATTGGATTTGAAAAGTGAGTATTAAGAAGTCGGATCAGAAACAAGTTTAAAAAAGAATACCATGGAGAAAGAAGGAAGTAGGAAAGGAAGACAGGAAAGAAGAAAGGAAGGAATGGAAGGAAAGGAAAGGAAAGAAGGAAGGAAGAAAGCCTCATAAATTTAATAACAGTGGATCTCCACTACCTGATGCTGGAGAAAGACATCTTCTGAATACCTCCTGAATTAAACTTTTGAATTCTCCAGCAGAAGGCCAAGTTTGCAATGCCAATCAGGTAAAATGCCAAATTCCTCTCACCATCACAATCTCAAGATGAGAAAAGAGGAAGGATGAATCAATATTCCCTTCTGTGGGGTGACCTGGAGAAGAGTAAGGCTTTGGATATAACCAGAAATTGCACTAGTTTGATGGACTCTAGGTCACCCTAATCGCTCCTCAGACACTGACTTTCCCTATGCCTCCTAAACAGTACAGACATCTGGCTAGGTGATGGAATACCAAGTTTCTAACTCCATCTGTGACCTCCTTAAGCCTCAATTTCCCCATCTGAAAAATGAGGAGTAGGACTAGAGGCCTCTAACGCCCCTCTTCTCTCCAAGACACCCTATTACTATTGTATCTCTGCATAGATTGGCTCCAACATTTTCTCCACCGTAATACATTTTCTCTTTTAAGCTTCACCCAGTGCTGTTCCCAAGGGGTCCCTGACAGTGTCTGAGGGAGTCAGGTCAAGAATTTGTACTGGCTAACAGGGATATTTACTTCTCTTCAGTCCTGCAGGGGAAAGTTAGCGTCAGAATACTAGTGTTCCAGCTGACCTCACTCAGGAAAACCCGCTGGCATATGCCAATAGATACAATCCAAAATGGGTAAGAATAAAGGCCTAAGTGGGAAGATTTAGTGTGGAAACCAAAACTACAACAGGCTAAGCACTTAGTGTTAACATCTAGGAAATAAATGGGTAGCTTTTAAAATAAATGACTGGAACCTCAAGGTTTAGACGTTTCCACTACTCAAGATTTGCAGTTTAGTTATGACCCGGCTCAGCAACTATATCCATGACAATGGATTTCCACAGTGTTAGTTGAGGAAATTTTAAGAACAGTCAGCAACTTGACAGAACTTTTCATTTAAGGACTCCAAAATGTTATATAAGTATTATTTCTTATGATCCCAAACAGATGTGGTGATGAGACTCTCCGTTTAAGAAACAAGGAACATATTACAGACTTATCTCAAGTTGAAGAATAAGCTAGGACTTGAATAGAGACTCCAACAAGCCACTCAGAAAGTTATCCATGTTCTTAATGTGTTAGGTATTATCAGAATATCTGGATTTAAAACAGTAGAGAGAAATACTGAAGATTCACTGAGAAACAAGAGGCCTGACTCAGTCCTGAGTATCTCAGTGGTCAACCTGGCAACTCAACTCAGTGGTCCATTTGCTTACTACCACTTTTATTTAGAAGTCTCCTGGATGATGGACGACATCTAGATTTATCAAAATGACTAACATAGATACTAATGTGTGTTCATGTTTTTTTTTTAAATAAGTTTCCACTTAAATTTTTTTTTTATTTTTTAAAGATTTTATTTTTAAGTAATCTCTACACCCATTGTGGGGCTCAAACTTACAACTCTGAGATCAAGAGTCACACAGTCTACCAACTGAGCCAGCCAGGGGCTCTAAACTCCACTTCTAAGTTATCTTTCAGCTCAATTCAAAAGCAGCTTCCTTAAGATAGACAACATTTGGAGTGCCTGGGTGGCTCAGTCAGTCAAGTGTCTGCCTTTAGCTCAGGTCATGATCCCAGGATGGAACCCCACATCTGGCTCCCTGCTCCATGGGGATTCTGCTCTTCCCTCTCCCTTGGCCCCTCCCCCTCTGCTCATGCTCATGCTGTCTCTTGCTTGAAGAAATAAATAAATAAAATCTTTAAAAAAGAGCAACATTTAAGATGCTTTGGTAGATCTGATATATTAAACAAAAGAGCAAATTAAAAGGATCATGTGTACTATTGTCTAATTTTTGAAAAATATTTACATAAATATTTGTATCGTGTAGAGAAATGGCTAGAATTATAAACACTGATATTTTACGTTACCTTACAATAGTAGGATTATCGTTTTTATTTTTTGGCTAACTACATTTTCTGCTGGTACATACAACAAAACATGGATAAATTTTATAAAAAATAATGTTAAACAAAAGAAACAGCATCAAAGAAAATGTACTATGTAATTCCATCTATATAAAGTTCAAAAACAGGCAAAGCTAATCAATGGTTGTAGAAATCCAGAATGTAGTTACTCTTGAGTTGGAGAGAATGGGTAGTCACTGGAAGATGGAGCTTTGGGGGTACTGTTAATGTTTTGTTTCTTAATCTGGGTGCTTGTTATACATAGGGGTTCATTAAGAAAGCTCATGGAGTTGCATACTTGTGAAGTATATGTTTTTTGCTATGTTATACTTAATTTTAAAAGCTACTTAAAACAGGGGATCCCTGGGTGGCTCAGCGGTTTAGCGCCTGCCTTTGGCCCAGGGCGCGATCCTGGAGTCCCGGGATCTACTCCCACTTCAGGCTCCCAGCATGGAGCCTGCTTCTCCCTCCTCCTGTGTCTCTGCCTCTCTCTCTCTCTCTCTCTCTCTGTCTATGATAAATAAATCTTTAAAAAAAAAAAAAAAAGCTACTTAAAACAGAAGAAAACCGGAATCCGGAGGCTTCCTTACACATACTGTCAGGAAGTCAAGAGAAACAACTGTTTTTTGGGTGGGAGAAATATTTCAAGTTGCACTTTCAATTGTACCATTGTCTCCTTTTTGTGGTGACGATGACAATACATAACAATATCTCCATAGCTTCATCCCTGGGATAGAGATTCTAGAACCTGGCTTCAAAAAGCAGGACAAGAAACACATATTGATGTCATTGAAATGTCCTGACTCATTACTATCAGCATCCTTCATATCTCCTTTGATGACACTGAATTAACAGCGACTCTGAATTAACGGAGACTCTGGAAATCCAAGTTCTCTTTTCACTCAGGCTCACAGGGCTGGATCAGATGCAGTCACACTGGGAGGTACACTTCCTGCATTGAGCTTACATTTGCAAAAAACAAAAAGTGGCTCAATTTGCTAGAAGAGATGTTCAGGGAAGGCTGAGAACTTTTATCCCCAGTGCCTAATCAAGACCTAGCATAGAAGAGGGGTTTGATAAGTACTTTCCAGGTGAGTATAAAAATCCACTTTCAAAAAGAAGAAACTGTTACAGCTCAAGTAGGAGTCACCATGAATGGTAAAGGGACGGAAAAAGGATGGAGTAAGTTGACACATATTCGATTGGTGATACGAGTTTTCGCCTGCTATCTGAAAGTAGACTGTTTCTCTGAAACCTTTTATAAACTGAAATGGCATAAAGTCAAGAAGCATACACCATGAATTTATATGGAAAAAGTTCTGAACATTCCCAGACTCAAAAAAATAACTTCTTACAGGACAGGCTTTTCTGATACCTTAGGGCACATCTTGCTAATGGATGCTAAAAAGAAATCAAAAGGAAGCACACATGCTCACAGACATAGTTTAAAGCTCTGAAGGCTTGATGCTGAAATGCTGCTGAGTGTGGTTCCTGGGGAAGGAGTCAGGCTGCTGTCGCTGCTCAGATGCACCTTGCCTCTATAAGAGTTTGCTGCAGAACTAACACTGCATGAGTGCTATTTTTGCTTTTTGCCTTTTTTCATAAAAATGAAAATCCTTAGGATTTTTCTCAGTTAGTGAGAACAGGTATTGATGTAGCTTTTTCATAAAAGCAAAGTGGTGTGAAGGGAATTTTCAAAAAGTGGGGGATCTGGATACCCGTATGTCTCTGATCATCCTTTCAGTGATCCTCAAGCAAGCTAAGTCAGATTAACTAAGGCATGGAGAGACTTGCGTTGCTCTAGATATTTGGTAAAACCATTTAGAACAGCATGGTCCAATAGAAATATAATGCAAATGTAATATAAAATTTTCTAGTAGCCACATGAAACAAAATAAAAGGTGAAATAAATATTAATTATATATTGCATTCAGTGCAACACACCCAAAACATTGTCATTCAACATGTAATCAATATGAAAATTAATATATTTTGCATTATTTTTCCTGACATGTCTTTTTTTAGGGGGGAAGGGAGAGAATCTCAAGCAGGCTCCACTCCCAGCATGGAGCCTGACATGGAGCTCAATCTCACAAACCTGAGATGACAACCTGAGCTAAAAACAAGAGTCTGATGCTTAACCAACTGAGCCCTCAGGCGCCCCTCACAGCATACTTCAAGGGTTTAACAGCCACATGTATCTATTGGCTATTGTATCAGCAGGGCAGGTTGGGGATATCCATCTGATGAAAGTTCTTTCAGAAAAGATGAATGGGATTTGTGTGTGTGCATGCACACACATGTGTAAGAGAGCTTAAGAGAAAAAGAGAGAGAGACTAACTTGATGGTGTTTAACCCTAGTTTTATGTGTTCCTGAAGTCAGCTGCATCCCAATCCTTAGCTCCTGCAGACATATCAGTATCCTTATAATTTCTATTTTTGCTTATAAAACTTCCAGTATAGTTTCTGTCACATGCAATAAAAAGAGTCCTACCTAAGAGTGATGAATATAGAAAAAAACATGCCCTATAGGTGCATCCTGCTTTAGAGGCACAATGCCTGTCCAGTAGTTGACACTAAATCGACATTGTGGAATTTATAAATCAAGAAATAAAGTTATTAACAGAAATTCTACTCTGAAGGCTTTCCTGTCACTTGCTGGTGGTTGCACAACCAATTTGTACATCACTTTTGAGAACAAATGAACCAAAGTCTAGTTCCAACTTGAAATATTCCAGGTGCATTTTGGCTGTAAATTCTGAATCCAACAGGAGTTTAATAAGGTGCAGGCGCTACAAGTTACCTGGATGCTATCCATCCGAGGCTGCTGCCATGTAGCAGAAAATGAAAATGACAGCCTTTCTATCAGCCAGCATACCTCCTGCTTCATCTTAGGGTTTGTCTTCCTGCCAAGGTACCTTTATTTCTGTGCATCTTCAGTTAAACGTGGAACTGGAGTTTGAGAGGAATGGGTCTATGGTTTAATTGTGCTGAGGAAAAAAAAAAAGCAGCAAGCAACCCACAGCCCAAATGATTCTGTTACTGAAACGCTGTCAGTAAGTCTGGCATATCAGTATCACGTTTCATTCTGCTCTGTTAGGTCCAGACCTGCCCAAGAGAGGACAGTTTCATCTCAATTTTGCTTTTCCCATGTCACAAACCAGTCTTCGGGCAGCCCAAGTTGTATATGCTTCCCCTGTTCTTTGGATATCATTGCAAGCAGTCTTCTAGTGAGCTGGAAAGGCAGCACTGAGAGGCAGGAATAATCCCCTTCCCACTGCCCCGTGAGGAACCCCTCTGGAGACAGACAAGAGAAAGAATTCTGTAAAGAGGAGTTCTGGATCAGCTTTCAACACCAAAATGCTGGGCAGCCCCGGTGGCGCAGCGGTTTAGCGCCGCCTGCAGCCCGGGGTGTGATCCTGGAGACCCAGGATCGAGTCCCACATCAGGCTCCTTGCATGGAACCTGCTTCTCCCTCTGCCTGTGTCTCTGCGCCTCTCTCTCTCTGGGTCTCTCATGAATAAATAAATAAAATCTTTAAAAAAATAAAATAAAACAAAACAAAACAAAAAAAACACCAAAATGCTAAAGGCACATGATGGAAGGGTCAGTGGGGGTACTAGGCAGTATCAGGACAGGGATAGGTCCTTTCTGACTAGAAAGGACCAAAAAAAGTAAGCTGTCTCATTTGTTGTTAACATCCCTAGATAAGCCCTGCATGGACTGAATGTGGGAGGAAATTTGCAGAATTAGCTGCGACTCCTGCCATCCAGAGAGGTATAAGATATCTAGTAGGTATAGAGGAAGCAAGGAGAGGAATGGGAAGTGGTATGTTATTGCTACATTTGTGTGAGTCATAGGCTTGTAAATGCTTTATATTTTGCATAGATCATTCAACATTTGAATTGGGAACTTAACCCAATTGTCTATGGAGCTGTTCCTGATTTGCTCTGGTTGCAAGGGTTAAGCAGGTCAAAGAATACTTAACCTCTAATATTTGAATTTTCTGCTCATCATAATTATGAGTGGGAGAGACACGTAGCAGATGGAGCCCCCAGCAGGAAAGCAAGGATTCCTGGGTTCTGCCAATAGCTTGTGTGTGGCCTTATGTAAGTCCCTGCTTTTATCTCAAAATTTCTATTTGTACAAAGGGGGCAACAATAACTTCCAGAGGAGAAGTTGGCTTAAGTGTTGATGAGATCACATCTAAAGAACCTGCAAACTTTGGAAATATTGCTGAGGGAACAGAGCAGATGGAGTGTTTAAGTGACCACAGTAAGTGTCTAAAAGCACAGCTTTGGAGCCAAGCTCTGGGTTTCAATTGCAGCTTTGTAACGTATCATTGGCTGTTTGCCTTGGAACACACTGCTTAACCTCTCAGTGCCTCAGTTTCCTCGTCTATAAATCAGAGCTAGTCCTAGTATCTACTGCACATGAACTCAAATGACTTCCTACATATTAAATGCCTAGAGTCATGTCTGGCATATATGTACATATTAGCAAATTTTGCTATTAATAAGCACAGTCCACTTTCTTTTTATAGCTGGAAAAGATTTCACACAATATCTAGTCCTTCTCAGGAAACACCCTTTCACAGATGAGAAAACCAAAGGGCAGATAGGTCAGAATAAGTCAACAGAAATGTTTTCCATATCTTGGCCAGCTCATCAGCAGAGACAATGACATTTCTGAACTATTCTCAGAAAGAGCCATAAGTGACATTGTTGAATGCTCTTAACACTAGATTAGGACCAGAAGAAAGGTGTGTCCTTCTGGATATAGTCCTTGGGGGACAACTTAAGGCCTTGCTTTCTTAGCTGCCCAATAGGCTCTTCTTTGAGACACAGAAAGCATAGGAGAGCATTTGGTTGGTGGTACAGTGCCATCCAACTTCTAAGATGGTCTGCCTAAGGTTGCCAATTGCCTTGAGGGGGTGCTAGGAGGGAGAGGGTGCTAGAGATAAAAGGCCCAAACCTATCATATTGACTACAAGAGTCTTTGGAAGAGTGAGCTGAGCCTGGAGGCTTATGTTTCTGTTGTAGGGGCTGGGAAGCCTCAGCTCAATGTGATGCAGCAGTGAAGGGTGGCAGACCTGGCCTTCTGCCTGATGAAGAAAGGCTGTGGCCCAGCTGACGGGAGAGTCAGGCTGAGCAGTCCCACTGTTCCCTTGAGATCTGGAGCAAGCTCCTAGCCAGGGGAAGTGGGGATTAACACAATGTGGTGTCCGAGCTAATGAGTTAGCAAAACAGAGACAGATGGCAATTGTAGTAACTTAAGTCGCCCATCTCTGTTTGCAGCTCACTACCACAAGCTTCTCCTCTGTCCTCTCTCTCCATCCGTCCTGGAAGCCCATGGTGACAGGGAAATCCTCCCACATGAAGACCTTCTAGACACAACTGTCACCCACAATTGAGGTGTAGTAGTAAGGAGATCTTTCAGACAGCTTTGGAGAGATGCTGACCTCTGGTTCTAGAGGAAATGCAGTTATTTTTATTGAATTCTTTTTATTTTATGCTTGTGATAGAATTCTTCATAATTGCTTGAAAGGTAACTAGCTGCATATAAGAATGCTCAAAACGGGTATAATTTGCAACTTGAGGATGAAAACAAGGGAACTTTTATTCTAACCACAAAACAAGTTTTCTTTAGACAGATCAATAGACTGGGGATTGGTTTACCTTCACAGGCATTTGCCACATGTGACACATGATGTTAGTGTACACTTAGACCAGACATGCTAACCTGGCTAGGTTGGGAGGCAAACAACTGCTCTACAAGTCATTTATCAAACTTATCCTTTTTTAAGGTCCCCCTCCCCAACTTCTTTCCTAGTGGTTGTTTCCAGGTGTCATTAGGATGCCATCTGCTTGGAGACTCACTTGGTAACAAGACCAGCCAGGACAGAGCCATACTGGGCAATCCTGCATCAGACTTTTGAGAATTAGTTCATTTTTATACTATTCTCTTTATTTTTTTTTTTTAAGATTTTATTGTTTATTCATGAGAGACACACAGAGAGAGGCAGAGACACAGGCAGAGGGAGAGGCAGACTCCATACAGGGAACCTGATGTGGGACTTGATCCCGGGACTCCAGGATCACGCCCTGGGCTGAAGGCAGGTGCCAAACCGGTGAGCCACTGGGGCTGCCCATACTTACCTCTTTAAGAATACAATTCTACCATGTAGACAACAGAAGACTTTTAGGAAAAAAAATAATTTTTAAAAATCCCTGATTTGTGCATTTTGGTAAAAATTTTTCCTCCCTAATCTTAGCTCCTTCATTCAATAAGGTTAAGAAACTTAAAAAGAGAGAGAGAGAGAAAAATAGAAAAGCTAAACTTCATTGATGCAAGTGGGCTTTGCTTTTGCAAAGTGAAAAGCTGACTCATGAGAATAAATTTAGGTGGCCACTGAATTATTCAACAGACCATATACCTAAATAGGGATATTGAGAAAGAAGCTTGCAAGCACAAAGTACTCCTACCCACAACCTCAAACTTCCCACTCAGTGACTCTCAGGGCCTACCCGCTCACCTCGGTCTTTTTAGAATGGGCCTTGGGACTTACACAGAGTATGAGTGATTGGTTTTAAGAATCTGTATCTTACCAGTTGGTAGGGTCAACTTTAGACCAAATGATGTCTGGGGAAATACTTATATTTTATGCCTGATAATGAGGGGCAGTGAAGTAGTGGAGACGCTGAACCATGGGGTGCAGTGAGTAACATTCTGAGGAAACTAAATACAACCTTCTTGGAAATGGATCTTCATTGTGGAACATACTTTCCAATCCTGAGGATCAGCTGTTTTCAGGGGAAGTAACTAGGCACAACCTCCTGGTTGTGAAGAATATCCTGAAGAAGTGAAACTGATCAATGATCAGCATCTAGTTCAGTTACATTTACTCTGCATTTGTCTGTATCATATACTACCGGGTTTTCTCAGCCTCAGCACTCTTGACATTTTGGGTGGGGTAAGTCTTGATTGTGGGAATTATCTTATGCATGGTAGGATGTTAAGCAGTATCCCTGGGTAGACCCTAGTGAGATTCTTCTCCAGTGGTGACAGCCAAAATGACTTTGGATGTTGCCAAATGTCCCCTGGGGGGCAATATCGCCCTGGGTTGAGAACAACTGGTAGACTAGTATATGTGGTTAGGCTAAGAATTCTGAAAAAGCTTGAATGAGAACTGTTATAATCTTATGGTTGATACTTTGAATAAATAATTAGCTTGTAAAATGTATATTTATCTTGTTTAATAAGATTCCAACTCACAATTAGCTGGAGAGATTAGAATGCTGAAGGGGAATTAGTACCAAATGACAAGAAACATTGGTTGTTTCCAGGGAAGGAAATTTAAGAGCAAATTAAAAATTAATTGATTTTTTTCCAGTTGTGGTTTCTTATCTAAAAAGAGGAATCAGAGTAAATTAAAAGAATATAATAACTATAAACAAGGCCATCTGGTATCAGAAAGTATAGTGCTGTGAATCTAAAGACCAACAGAGTTGGGCCCAGTTGGGCCAAAAGAAGCCATGTGACACTGTGCTAGTGAGGGTTTTTTTTTCCCCCATTTGTCCCTAGGAATCCTTTCAGCTTTAACCATAGCCTTTATATCCCATGAAGTTATCAACATACCATCAGTAGAACATGTCTTTGAAGTGTGTGTGTGTGTGTGTGTGTGTGTGTGTGTTTTAATTAAAGTGTGGTTGACACACAATACTACATTAGTTTCAGGTCTGCAATATCGTGATTCAACAGCTCTACACCAACTCTACATATTACGCTCTGCTCACTGTAAGTGTGGCTACCATCTGACACCATACTATGCTATCACAGTATCATTGGTAATACCATATTCCCCGTGCTATACCTTTCATCTCCATGATCTATTCATTCCATAACTAAAAGCCTGTAATTCCCACTCTTCAATCATTTTGCCTATCCTGCCAAACAGCTCTCCCCTGGTGACTATCAGTTTGTTCTCTGTATTTATAAGTCTGTTTCTGCTTTTTTTTGGTCATTTGTTTTGTTTTGTTTTTGTTTAGATTTCACATATAAGTGAAATCATACGGTATTTGTCTTTGTCTGACTTCTTGCTCTTAGCATAGTACCATTTAGGTCCATGTTGTCACAAACAACAAACTCTCATTCTTTTTTATGGCTGAGTAATAGTCCATTGTAAGTATATACCACATCTTCTTCATCCATTCATCTCTCAGTGGATATTTAGGTTGCTTCCATATCTCAGCTATTTTAAGTAATGTTGAAATAAACATAGGGATGCATGTATCTTTTTGAATTAGCATTTTCATTTTCTTTGGGTAAATGCCCAGAAGTGGAATTACTGGATTGTGTGGCATTTCTATTTTAATTTTTTGAGGAACCCTAGTGGTTTTTAGAGTAAGCAGGATATATTTGTGCTGGTCTACTCAATGAGATGGCTGGTCCAAATTAAAGGCAGATAAGTGAATACAACCTCAAAATCTTAATATCATTAGCATTTGGTAAGCAAATTGATTATATTGAGTAGAATTTAAAGAGTATTAAGTTCTCTATCATTGTGGGAAGGTTCTCTGTTTCCATCTAGAATTAGCAGGTGCCTAACATGGTGCCCTCTGCAATAGTTATTCTTTCAATGAATGAATGAAGAAATGGCTTTAGAACCTAATTATAAGAAAATTCTACTCTATGGCTTTTTAAAAAAAGATTTTATGTATTTATTCATGAGAGACACAGAGAGAGAGGCAAAGACATAGGCAGAGGGGAGAGGCAGGCTCCGTGCAGGGAGCCCAATGCAGGACTCGATCCCAGGACCCTGGGATCACTCCCTGAGCCGAAGGCAGACGCTCAACCGCTAAGCCACCCAAGTGTCCCTACTCTATGGCTTTTATTTTTTTTATTTTTTATTTTTTTTTACTCTATGGCTTTTAAACAGAAATTTATCAGATCAATTTAGGGGAAACAGGAAAAAAAAACAGTACTGCTTAAAACAGAGCTTATATTAGTAAAATTCTTCTAAGAAACGGGTAAAAACTAGAATTCTGGTGACCCAGATCTTAACTAGCTAACTAGCTGTGTGATTCTGAAACATCACACCCATCAATGAGACTTGGCTTCCTCATTCAAAAGAAGAGCTTAGAGGATCCCTGGGTGGTTCAGCGGTTTAGCGCCTGCCTTTGGCCCCGGGCGCGATCCTGGAGTCCCGGGATCGAGTCCCACCTCGAGCGCCCGGCATGGAGCCTGCTTCTCCCTCCTCCTGTGTCTCTGCCTCTCTCTCTCTCTCTCATGAATAAATAAATGAGTCTTTTATAAGAATAAGAGATCAATTCTAGCAGCTAAATTTAGCAATTGACAGGATTGACAAAGAAGAGAGAAAATAAAGGGAAATTGGAAAATGTAAGGAATTCTAAATAAACAAGACAATGAATTCATGGTTTAGAATCTGCTCCTTTAATTTAGAAGCCTATCAATATATGCCAATTAAACTCACCTTAACTGATCAGATCTAACTTAAAGTGACTGAAGTGCCCACCTCATTTATTTTTATGAGACTGGAGCCACCATTCTTCCAACTGAAGGTTGCCTTATGTGGGTTTACACAAAACATGGCCTTGATGGAGGGAGAATTAGAACAGTTTTCTTCCTGCAGTTCAAGTATTCTTTTTTTTTTTCTTCCAGTTCAAGTATTCTAACTTAATGCTGAGAACCCTGAGATTGCAACAAAAGATTTGGGATAACATTTTCACTGAAGTGACACTGGAGTGGGGGTGCCAGGCCGACTCCTGACTGAGTTATGGCACAGATGCAGCCCAGAGTCTTGGCTTTTCTCTGTTGCTTTTTCATCTGATGACTCTCACTGAGACTGTAAAAGCCAATGATCCCTGCTCCATCCCACCCCCATCTCTCTGTGGGGAATTATAATATGATTAAATACTCTTAATTATACACACACCCTGACATCCTGAGGAAACTGATGAAAACTACCTGGCAGAAAGCACAGGTGTATATTAACTCCAACCATCTGGGGCCTGCGGGGGCACTAACCACAATCCTTGGCTTTTACTCCCTAAGTGAGATGTCATTCTGAGACCATGTGTGTGGTCAGTTAATCATGTGTGTTTCAGTTTGGCGGAGTGAATATACTCTGCAATTTCACTTTGGTCTCCTCACATTCTTAGCTTTTTAAGATGACCAAAAACCCCTGTCAGAGACGAATAATCCGGGAGGGAAAGTAGCCTCCTCACTGGCCAAGTGGAGTCAGACAATGCTACATGGTTTCCAGGAGCTGCTTAAAAGCCCACTTTAAGCACAAGAACATCTCCAGAATCCTGGGGCTTTGAGAAAGAGGCAATTTAGGAGAATGACAGCAAAATAAAAGCCTGGAATTTCAGGAAGTGGTTCCAGGGACAATGAGTATATACAAATGAAGTGGAATCACTTTTTCCAGGCAATACACTTTCAGAGACAATGCAGTCATACGACAATAACTAGCATTTATGAGTATGTGAGCACACACACTATATGTTTATAGATACCACAGCAGCAACCAGCAGCGGAAGAGGGTGAATGGATCGTCTGTGACCAGCAGCCTGTCTCTTCAGTGTTAGAACTTCACCACACCCATGGGAGCCTCACTCACCAACCAGCCCAGCAAGAGCTGCCTTGATTAAAATGTGATGGCCCTGGTCACTAATAGTTCTCTTGGGACATACAGGGAAAGGAGCCAAACCACACTATAGGAGAAGCAGAGGAAATATCTCTTCCCTTCCCATTCAGACAGATCCTCGCCACAGAAATTCTCTTCCCAGCAACTCTTCTGTTCTCCATTCTAACCTTCCAACCTGGTTCCATTTATCTGCCTTTCCACTTATGCCTCACACACCTCCAGCATTTCTCTTCTGTTCCTACGGTGGGGCTGGGTATTTCAGTTAACTCCAGGCAGACCAAGTGACACCATCTCGCATATCCGCTCTGAGGTGTAGTAAATGCCTCAGAGACAGGAAGGTAGAGAAAGCCAGAAAGGAGATTTTCTCTGCTGGCCTTGCAGCATACCTCTCTTTCATTAGTTCCCTGTTCTTTTCCCTTTAAAGCACTTAACAATCTTGGAGCAAATCCTGTAGACTTCAAACTTGACAAAATGTTGGCAAAAATCTATGCAGCAAAAATTATCTACAATGTATAAATTTTTATCAGAAGGATAATAGAATAATTTTTTCTTAGATTTATTCATTCAGTTACTCATCATCCAGTAAATATTTACTGAGTAACTTTCATATACCAGGAACTGGGTTGGGTGAGACTGGCTCTGGGTCTTTGATAAATAATGGCATGTGACTTCTGGCAGGCTGAGTAAGCCTGGCAATGTTAGTCTATCCTTGAGTGAGAAGCTCCACTTCTGAGTTCCTAAGACAAATAAAAGTGGAACAACCCAATATGGCAAGTAGCTACCCAATATATATTTGTTTCTGTTATTGGATGAAGATGCATTGTTGGAAAGAACACATAAACTGAGTCAGAAGATACAAGACACCTCTCTGAGTGTGAGTGTCTTCATCTGTGAAATGGGCATCAAGCTACCTGCTTCACTGATCCCACAAGACTGCAGTGAGAATTAGAAGAGATTATGTCCATAAGAATGGAATACAGATACAAACTACTGTTGTGATTGCTCAGTCTTGAGGTCACTGGCAAGAGTAGCTCAACTCTTGGCTTTTTCAATCAACACAGAAGCCCTTATAAAGGAAGGTGGGCTCAATGAGATGAGTCACCAATAAATTAAATCATCCTAGCCCTAGAGGGAACGAGAAGGAGCTATTGGCAGAAACACGCTCCGTATAAATTAACACATAGTGATTGAAAACAGGGAATATTTCAGTTATGAAAAGAAAGAAGCCCACGTGCTAACAGACTTCAACATATTAGGGTGGTCCCAAACTAACTAGGTTGAGGAGGATGAGGATAAGAAAGTTAAAGCTAACATTTTGTCCCACCTCTATATCCAGTTTATGAGCCTATAGAAACAGTCCAGTGCTTCTCAAACTGGAGTGATATATGGACTCCTCTGCTCTCCTTTGGAAGAGAAAAAATTATTTGAGGCATTCAAAATCCATTTAAAAACCTCCAAGAGAACTTAGCACCTAGGCAACCTTAGACCAGGTTTCAGAATCAACTTTAGAAACTTAAGATTTACTTTTTAAAAAATGTCTTTTAATTACTAAGTATTGTCTTTATAATATCTTTCAAGTAAAAACATAAAGAATGTAAAATCCCATAGAATATGCAGACCCCAAATGCCCACACCCCCCAGTTTGAGAAATATTGACTTTTGCCTCACCCTTTCTTAAGGATGAAGGAACTCGGGGCCTGTGAAGCAAAGCAACTCTCCCAAGCCACACACATGACTATTAGCAAAAGAAAGCCATAAGCCCAGGTCGTCTGATTTCTACAGCAGAGCACTTTCCATCTTTAGACAAGGCCTCCTCTGTTTGGGCAGAACTCATGCTTTCGGCTCCAGACAGATACTGGTATTGTGTTAGCCCAAAGACAGGGAAGCAGATGAAAGCAAGAAGGTTTGAAGGGGAGGTGACGTGGGTGTGGCCGATGCAAGACATCACTGTGGCTGGGAGAGGGAGTTTGTAAGAGAGGTATTTCCTAGGCTGTATTCTTTTGCTCACCATTGAAACAAAGAAACTCTGGGTGGAAAGCACAAGCAGTTTTAATAGTGGTAGAATTTCTGCCTAACAAGTTTGGGCAGAAAAGTAGGAAGAATATCATCTCAAACTAAAAACTGGAGAGGAACTGCAGAAGGTATGAGGTTATAATTCAGGGTGGCCAATTTAATCAGCTCATATTCATTAAACACCCACATACACACGATGCTTTACAACAAACCCCTTTCCTCACTCTGAAGCATCCATGGGCCTGTTTTAAATGGGCCACCCTGTACATGTTGGGAATCTGGCCAAGGTGTTAAGGCAACTGCTTCCCTTCCTAAGAAAAATAGGGTAGATTTTTAGACAACCACAAGTAAAGGTAAGTCCTCTAGTTTTAACATCCTATCTAAAGGCTGGGGGACACTTGGGGCATCTGTTTTCTAGGAATCTGTTTTTAGAGCTCAGTAATATACTAAATCCTTCCATTTTGGATTGGTAATATCTATACTATCTACCTCCTCAGACTTTATCCTGCAATATCCCTGATGATTTCTGCCTCTTAATTGGAGCTAAACTCAAGTGCTTTATTAATATTCCCACATAATGACTCTTACAAAGCTTTATGGCCCTTGAGTTATGTCTAATTAGCCAATGAGCCATTTTGGTCACTTCTGACCTTTGGATAATGAACTCATTGAAACTACATAAAGCATGTTCTTACCTCTGCCCATTTACACTGCCAAGAATATTTTCAGTTTTACTGATTTATCAAGCAACTTTTGACTGCAGTCTGATGAGATGGCTGACTGGGCCTGCTCCCTTGACACTCCCCTGGAGCTGGGCTTACCAAGCTCCTGGTATCAGGTGGTCTTTGACCACCAGGGAGCAATGCAGCACAAGCCATCCTGCTTGAGTCCCTGCCCAATTGTGTGGGCAGGTGCTGTGACTTTTCCAAGGTATCTCTGATACTTCCAAAGATGGTGACCCACACAGGAGGGTATCAGATCATGAGGAAAGACTAAATATTTGCCCTGACATCAGACCATTCTCTGATAAATTTCTCCTTCCTATATGAGGATATCCACTAGAAGTCCTTGGGAAGCTTAGGACAGGACTCAAGACCTTCTAATTATAGCTTATAACATAAAGCATATGGTAGGTATTCAACCAGCCATTGCTGAGTGATTGGTTGTTTTTAAGTTGGGTTAATTTCAATAGGTGGGTTTGGAAAGCAAGATGGGGGACATCCGGGTGGCTCAGTGGTTGAGCATCTGCCTTCGGCTCAGGTTGTGATCCTGGGGTCCTGGGATCGAGTCCCGCATTGGGCTCCTTGCACGAAGCCTGCTTCTCCTTCTGCCTGTGTCTCTGCCTCTCTCTCTGTGCCTCTCATGAATAAATAAATCTTAAAAAAAAGGAAAGCAAGATGGATTCAAGAAGCACTAGTTACAAAAGGAGAGACAGCACAGCTAGTTTGCAATGGCTCTGCATGTTTTCAAAGATATTAACAGGAAAAAATAGGTATTTGTCAAGGCAATTATGCAACAGCCATAAAAGCTATAACATAATTAGGTCACTTTAAAACCACCATCACTTTTTATAAAATCCTTACATGGCCCTTTTGCCTTTGCCTTGGGTATGCATGGAATACATAGCAGGTGCCTTATTTGGCATGTCTCTCTAGTTTAGGAGAAGGTCTGGAGCCCCTGGATCCGTAGGAATCCTCTAGCTTAAGAAACGGAACATTACCAATATTCTGAAAGCCTCTTGTGTAATCCCTCCCCACTGGCATTATCTTTTTTCCCAAGAGTTAACCTTCATTCTAAACTTGGTGATTTTCAATTCAAGCTATATCATCAACAGTTTAAAAATCCTGTCAAATTTACATAGGATAAGGCTCCCCAAGCCAATATAAGGGACAGATTTATTTTATTTTTCAAATCAGCTGGAATCAAATCAGCTAATTCATTAATTTATTCAACAAAGTTTTCTCGAGTATCCACTGTATGTTAAGCAAAGACTTGGGCACTGGGGAAATAGCCATGTAAAAGGCATGGTCCAAACAAGGCAAGTGTGGTCCCTGTCCTCACAGAGCTCACAGCCTAGATAAGCAAACAATTACACAAATCATTCATTGTAATTGTGCAAAGAGCTCTGTAGGTGAACTTGAGGATCCTCTGTGAGGTATATCTGGAACAGTCACCCAGTAGGGGAGGGTGTCCCTGAGAAAACACCATGGGTGGAGACTGGAGGCAGAAGAACCAGCAGGACACTAGGTATCAACAAGAAAATGGAATCATTATTTAACTATCATGGTTTGTTTAATAGGCCCAAACCTTCAAAATGCAGGGTCTATAAAGAGAAATACAGTAAACAGTGAAGAGTTTGGAAGCCACTGCTCCAGAGTGACCCCCTAGCCACAGAAGTGGGGATGGGAGAAAGAGCGCATTTAGAAAATTCAACTTTACCATCACACACAAGAAGATTAAGGAAAACCCTCACACCATGGCTCCTGAATGCCCTTTCTTGAGATCAAGCAGCAGAGCAGTTCCCGGTCTAAACAGGGTGGTGCCGTTTCGGTTGTAGAAGCAGTTCCTTCTCCACTAACCTTTACAAACCATGACTGTGTCAGTTTTTCCAGGCAGGAGAAATGGGTGGAAAGCCAGGCCACATCTTAATAGGGCCTGGGTGAGCTAATGGCTGTGATTATTTCATTGTCTCGGATTCACGCCAGCCCAGGCTCATCAGATACAGGCACAATCCAGGAGAAACATGACCTCACTTTCGACATGGGACTGCACACTCAGATGCCAATAGGAATTTAGCGATCCCTTAGCGCAGGTAAAACTGAACTCTTTACGGTTCCAGCTAATGAGAAGCATACCAAAGTTACCTAAAACAGTAAAGCTAATATTGACATTAACATACTAGATACTGTTAGAGTAAGGGAAGCCAGGAAAAACTTCTGAGACCATCTGTGCTACGTGTGTCACATCCATAATAAGGTGCGTATTTAAGATAAATTGCCATCTCTTTAAATGATTAAGTACCAGATTTATAGAAAGCTATAACCCCATTGGGACTGCAGTGTTGTTAAGTGGTTAGGGCTATAAAGGTGAGAATCTCAAGATTTTCGTTGTGTTCGTTAGGTTGCAAATTGTCCACTGACTTGCAAACGTCTTTGCCAAGGTAACTTTTGTGCCTCAGTTTCCCCAACAATAGAAAAGCAATTCCATCACTGAGATTGCACAGCTATGAGAAGAGCAGGAGTTCTGCAATAAAAAACATACATGCGTTCACTGATTCATTTGTAGACTGATTCATTTGCAGAACCTTCCACTATATCAGGCCAATATCCATTGGAAAACTCTAAGAAGCACAACACAAGGCTCAATACATTTTAATTGTAAGCTTACAGCACGTTCGATCATTAGCCATATAATAATTTTTCTTGCCCCCCTACTCTGTGCCACAGTCCGACCCTATACCAGACACTAGGGATATAATAGTGATTAAAAACAGACTCTCTCCCTGCTCCAATAGAGCTGAGATTTTGCTAAGGGAAGAACGAGGATTGACTCTTAACTCCTTTGTGAGCTGTGGCACTGGGCAACTCATTTAATTTCTCTGTTAAATTTCATTTCCTCACCTGTAAAATGAAGACAATATAAACTGTCTGGTCTGTGAACATGCCTAAAATTGCATCTGACACATACAAGGTGTCCAAGAAATGTTGATTTTTTTCTTTCCTTTCTCCAAATCACAAAGATAGTAATATTTACAGTTTTAATAAAGGTTTCACAAATACAAATAACCAAGCCATTATTATCACTGACTATATGATAGGCAATGTGGTATAGTAAGCTGCCTGGCCAAAAAAAAAAAAAAAAAAAAAAAAGGAAAGCTGTCTGGCTTTGGAAATAGAGACCAGAGTTAAATTTTTTACTCTCTCACTCACTGGACATGTGGCTTTGAACAGGCTATATTCTCTCTGGGCTTCCATGTCCTCATTTGTGAACTGGCAATGAGAGAGCAGTTCTAAGGACTGAACAGGATGATAAATACTATGTACCTAGGGTAAACAATAAGCAGTGGCAAGTACCTAGGTGATTTGCCAATAATGAGGAAACACATATACACACAGAGCCCATCTCAAAGAAATTGGTTTAATTATTATAGTACCATTTTTACAGACTTTTCCCATTTACTTTATTCACAGAGACACAAAAATACACATCAAAAGAAAGCATCATTGCCCTAAGAATGGCATACATCACAGCAGGGTTCCTGGGGAGAAGTAGGCAAAGGGGCCATGAAAAGGTAATGTCACCACCTTAAAGAGGAAAGGAAGTTCTGTTTGGTTTCCATGTTGCTATTCTTTCAGGGACCTTAGAAGAAAAAAAGTAACTCCCTTAATTTCCCTACTTCTTAATCACCTACAAGTCCAGCTTTTTTACTTTCTAGTTATCAGTACACCAAACAAGGATCTTAGAATGTCAGAATTCTAATTAACTGCTGTTTACAAACAGCATTTGAGCAGAATTCAAGTACCTTCCAGGAAGCATAATTGATAGATGCCATCTGGGAAGTCCTCTAGTCAATATTCCCCTTCCCTAAGCACCTACTGTTGGGTCTGTAGTACATACAGATATGAGAGTCAAGAGCTCTTTCACAAATATGAAAGAAGCATAATGTGGATGTAGAATGATGATTTGTTTAGTTTGTTTGGTAGATATCTCTAAGCAACTTAGTGAGGGACAAAAGGAGTTGAGTTGGCCCTGGACAGCTGGGAAATATGCCTCAAGCTCTATGACTTGAGCCAAGTGGGGCATCTTGGAAGGAGGCAATGGCTCTGTTAGTCTCTCCCTCTACCCTACTGGGGAGGGGGGTTCTCAGAGGAGGTTCACTTGACACAGCCACCAACATTTTATCCATTCTTTATAGAGATCATCTCCCCTAGCTCACAGAGTTGGCAGCCACTTAGGGAATCCTATCTCATTTTCTGGACTCTCTCTTTCACTGAGTAAATTACCAAGTCTAGACTTGGCATCTATTCTCTCATGAAACCATGAAGGAATCAAAGACAGTGGTGGCAAAGTTTAAAGATTGCCTGACTAGTCCATCAAATCTTCTCCAGTCTCCAATATTTCCCTTTCCACTCACCATCTCATGTCTTACTTCACTGTGAAAAGTGAGGCCATCAGAAGAAAATGATGTCATCCTCATCACCAAATCTATTAGCCTACTTGCAGTTATACTCATGTAGTCTTCCTTCTTTTTTGCTCCAATGGATAAGCAGTCCTACTTCAATCTAAGGCCAGTCCATCAGTGTGGACTTGTACCCTATCCCTTCCTATATCCTCCAGGTCTTTGCACTAGTAGTATCCTATTTTCTCCCCAGCATTATCACATTTTCCCTTTCTACTAATTATGTTCATCACTATAAAAATACAAAATAAAAACACATTTGCCTTCTCCAGCTACCTCTCCATTTCCTTGTTTCTAGTCATAGCAAAACACCTTTAGAAAGTTGTCTTTGCCCTCTATTTTTACTTCCTCACCTCTGATTCTTTTTTCAACCTACTCCAGTAGGCTTATATACCCAGCCCCCAACACTTCCCTGAAAACTACTCTTTCAAGGTCACCATGGACTGTATCCTGACAAATCCAAGGCTCTACTCTCAATCCTCACCTCACTTGATCTCTCAGCAGCATTAGGTCTGGCCCCTTTCTTCTTGAAAGACTTGCTTCATGTAGCTCCCAGTAAAATCACATGCTCATGGATTTCCTCCCACCTCATCATCCCTTCCCTCCCAGTCTCCTTAAAGATCTCCCCTCTTCTTGGCTTCTAAGTGTTATACCCCCAAGATCAATCCTTAGTCCTTTCCCCATCTCCAATCATCCACTCCCCTGGGCTCCAGAGTCATATAGTCAGCTGCCTACCTGGTATCTCCAATTGCATGTTTAATAGACATTTCAACTTAACATTTCTAGGACAGAAATCCCTCCTTGTTCCCCTCCATCCAATCTGCTCTGCTCCTCAACATGGTTAGACTTTTTTTTTTTTTTTTTGGCCTAAATAATAACTCCACGGAACTTCATAGAAAAAAAATAAAACTATTCCCAGAGTCATCTAGGTCCCAAAATCTAGAGACAATTCTTGATTTTTTTTTAATATTCACACTTCATATTCAATCTTTATACAGTTCTTGTAAGCAGTTTCTTCAAAATTTATCATGAATCTAACCACTTCTCACACCTTCTACCACAACCACCCAGTCCAAGCCACCATCATCTCTCACCTGGATTAATGTTGTGTTTCCTCACTGGCCCCTAGCTTCTACTCTGGCCCATTTATAGTTGATATTCCATACTGCAAGCTGAATGACCTCTCTAAAATGCAAATCACATCATGTCCATCCCTGGCTTAAAACTTTACACTTTACATCATGCTTAGAATAAAGTCAAAACTGCTTCCCTTGACTTATATTCCCTTGTTCATGCTTACCTCTCCATCCAATTCACCAGCTTCCCAGGTCATTGTGAATATAAAACTAAATATACAAAGGAACTTTAAAATTATTAGGCACTGCAAGTAGATGATGTTGTTGCTATGGTTATATTGGATCAGTTGCTCTCTGGGACAGAGTTTAAATATGTATTCTAAACATAAACTATAATTCCTGCCAATAGCTATATATTATTACAAACAGATTGTGTAAAAGGCAAACTCTTTCATTCTCATTAATAGGTTCAGCCATTACCCTCTCGCTATATATTTAACTTTGTCTTTTTCCCCTTCTGGATATGAGATGTCCCTTGCAGGAAACAGCAGCTGTGTCACTAACCCTGGACATGGTCCAAGGCCATTTCCATATCCTGTGGGAGAAGCATCCCCTCAAAGTTTGTTTTTGCAGCACAAAGTAGAAGAAAGATCATATTTAAAAATATACATTGTATACAGCAGTTTTTGTCCAGAAGTGACTTCTGTATGACCCGGAGGGATGACTAGGTCTCCAATTTTGCAACTTGTACTGAGCTAGTCATTACAATCATTCCATCCATTACTTGGATGCAATAAGCTCTGGAATGGAATCTAGCAGCCAGAAATAATTTATAATGACTCCAGAGGGAAAATGAAGGACGTGGCACCCATTTTAAAGAATAGGAGTTTAGAGAAGAGGAAAGTCATTGAGTTGTCCCTAAAATTCCAAAGCCAAGTAAAGTAGCTGACACTTTTTCCCTTCAAAAGCATAGGACGTGAGTTTCACATTTTACCCAGGAAGGAACAGTGGTATGACCAGAGGAGAACCTTAGAAAATAGAGCAATATTTTATGGATCACCAATACTATTTCCTGAGTTCTAATTTTCTTAGGGAGGTTTACCATCATTCAACTCAGTGGACTCAATGTGTTCAAGAGCTGGTATGCTGAAGCGCAACATGCCAAATCTGATACAATGCTAAGAAAATTTTGATGGTGGTTTCCTAAATGAGTTTCTAAATTTCACAAATAGCCAAAACCATTGGCACTAAGCTATTTGCCTTAAGTGACTTATTTTTAGATGAAAAGTCAACAAACACATGAACAATCTGGGGATTCAAGCAATGAGCCCAATGGGTGATATCAATATGGAGTTATGTCTTAGGTCCCAAGAGAGATGAATCACTGGCCTCCTCAGGACAAGCCAGAGCTGGGTACTGGCTAAACTGTATAGCCAAGGGATGCAGGAGATTGTTGCTTATTGTAGGTTGCACAAAGAGGAAAAAAGTACAATAAAACTAAAAAAAAAAAAAAAAAAAAAAAAACAGATTCCAGCAGCTACCCTGAAAATGAGCCACAAAATCCCAGCATGATTTTACAGTCATCCTTCAGATATTTGTAATCTATTTCATTTAGTTTCCTTCAGGCTTTCCCTTCTAATTCTTAGACTGCATATCTCTCTTCTAAATTCACTGCTCTTTTTCCTTTCTTTATGTAGCAGGGGATATGTTCCCTACTTTGGGAAATAGGCATGGCTTTCTTGTCTTAGGACTTTAAATGATTTTTCTCATTCACCACTTTCAGAGTGAAGTAAAGACACTAAAGTAGCAGCCTTGCTAATAGATATGCAGCACACATACTGCCACTCCCCCTGCATGGGGCCCAGGGGAGCTGCTATTAGACAGTTACAATACAGCAGTCCAAGCTACCACTATTGACCCTTTGGAGTAGAATGGAAGATGGAACCTATTAGCCACTTCTGGCTAGAAGCATCCAAGTATTATAGAGAAAAAGAGAAGGAGGAAGAGAAGGAGGAGGAGGAGGAGAAGGAAACACATCCCCTTTATAGGAAGAAAAACGTGATCAATGACAAAACCAAAACACATACAAGAAAATTCAAATGTCTGCCTTTACTCTTATAGGTTGACATACACCTGAAGATTTAGCTGATGGAAAAGACTATGCATAAAAGAGAGGATATGTGCTTTGCCGCTTACTGGCTGTACTAGGATTCTGAAAAATTTATTTAACTTCTCTGAGGTAGTTTACTCACTTGTGACTATGCAAGTAAAATAGCTGCTTTACAAATTTCTATAAAAATTATAAGAGAAAAATGAAAAGAAATACTTGGGTCAAGATTAAGTTAGCTCCCTTTCTGATTAGCTTTCTGGTATTCTAGTTCTTAGAAGCAATTCTACCCAGCTTTAGTAATATTTCCTTAGTGAAAAAAAACACCACCTTTAAATTGAATCAGCAATAAATAGCAGAATTCTCCAAACTCTTTTTGGCATCCAGATAGATCTATAGCCAGTAAGATAAGAATCAATTCTAGAATGTTGCCCCCAGGAGCTCTTCTTTTCTATGTGGTAGCCAGAGGTCTTGGAATGTTCATCCTCTTAAAGATAGATTTCAGAACAATGTATTTTTCAGAAGTTTTTCTTGTTTTCCCCTTTTCTACAAAAGGGGAGGCCTCAACAATTGCCTCCATTTCTAAAAATCCCATTTCCTTAGGACCCAACAGAACCACCCCTTGATTGGTCTCCTCCTAGAGAAGGTGACAGTTGGAGCCTGCATCTTTTTTTTTTTTTTTTTTTTAAAGCTTTTATTTATTCATGATAGTCAACAGAGAGAGGCAGAGACACAGGCAGAGGGAGAAGCAGGCTCCATGCCGGGAGCCCGACGTGGGATTCGATCCGGCGTCTCCAGGATCACGCCCCGGGCCAAAGGCAGGCGCCAAACTGCTGCGCCACCCAGGGATCCCGAGCCTGCATCTTTTATCTGGGCCATACTGATCACAAATTTAGCCTTTCTGAGTAACCTTTTTCAGTACTGAATCCTCTGCCTAAAATATTCTTCTCTATTTTTCTGCCTCATGGATTCACCTCTTGTCACTTCCATTAGGCTTTTCTGGACCTCCCCATTCTTAAGAAGCAATGGCTCACTTCTCATGCATTCCTTCAATCCTTATAAGCCTGTATCTCAAATACTGTTTGTGGGTCTCACTCTACTTTTTTAAAATTTTCTTTTTTATTTTTTTTAAGATTTTATTTATTTATTCATGAGAGACACACAGAGAGAGGCAGACATAGGTGGGATGGGGGGGATGGTAGGCGGGGTGGGGGGTGGGAGGGTGGGGGAGGGAGAAGCAGGCTCCCTATGGGGAGCCAGATATGGGACTTGATCCCAGAACCTGGGATCACAACCTGAGCCAAAGGCAGATGCTCAATCACTGAGCTACCCTAGTGCCCCTGTTTTTTTCATATTTTCAAGTCTGGTATATAATGGTATTAAATAAATATTGAGTAAGCAAATTAATGAACAAATTCTTAAAAGTTCTCAGCTTTTCAAATGTCCCCTTACAACTCACGCATAAGCATATAGGTCTGTGGTGAGGTGAGTCTTGGAGCCCTCCAAATCAACTGTAAAAAATAGGAAAGTGGTGAGCTTCCCATTTCATAGATACCATCTAATTTAGTCTAGATAACAAAACCATTACCAAGAAAATGAATATCAAGCACAATTTGAAAAATATTATTGGCATTATCTTTTAGTTCCAACAGTATATCTCATGAATGTTTTTATGAAGTGGCCATTTTGTAAAGGCTTTTAGGTTGCTCATCACACTGGACCATACACAATTATGAGGATTCCACAGCAGTGTACAGTCCCTTCCTGCATTTTATAAAGAGCACTGCTCTGGAAAAAAAAAATCTGTTTTTATGTTCTAAAGCTCCTGAGAGTGAAATGTTACAGTTGGAAGCTGCCTGAAGCTCATTTATACACTGAAGTTATTAATCCCCTTCTTATATGTTTGATATAAGCCCTAGGGCACTTGGGAGAGTGATCCAATTACCCAATTCAGAGAACTGCCCTTTTCTTTCAACCAAGTTCAGAGCTCTGAAATTTTGTTCCACCAATGACTTTTTGTTTCAGTCAAACAAGGTCACAGAAGAGGCCAATATGTGCCAAGGCCAACAGGGGTTTCATTTACATGCCCACTAATGCGAGCAACATAAGAACCTCTTGAGAGCATTCAACTAGGGTGTGGGACAACAGCCTGTTATTTACTTACCAGCTCCCAAAGCTATCACAGGCAGTTTCTTGCTATTCGACATTTTTGGTTACCATTTTGGACTTAATCAAACTCATCTTCCATCTTCCATGCATCTGGAAGGTGCCGTGGAATTTGCCAGTAGGCAAGGAACCCCTAGGGATGTGTTTGAATGAACCCCAAGGGAAGGCCACTCTACCAGGCACATTCTGCATTTTCTTAGAGTTACACATTTCCAAAGGTGGCCTGTTCATGACTGTAGATCAGCAGTTTTCTTTTACCATTCATTATCTGCCACAGACCTTTATTAGTGATTTTTATTTGTTTGTATTTGTTGCTTCCTTTATAATAAATATTAAAACATGAGTCAGTCTACTTTAGCCAAGATTGGAACACTTCCAGTGTGGCCAGAGAGAAGATGGTCTGGTCAATGTCCTGTCACTGTCAGAGACACAGGCTATCTGTTGGAATTGACTGTGGTGTGGTTTGTTGTTTGAAGCTCATGAACAGTTGAGAATAAGCATTTAACAGACGGTCCAGAGAAATAAGGCAAGATGTCAATCTATTTACCAAAGCTTCCAGGACTCCCACTTTAGAATTTTTGAACAATTCAAGCGACACTAAGGTCAGTTAAAAGAAAAGTTAATCTTAGGAATGTTTATTAAATTCAAAGGTAACCAGTTGTCAAAAAAAATATGTTTCTTCAATTTACCAAACAGTGATACCAGTCTTTGAACTGTTCTGTGTTTGCAATACAGCAATCAACAGAAACATCTGGAAAACTCTCCTTCCTGCTTGAGTATTTCACAAACGTATTAAAATTATCACTGGAAAAAAGTCAGGAAATGAAAAG